>NC_064617.1:671865493-672171493 GCF_023898315.1 Schistocerca nitens | reverse complement strand
CTCGCACTTTTCTCACACGACATACTGAAAGCTTTGGATGAAGGCTACTGGCTAGATGCAGTACTTCTTGATTTCAGAAAAGCATTTGACTCAGTACCAAACCTGTAATTTTTGTCAATTGTATGACCATATGGGGTATCAAGTGAAATTTGTGACTGGATTGAGGACTTTTTGGTAGGGAGGATATAGCATGTTATTTTGGATGGAGAGTCCTCGTCAGATGTAGAAGTAACTATACAATATTGATAGTAAAATCAGGCTTTTTCCAGATGAGTCAGTTATCTATAATGAAGTACTATCTGAAAGAGGCTGCTTAAATATTCAGTCATATCTTGAAATTTTGCACTTCACAAAAAAAAGTAAGAAACATACTATCCTATGACTACAACATCAGTGAGTCACGGTTGGAATTGGCCAACTCATACAAATACCTGGGTGTAACACTTTGTTTGGATATGAAATGGAATAATCACATATGTTCAGTCATGGGTAAGCGGGTGGTAGACTTTGGTTTATTGATGAAATACTGGGGAAGTGCAATCAGTCTGCAAAGGAGATTGCTTACAAATCACTCGTGCGACCAGTTCTAGAATATCGCTCAAGTATGTGGGATCCGTACCACAAAGGACTATCAGGGAATATTGAATGTATACAGAGAAGGGCAGCATGAGTGGTCACAGGTTTGTTTAACCCATGGAAGACTGTCACAGTGATACTGAAGGAACTGAACTGGAAGACTCTTGAAGGTAGGCATAAACTATCCCAAGGAAGTCTGTTAACGAAGTTTCAAGAACTGGCTCTAAATGATTACTTTAGGAATATACTACAACCCCCTATGTATTGCTCACATAGGGATTGTGAGGATAAGATTAGGATAATTACTGCACACACAGAGGCATTCAAACAATCACTCTTTCCACACTTCATACCTGAATGTAACAGGGTACAATGGGACGAACTCTCTGCCATGAACCTCATGATGGTTTGCAGAGTATAGATGTAAATGTAGATGAAGAGGTAGATCTCACCTAGCCATAACAGCAACATTCCCTTAAATGGAGAAGTACAGAGAGAAAATAAAATCTGTCAACAAATGTTGTTATACCCCATTGAGAAAGATTACTTTAAAAACATATTTAACATGGGGGAAAACCTGTGTTGATGGGTTTTAACCCCTATATAAATATGGGTTTTAACCCCTGTATAAATAATGAGCAAAGGTAAGACAGAATTTGGGCTGTAGAGTGATTATTTATCCTTAATTGGTATCATGGTATCTGTCAGACTCTATAAGTTTACTGTTGAATTATACAATATTGTCTTACCTTTTATGTTGTTTACTGAACTCGATATTTACATCTTATATTTTCAAACATATGATAGCAAAAGAATAAACACAGAGTACAATGTTAATAACTAAGAAAAAATACAGAGAATACACAAGTTCAGCAGAATTTGACTTGACTGCATTTCTGAAAAATCTAGAAATAAGACTTTTAATTACTTATCATAAGCTTTGTAATTCTTTCATAAACAACCAAGAATGAGAAATAGAAACCAGATTGTTGAAAAAATTCAAGGGTAAATTCACATTTTGATGTTAATTTTCAAAAGTTAATTAGAGGCACCCCCCCCCCCCCCCCCATGAACCATAGACCTTGCCGTTGGTGGGGAGGCTTGCGTGCCTCAGCGATACAGATGGCCGTACCGTAGGTGCAACCACAACGGAGGGGTATCTGTTGAGAGGCCAGAAAAACATGTGGTTCCTGAAGAGGGGCAGCAGCCTTTTCAGTAGTTGCAGGGGCAACAGTCTGGATGATTGACTGATCTGGCCTTGTAACATTAACCAAAACGGCCTTGCTGTGCTGGTACTGCGAAAGGCTGAAAGCAAGGGGAAACTACAGCCGTAATTTTTCCCGAGGACATGCAGCTTTACTGTATGATTAAACGATGATGGCGTCCTCTTGGGTAAAATATTCCGGAGGTAAAATAGTCCCCCATTCGGATCTGCGGGCGGGGACTACTCAAGAGGACGTCCTTATCAGGAGAAAGAAAACTGGCGTTCTACGGATCGGAGTGTGGAATGTCAGATCCCTTAATCGGGCAGGTAGGTTAGAAAATTTGAAAAGGGAAATGGATAGGTTAAAGTTAGATATAGTGGGAATTAGTGAGGTTCGGTTGCAGGAGGAACAAGACTTTTGGTCAGGAGATTACAGGGTTATAAATACAAAATCAAATATGGGTAAGTCAGGAGTAGGTTTAATAATGATTAAAAAAATAGGAGTGCGGGTTAGCTACCACAAACAGCATAGTGAACGCATTATTGTGGCCAAGATAGACACAAAGCCCATGCCTACTACAGTAGTACAAGTTTATATGCCAACTAGCTCTGCAGATGATGAAGAAATAGATGAAATGTATGACAAGATAAAAGAAATTATTCAGGTAGTGAAGGGAGACGAAAATTTAATAGTCATGGGTGACTGGAATTTGTCAGTAGGAAAAGGGAGAGAAGGAAACATAGTAGGTGAATATGGATTGGGGGGAAGAAATGAAAGAGGAAGCCGCCTTGTAGAATTTTGCACAGAGCATAACTTAATCATAGCTAACACTTGGTTCAAGAATCATAAAAGAAGGTTGTATACCTGGAAGAATCCTGGAGATACTAAAAGGTATTAGATAGATTATATAATGGTAAGACAGAGATTTAGGAACCAGGTTTTAAATTGTAAGACATTTCCAGGGGCAGATGTGGATTCTGACCACAATCTATTGGTTATGAACTGCAGATTGAAACTGAAGAAACTGCAAAAAGGTGGGAAATTAAGGAGATGGGACCTAGATAAACTGAAAGAACCAGAGGTTGTAGAGAGTTTCAGGGAGAGCATAAGGGAAAAATTGACAGGAATGGGGGAAAGAAATACAGTAGAAGAAGAATGGGTAGCTTTGAGGGATGAAATAGTGAAGGCAGCGGAGGATCAAATAGGTAAAAAGATGAGGGCTAGTAGAAACCTTCAGTAACAGAAGAAATATTGAATTTAATTGATGAAAGGAGAAAATATAAAAACACAGTAAATGAAGCAGGCAAAGAGATAATACAAACGTCTCAAAAATGAGATCGACAGGAAGTGCAAAATGGCTAAGCAGGCATGGCTAGAGGACAAATGTAAGGATGTAGAGGCTTATCTGACTAGGGGTAAGACAGATACAGCCTACAGGAAAATTAAAGAGACCTTTGGAGAGAAGAGAACCACTTGCATGAATATCAAGAGCTTTGATGGAAACCCAGTTCTAAGCAAAGAAGGGAAAGTAGAAAGGTGGAAGGAGTATATAGAGGGTCTATACAAGGGCGGTGTACGTGAGGACAATATTATGGAAATGGAAGATGATGTAGATGAAGATGAAATGGGAGATATGATACTGCGTGAAGAGTTTGACAGATCACTGAAAGACCTGAGTCGAAACAAGGCCCCGGGAGTAGACAACATTCCATTAGAACTACTGATGGCCTTGGGAGAGCCAGTCCTGACAAAACTCTTCCATCTCGTGAGCAAGATGTATGAAACAGGCGAAATACCCTCAGACTTCAAGAAGAATATAATAATTCCAATCCCAAAGAAAGCAGGTGTTGACAGATGTGAAAATTACCGAACTATCAGTTTAATAAGTCACAGGTGCAAAATACTAATGCGAATTCTTTACAGACGAATGAAAAACTGGTAGAAGCGGACCTCAGGGAAGATCAGTTTGGATTCCGTAGAAATGTTGGAACACGTGAGGCAATACTAACCTTACGACTTACCTTAGAAGAAAGATTAAGAAAAGGCAAACCTACGTTTCTAGCATTTGTAGACTTAGAGAAAACTTTTGACAATGTTAACTGGAATACTCTCTTTCAAATTCTAAAGGTGGCAGGGGTAAAATACAGGCAGCGAAAGGCTATTTACAATTTGTACAGAAACCAGATGGCAGTTATCAGAGTCGAGGGGCATGAAAGGGAAGCAGTGGTTGGGAAAGGAGTGAGACAGGGTTGTAGCCTCTCCCCGATGTTATTCAATCTGTATATTGAGCAAGCAGTAAAGGAAACATAAGAAAAATTCGGAGTAGGTATTAAAATTCATGGAGAAGAAGTAAAAACTTTGAGGTTCGCCGATGACATTGTGATTCTGTCAGAGACAGCAAAGGACTTGGAAGAGCAGTTGAATGGAATGGACAGTGTCTTGAAAGGAGGATATAAGATGAACATCAACAAAAGCAAAACGAGGATAATGGAATGCAGTCAAATTAAGTCGGGTGATGCTGAGGGAATTAGATTAGGAAACGAGACACTTAAAGTAGTAAAGGAGTTTTGCTATTTAGGGAGTAAAATAACTGATGATGGTCGAAGTAGAGAGGATATAAAATGTAGACTGGCAATGGCAATGAAAGCGTTTCTCAAGAAGAGAAATTTGTTAACATCGAGTATAGATTTAAGTGTCAGGAAGTCGTTTCTGAAAGTATTTGTATGGAGTGTAGCCATGTATGGAAGTGAAACATGGACAATAACTAGTTTGGACAAGAAGAGAATAGAAGCTTTCGAAATGTGGTGCTACAGAAGAATGCTGAAGATAAGGTGGGTAGATCACGTAACTAATGAGGAGGTATTAAATAGGATTGGGGAGAAGAGAAGTTTGTGGCACAACTTGACTATAAGAAGGGATCGGTTGGTAGGACATATTTTGAGGCATCAAGGGATCACAAATTTAGCATTGGAGGGCAGCGTGGAGGGTAAAAATCGTAGAGGGAGGCCAAGAGATGAATACGCTAAGCAGATTCAGAAGGATGTAGGTTGCAGTAGGTACTGGGAGATGAAGAAGCTTGCACAGGATAGAGTAGCATGGAGAGCTGCATCAAACCAGTCTCAGGACTGAAGACCACAACAACAACAACAACAATTCAATATACCATAGATAAGTATGTTCCACGGGATTTTAAGGTCTGGAACTCATTGCTATAATGATTTAATAGGAATGTTAGACAGTTGCTATTGAAGCAGATAGAGCTTCATCACAGATTTTAGTGAAGCCAAAATCTAACTGACAAACAAGGACTAAATGAAGTGAAAATGAGCACATGGTAACAATGAAGAAGTATTCAATGAATCTGAATGTAAAATTTTGAAAACTTATCTGAATAACCCCTGACAAGTTTCGGTCTTGTGTAAAATCTTAAGTAGATCAAAATCATCTATTCAGCTGCTCAGTGATTATAGTGGTACCAAAACAAAAGATGACAGTAGGAAGGCAGAAATACTGAATTCAGTCCAAAACTCTTCTACCACATGAGATCCTAATACAGTTCCTCCTTTCTTATTGCACAAACACAGAAAAAGAAGATATAGAGATAAATGATTACAGAAGAAGAAAGCATCTGCAGTCACTTAACAGTGAAAAAGGCATCTGGACCGAATGAGACACCTATAAGATTCTAAATAGATTACATGAAGGAACTTAAACCCTTTCTAGCAGTGGTTTATTGTATGTTGGTGGAGCAAACAGGATACCTAAAATTGTGAAAAAAGCATATATCACTGTCAGACACATGCACATAATTATAGGCATAATCAATGATGTCAATATATTGTAGAATTATGGAACATGCTAATGGCCATGTGTTATGACATTCTTGGAGAACAAAAATCTTCTCTACAAAAAATGAAAAAGAATTCCACAAACAGTGATCTTGTGAAACTCAACTCACTCAGTTCATCTATCAGTACCATAGCGCTGTCAAAAATGGTGCTCAAGTTGATGCCATGTTCATTGATCTTGAGCAGTTAATGTTCCGGAATGTAGTTTAGTGAAGAAAATATGACAATGCATGCCCCCATTCTACTGGTGTCACTCAAAACGTTATTCTACATTTCGGTTTGAAGTAGTTCGATCACCCACCATACATCCTTGAAGTTGCACCTTCTGGCTGCCACTTGTTCTTGAACTAGAAGCATGATTTTGGAGGAAGGTGCTTCGACAGTGATGATTACACGAAAAACTGTGTTCACTAGTGGCTATTTTCACTGACATCTTTCTATCAAAAAGGTACAGAAAATTGTTTTCCCACTATGACAACTGTTTGAACAATGGGACAAGTATGTAGAAAAATAGTTGAAGAAATGCTCTTCCTTCTAAAAATAAATTTTGGTTCAAAAAATGTATTTATAATCTTTATTTACAAAATACTTCTGGTTCTCACCTCAGGTTATATGGAGACAACCTGATGATGTCCTACTCAGGCGAAATGCGTCATTCTTGAGTTATTAAACAACATTGTGCAGCCTATGACTGTTTTTAATATCAAACACAAAGGCTTACTTTGTGCTAGTTGCTTCTGCTTCTTCCCATATACCCTGAATATACCTTAGTTTAACCGCAGCGTGAGACCTATTTTACCAGCAACAGTTTTTGTTATTCATCTCCCTAATATCTTCCTGTCAAGTTGAGGACACTGTAATGATTAGGAAGATGGTAGACAGACTTTGGGTTCCCTTGAGCAGACTTTACCCTTACTTTCTTTGATGGTGCTGGGATGATTAGAGGCACATCTTTGCACGAAAATTTTCATAGAGATGCATTCATAGCAGCTTTTTACGATGGGGCTTGTGTTAAGGAATTTACTCTTCAATTTTTTTTCTGCACACAAAGGTATTATATATGCCTTATAAAATTCCTCAGCTCAAAATACGAAATTCCTTTGTAGCAACTGTATTTTCATTTTTTTAAATTGCTTTACAGTGTAAAATTCACTTTCAATGAAAGCCAGCATTGATTCATTAACATTTTTACCCCACAAGCAGCTTATGATTTGGTGCTCCCTTTTTCCTTATACATTTTCATTACTAATATTGATACACTCCGCATACAAATCTCCCACTGGAATGCTTGCACCCTTCTCAGCTTTCAATGAAAGCCAGCATCGATTCATTAACATATTTTCCCCACAAGCAGCTTATGATTTAGTGCTCCCTTTTTCCTTTTACACTTTCATATGCGTTTTCACTACTAATATTGATACACTCCGCATACATATTTCCCACTGGGATGCTTGCACCCTTCTCAGCTTGGTGCCCCAAGTAGCTGCTACTAATTGTGCTTTGCCTTGTATAGAAATCTTACAGTCTTTGCAGCCCTCTCAGCCTTGTGCCTCAAGCAGTAGGTTTGATCTCTTGGGCCTTAAACCACCCCCAAGTTTACACACTTGCTTGGCACAGTACAGAACATTCTTATCTAATCTGCAGCTTGGCCACACTTACTACATGCAGCCTGTCGCTGCCTGCACTGGTAATGTGTTCATTACGCTGACACTTGCAACAGCACAAGGGAATGGGAATATAAAGCCTAACCAAGGTGTACGAAACCAACCATTAAGTGGTGCGGCAAAGATGGTGAATTGAATGCAACGATATTCTCAAGCTCACTGCTGATCCTCTTATGTGTGTTCCACACCTTCATTATTATTTTCATTCCATATGAATCTTATATTATTTGATGCCAATGTGCATTAGTTCTCTGCACGGTACAATGACTTTCACTTTTTACTGCAGCTATGAGTTTGGTGAAACACTGTAGCTATGAGATACTCGACAATTATTTTAGCATTTTCTATTTGCCTAGCTTGAAAATTGGTAGCTCTTTCTACTACAAGTGATCCACTTTGAGGACAATTTAATAATTTTATGCCTATAACACACTGGAGACTATAACACACACATACTTTTTAAAATGACCCCTCATCTAACAACAAAAAAAATTCTGAAACACTTTGTGCTCTATTATAGCCAGAGACTATTTTCCGAGCTGAAGCTCTTGGTGGAATATCGAAAGGACACCTATTCGAGTGGATGTTGTTGCTCCTACACGGACACTTGTCGTATCTGTAGTGTTTTTATTTGAGAAACTGGAAACCATTGTATTCTGAGAAGAATACATGTCAACACAGAAAGTGCTATCTGGCCAAGTCTAACACACACTGAAGTATGGGAAGATGCTCTAGTGATTGGTCAATAATAATTTTGCCGCTTTTTTTACAAAATATTTCAGCCTCAGGTCACACAAGTGGTATTATTTGTTTTGACTTACTACCAAATTATAAGATGACCTGTTTGAAACGAAAGCTTTTATTCTTTTTAGTATATCATATGACGATGACTTTGTAATAACTCAAAACTGTTAATGATACGTCTTGTATGACCTGCGGCTGAAATATATAATAAAATGTTTTAAAAGGCAGTCACTGTATTTCACAAAGGTAGTATGACTAGTCTGTGTATGTTGGCTTACTAGCCAACCATTCTGTAAGCACCTTCAGTTATACTCTTTTTAATTTTTCATGCAGGTTTGTGCCATTCTCAGCATCTAGTTGGCTACGCCAAGGCACAATGTTCCATTACCAGAGATTAGGGTTAAAGATTACTGCTAGCACTGACCAGCCCCTCAAGGTTTGGCAAACCTTAAGTCACTAAAGACCAAGCTCCCCAAGGTACTTGCCATTTAGCACCACCAGGAGGCATGTATAGCTTACAGATTGTTATGAACACAGACTGCTTTACCTCCATTATGGCCATCAGAATCAGCTGCAGCACAGATGAAATTAATAATAAAATAATTAAAAAAGCATTAATTCCAGTTTGTGACAGCTATTTCAGTGCAAAGAGAGAAAAATGTAGGAAACAACACATCAGGCCTGATTAATACACTCCTGGAAATTGAAATAAGAACACCATGAATTCATTGTCCCAGGAAGGAGAAACTTTATTGACACATTCCTGGGGTCAGATACATCACATGATCACACTGACAGAACCACAGGCACATAGACACAGGCAACAGAGCAGGCACAATGTCGGCACTAGTACAGTGTATATCCACCTTTCGCAGCAATGCAGGCTGCTATTCTCCCATGGAGACGATCGTAGAGATGCTGGATGTAGTCCTGTGGAATGGCTTGCTATGCCATTTCCACCTGGCGCCTCAGTTGGACCAGCGTTCGTGCTGGACGTGCAGACCGCGTGAGACGACGCTTCATCCAGTCCCAAACATGCTCAATGGGGGACAGATCCAGAGATCATGCTGGCCAGGGTAGTTGACTTACACCTTCTAGAGCACGTTGGGTGGCACGGGATACATGCGGACGTGCATTGTCCTGTTGGAACAGCAAGTTCCCTTGCCGGTCTAGGAATGGTAGAACGATGGGTTCGGTGACGGTTTGGATGTACCGTGCACTATTCAGTGTCCCCTCGACGATCACCAGTGGTGTACGGCCAGTGTAGGAGATCGCTCCCCACACCATGATGCCGGGTGTTGGCCCTGTGTGCCTCGGTCGTATGCAGTCCTGATTGTGGCGCTCACCTGCACGGCGCCAAACACGCATACGACCATCATTGGCACCAAGGCAGAAGCGACTCTCATCGCTGAAGACGACACGTCTCCATTCGTCCCTCCATTCACGCCTGTCGCGACACCACTGGAGGCGGGCTGCACGATGTTGGGGCGTGAGCAGAAGATGGCCTAACGGTGTGCGGGACCGTAGCCCAGCTTCATGGAGACGGTTGCGAATGGTCCTCGCCGATACCCCAGGAGCAACAGTGTCCCTAATTTGCTGGGAAGTGGCGGTGCGGTCCCCTACGGCACTGCGTAGGATCCTACGGTCTTGGCGTGCATCCGTGCGTCGCTGCGGTCCGGTCCCAGGTCGACGGGCACGTGCACCTTCCGCCGACCACTGGCGACAACATCGATGTACTGTGGAGACCTCACGCCCCACGTGTTGAGCAATTCGGCGGTACGTCCACCCGGCCTCCCGCATGCCCACTATACGCCCTCGCTCAAAGTCCGTCAACTGCACATACGGTTCACGTCCACACTGTCGCGGCATGCTACCAGTGTTAAAGACTGCGATGGAGCTCCGTATGCCACGGCAAACTGGCTGACACTGACGGCGGCGGTGCACAAATGCTGCGCAGCTAGCGCCATTCGACGGCCAACACCGCGGGTCCTGGTGTGTCCGCTGTGCCGTGCGTGTGATCATTGCTTGTACAGCCCTCTCGCAGTGTCCGGAGCAAGTATGGTGGGTCTGACACACCGGTGTCAATGTGTTCTTTTTTCCATTTCCAGGAGTGTAGTTTTAGTCGTACCGTAATAAGAAGAAATTAATGCTGCTTCCTTCACATTGTATGTGCCTCTGTTATTTTCGATCCCGAGTGGCTTTAGGGTCATTCCATGTCAAGTCACCCAGGCCTTGAGACCAACCATGTCAGATTTTGATGAAACTTGGTACAATTACTTCTTTTATCATCCTGAAAGCACTTGTAAAATTTTTTTGCTCTATCTCTTATAGTTTTTTTTATAAATTTTTAAAGTTTTTAGATTTGGCGTTGTTTCAGCAGTCGGAAATTGTAACTTAACGTGTCTTCACAACTAAAAAAATTTGTATATTAAAGAATACTCAAGATATCAGTATGAAATTTTGGAATAAGTTTGTGTATTATATCTAAATGTTAAAAAAAAATTACCATAAAGATATATTAAAATCTTCCAAATGAAAAAAAAATTACAAGTTTTTTTTTTTTTAGCTAACGGATGTTTAGTTTTACAAAAACTGCAATATCTAGAGTCTCAGACCTGATAGAAAGCTCAAATTTGTTTTAAAATACTCTTAATTGTATAGGCTATTAGATAAAAGAAAAATTATGTTGGCTTTTTAACCTGTTTAATAGTTATCTAATTTTTAAAATAATATTAATTATATTTTAAAAACAAAAAATACCAAGTGACTTAGACACCGAAAATAAGTTTTTGTCTTCTTGGAGTAGCAATGTACACTTGGATTTTGTTTTGTTACTCCTGTGTTTTGAAGTAAAAAATTATTACAGAGTTAAATAGTGCTTGGATAGTATTTTATTAAGTTTATTCGAACTCTCAGTAAGTACTGTTACTTAGTTTACAGAGATTCTTTTCCAATATCCTATAAAAGTAACCAGAACAGTAATCAGACCAAAAGTGAAATCAGTATGTCAGATATTCAAACCTGTAGTGTAGGGTTATATAAAAAATCTGACTGTTTCCAAACAACCTACACACCTTCAAAAAAGTTACAACCGGTATCAGAATTGAGTGAGGAAGAAAAAGATTTGATCCACTTACGATCTGGAATTAATCTGTGTGAATTTAAGAATATATGTTCACACCACAGCTACTACTTTTTAAATGTTTTTGAAAAGTATCAAACATGTGTAGACCCACTAAAAAAACACAAAAAGCCCATCAAAAAATCGTTGAGAAGTGTAGGCTTGGATCTTTCTAAACAATTACTGACAAAAAATATTAGCATAAAACCCGGACAAAAGCTTTGCTCAACATGCCGTAACTTTTGTGAGGAAAAATTAAGAGTTGAAGTCAATGAAAGTGAAACAGATGATGAAGTCATGGTTGAATTAGAAACATTGGAATCCAGAAATGAATCCCTCGTACAAACAAACATTGCTCTTGATTATTTAGGTTTAACACCGATAAAGCTTCATGGCTTGTCAGAACAAAGTAAAGGGTCTTATTTTAAAAGGAAGGTTAGCAGTATTGAAAAGACTGCAAAAAAGGCGGTTTCAAAAGCATTAAAATATGATGCACCAAGTTCTGATGATGACGAAGAAGATAAGTGTGGTTGAGAAAGCAAAGGATTTTGATGTAATGTTTTCTCTTATGAAAGAGAAGATTTCATCTGTTGGGAGGTCTAGAAAAATCCAGATTCTGACCTTGGCTCCAGATTCTTGGAGTCGAAATAAAGTGATGAAAGAATTTAATGTTAAGTGAGTACATGGTGCGACAAGCTAGAAAGCTAAAATCTGAAAAGGGTATTTTGGAAACTCCTGGTCCAAAAAAAGGTAAAACTCTTTCTGAAAATACAGTAAGACTTGTAACAGATTTTTATGAAAAGGATGAAAGTTCCAGAGTGCTACCTGGAACGAAAGACAAAGTAAGTGTTCAAGAAAATGTGTACATGCAAAAAAGACTCATTTTGTGTAACTTGAGAGAACACTATTATTATTTCAAATAGGAGAATCCCGAGGTAGAAGTAGGATTTTCAAAATTTTGTTTCTTGAGACCTAAATGGTGTATCCTTGCTGGTGCTGCAGGCACACACACTGTATGTGTACGCAGTATCCACCAGAATGTTAAACTATTACTGGATGCTGTGAAAATTTAAGAATCTTATAAAGACCTAATTAAGATGCTTGTGTGCAACACAGAAAACCAAAACTGCATGCTACATCATTGCAACAGCTGTTCTGCAAATACTGCACTAACAGAGTGCTTAACTGAAAAACTAAGTGAATATTATGATTTAGAAGAAGAAATTGTAATCAGTCAGTGGGTTAACACAGACAGGGCAGAAATGATCAAACAGTCTATCAGTGTTGAAGACTACATTTCTTTATTGGTTAGGTCATTGGAAAAGCTCACCCCGAACTCGTTTATAGCAAAATCCCAATCAGCAGCCTTTAAAAGATTGAAAGAAGACCCACCACCCAAAACAGCAATTATTGTGATGGATTTCAGTGAAAATTATTCCTTTGTTATACAAAATGAGATCCAAAGTTACCACTGGAATAGAGGTGGTTGTACTCTACACCCAGTTGGAGTTTTTCTAAGAAATGAGGAAAACAATGTTTTTGTTTCCAACCACTGTTTTATTAGTGATGACGAAGAACATGACACTGGTTTTGTTAACTTTGTACAAAAAGAAATTACAAAGTCGCTGTCATTACATCATACTGACATTGACTCAGTTCACTACTTTACAGATGGTTGTGCTGGGCAGTACAAAAATAGAAACAGTTTTAAAAATTTGACTGAACACTTGAGAGACTAATTTGAAGGCCCAACACTCTTTTTTTGCAACAAGTCATGGGAAGTAAATTTGTGATGGCCTAGGAGGAACTATTAAAAGAATTTTAAGGAAAGCCAGTCTACAGCTTTCAGACAAAGAACAAATAATGACAGCAATCGATGTGTATAAGTTTTGTGAAAAAAATATTGAAAACATTCATTTTCACTTTATTGACAAAAAAGAAGCTGATTTGCTACGGTTAAAACTAGAAAAACGTTTTTCAGCAACCCGAACCATTCCTGGAACAAGAAGTTTTCATAACTTCAAACCACTTCCAACAAACAACCTTGAAATTAGAAGGACTACAGATAGTGTAAAACCCTCCTTAGTCTTTTCTTTCCATTCTTCTTCTGATTGGGTTCGTGTTGAACCATCCATAAATAGCTATGTCGCTGCAAATTATGATGGTAACTGGTACTTTGGACTGGTAAAAACAATATTCAATGATGAAGAAGATGCAGAAATTCTATTTCTACATCCTTCAGGACCTGCTGCATCATTTTATTGGCCTGAAAGAGAAGATTCCTGCATAGTGCCTTTGGAGCACATAGTCTGTGTAGTAGACGTACCTCAATCAAGCGGCACTGGGAGAATGTATTACTTCAAAAAAGACTGTATCAAAAGAACTGAAAGCTCTTGGATGAAGTGGAAAAACAGTTTGAATCAGCATTAATGTTTATTAAAAAGACAAAATTACTCAAAAAATTCAATGTTTCAAGCAATCAGTTGGGTTATACATAAGTGTTGTAAGTATCTTTGTACATAATTCGCTTGTGTGTCTGTCGACCTGCCAGCACTTTCATTTGGTAAGTCACATCATCTTTGTTTTTAGATATATTTTTCCTACGTGGAATGTTTCTATATATATATATATATATATATATATATATATATATATATTTCATAGAAAATATTAATATATTTTAATAGCATAATTTTTATCTTCAAATATGTATAATAAATAAACTTGCTGCAAAAATTCATGATGTTATCTAAAAGAGTTTTTAAGATAAGCAAATTTAAAGTTTTGAATACAAATTAAATTGACCATTTCCGAAGGTTCAGAAAATGCAAAACATAAAAACTTTAAAAATTTATTAAAAAAAACTGTAAGAGATACAGCAAAAAAAAAATAAATAAATAAATAAATAAAAAAATAAAAAAATTTGCAGGTGTTGTCAGGATGGTATTAGAACCATTTGAGCCAAATTTCATGAAAATCTCAGGAGGTGGGTGTAAAATTTATTTTTTATTCGGTGATTTGATATGGAATGACCCTTTATCCTCTCCTCGTTTTACTTTTTTCCTCCACTTCTTCAATATTTTCTTGTATTACTTGCCCTAAAAGCAAAACATTTACTGACTTCAACAGTGTTTTAATTGCATATTATTTCACCTCCCTATTTCACGGGCTATGCAAGGTGTCTGTGAGGTGGTCAATAACTATAACGTCAATAAAATCAGCCAACAAACTATATCATTCAGTAGTAGATGGTGTGACAACTAAATTGCATACAATTTTTTTTATGATTGTCAGAATCATTATTTGAGCATCAAATTTATTTTTCCCTAAACATGAGCTATTGGTATATTAAATTCATTTGATAATCTATGGAGTGAGGAGTCAATGACCATATATAACACACAAGAAGTGTTAGGTGTAAGATAGGCAAACAGTGTTGAATATTGTACTTTAAGCTTTTGAATGCTAATACTTAATCAGCACACACATTTGCAGCACTTTCACACTTATTCTCTCTCTTGGCAGTGTGGCTTGACAGCTGTAAATAGTAGCCTCAGAATTGTTAGGTGTAGAAAAGAAAATATGGAAGTAACAGGTGAGCGAGGATGATGAGACAACATGATTAAGAACAGCTCACAAGGCCCAAGCAAGGTAGTGGCAGTTTACACCTATACCTACATATATACACTATGCAAACAACTGTAAGCTGCGCAGCAGAGGGTCTTAGCAATGTACCACATGTTAAGGTTTTTTTCCATTTCTGTAAATGCTGTAACTGTGTCTCTGCAGTCCCTACAGGGACAATACATAGCAGCCTGGAATACTTAATACTGGAAATGTGAAACTTTGTAAGTATGCTTTTGTGAGATAGTTGGCATTTACACGAGTGATGATAAGATAAAATAAGGTTGAAGTAGTGAGCAGCACAGGAGGAGACCATTAAGATATCATCAGTAGATAATCAACAATGAGAATGGGTCCATGACAAGTTATAATACATCTAAATTCAGCCCTAAATGCAATTCAGGCACTATAAAGCAACAAATTTAAAGCTACTGTGGGGGGCAGGTGGAAATGCCAAATGGTTACAATTGAGAAATGCCAAATGGTTACAATTGAAAGTATCATTAAAGGTCAATAAAGACGGTGCACAACCTTAGACTGAACAATGATGAGAAAGGTAATTGGATATGCCTTTTTCAATATAAATATCACAGCAGCTGCCTGAAAATATTTCGGAAAGCCACAAAATTCCTAAATCTGGATTGCCTGAAGCTTTTAGTTTTCAATTCTATATGACTTCTAAATGTGATTTCAGTGTCTTAATCACTGAGCCACTTCATTAGTTGGAGTGGTTAATCACGGAGATTGTCTAGGTAATAGATATGAAATATGAATATGGAATGGAACTGATACAGGTACTCAATCAGGGGAATGTAATAAGTCACATAAATATTACAATATTTCAAATTGCAAGTGCAGTTATTTATATTTGAAGCACAGTTTTCCATATAGGCCTACATCAATGTCAAGTTTTATTTCTTGGTATAGTACTGGGAACGCAACACAGGGCCACCATAGTCTCATTATTTGTTCTTAGGTTCTGTAATTAGCGTTAACCATCAATCAAAATTCATCCAACCATTGTCCGTTTTCGTCCTCTTGCTCGCACATCTTCGAGTTTCTTCAAAACGTCAGCAGATTGCTTCTTGTTCTGTTTTTTATATGCATTCACTACTTCTTGAAAAAATAAATCTGCGTTTTGATGCGTGCTGATTATTGCTCTTTCAAGCACGTATAAGTCAACACCTTTATCCTCTGCATTTGACTCTATGTAACTAAGACCAAAGTCTATTAAAACCAAACTGTTCACAGTAGTCCCTTCGTTATTTAAAAGAATATTCGAGGTAGTTAGGTCGCCGTGTATTATGTTATTGGCGTGCATAATACCTATAGTTTTCCCAATCTCATGTGCTAAAACAGTCAACAGTTTTCCTAGCACGGTACGAGTATTTTCGACAGATGATCCATTCTCTTGTAGATTCGTTATGAAATCTTTCGCCGTCACACACTGATGGAGGTCTTCCATGAATATTCTTCTGGTTTCAAAATCCACATAATAAATTGCAGGAGTACGTAAACCTGAAATTACAGAAACTAAGAGGTGAATGCAAACCGTCTTTTTAATATAAAAAACTTAAAGCACAACTGTATACCTGCTATCTTACACCGGAGATTAGCTCGAGCTTCGCCTTTTATTCTTTCCTTTGTCAGGTAATCATCCAGATCGGGGTGGCGGTAACTCTTCTTGAATCGTTCCTTCACTATTGTAGGCTTTCCTAGATATGAGCCTCTATAAAGTTTTGCCTCTGCCCCTTGCTTTATCAGCGTAAAATGCTGCTCAAATCCCATGGTAAAGCATATAACACATGAAAGTGAATAAATATCCCGCTCTACATCCTACTGTGTAATAACTCAACAAGATGTAAACATAAACAATTACACTGAAGCGTGGCCACGAGTCCCAGTTCCAAGCAAAGATCTACACCACGTAAGATAGTCTTTTCGCGATTGGCAATTAATTCCAAAGATCCTCCTCTGTATAAATTTAATTTTACACAGGCTACAGCCGTGTTCATACACACATCAGAAGTGGCGCCACAGCTTGTGACTTGTTGTAGTGGCATCGTGATCTATCGTTAATACAGGATGCCAAAAACTCTACGAAGTTGCGCAGCTTTCAATATGGTGTCAACTGAAATCATATGGGCGGATATGAATGTTACAGTTTAGCATATGGCCTTAGAGCTGTGACAAGAGTTAAATACAAGGAAGAGAAAAGCCAAACGCATGATCCAAAAATTGGTAAAACAAAGGAAAGAAACACATTTATAAAGGAAACAGCACTCAGAGACGAAAATGCTGTATGCAATGGCAAACTAACAAACAGCTAGTACATAAATATCATCTGTATACGCGCCACTCTTTCAAGATTTTAGAAGCTTATTGTATTCGTTGATATGTTGTTGTTGTGATCTTCAGTCCAAAGACTGGTCTTATGCAGCTCTCCATGCTACTCTATCCAATGCAAGCATCTTCATCTCTAAGTAACTACTGCAACCTACACCCCTCAGAATATGCTTACTGCATTCCTCTCTTGGTCTCCCTCTACGATTTTTACCCCCCCCCCCCGCCCCCTTCCCACTCCCCGCACTTTCTGTCAGTACTAAATTGGTGATTCCTTGATGCCACAGAATGTCTCCTACTAATGTTCTTCTATTCAGGTTGTATAACAAATTTTTATTATCCACAATTCAGTTCAGTATCTCCTCGTTAGTTACGCGACCTATCGATCTAATCTTTAGCATTCTTCTATAGCACCAAATTTCAAAAGCTTCTATTCTCACCTTATCTAAACTGTTTATCGTCCATGTTTCACTTCCATACATGCATACATTCCACATAAATACTTTAGGAAATGACTTTCTGACACTTAGATCTATACTATATGTAAACAAAATTCTCTTCTTCAGAAATGCTTTTCTTTCCATAGCCAGTCTACATTTTATATCCTTACTACTTCAACCATCATCAGTTATTTTGCTAAGTGCCTCATTTCCTAATCTAATTTCCTCAGCATCATCTTATTTAATTCGACTACATTCCATTATCCTCATTTTACTTTTGTTGGTGTTCATCTTATATCCTTTCAAGACACTGTCCATTTCATTCAACTGCTCTACCAGGTCCTTTGCTCTCTCTGACAGAATTACAATGACATTGGCAATCTTCAAAGTTTTCTTCTCCATGGATTTTAATTCTTACTCCAAATTTTTCTTTTTTTTCCTTTACTGCTTGCTAAATATACAGATTGAATGACATCAGAGATAGGCTACAACCCAATTTCACTTCCTTCTCAACCAATGCTTCCCTTTCGTACCCCTCAACTCTTGTAACTGCCATCTGGTTTCTATACAAATTGGAAATAGCCTTTCACTCTCTGTATTTTACCCCTGCCACCTTCAGAATTCGAAACAGAATATTCCAATCAACATTGTCAAAAGCTTTCTCTAAGTCTACAAATGCTAGAAATGTAGGTTTGCCTTTCTTTAACTTATCTTCTAACATAAGTTGCAGGGTCAGTATTGCCTTCCATGTTCCTACATTTCTCCAGAATCCAAACTGATCCTCTCTGAGGCTGGCCTCTACCAGTTTCTCCATTCTTTTGTGAAGAATTCGAGTTAGTATTTTGCAGCTGTGGCTCATTAAACTGATAGTTCGGTAATTTTCACATATGTCAACACCTGCTTTCTTTGGGATTGGAATTATTATATTCTTCTTGAAGTCTGAGGGTGTTTCACCTGTCTCATACATCTTGATCGCCAGATGGTAGAGTTTTGTCAAGGCTGTCAGTAGTTCTAATGGAATGTTGTCTACTCCTGGGGCCTTGTTTTTGCTTAGCTTTTTCAGTGCCCTGTCAGACTCATCACGCAGTATCATATCTCCCATCATTTCTTCATCTATGTCGTCTTCCATTACGATAATATTGCCCTCAAGTACATCTCCATTGTATAGACCCTCTATACACTCGATCCAACTTCTTTCCCTTCTTTGCTTAGGACTGTTTTTCCATCTGAGCTCTTGACATTCATGCAGGTGGTTCTGTTTCCTCCTAAGGTCTCTTAAATTTTCCTGTAGGCTATATCTATCTTACTGCTAGTGATATATGCTTCTACATTCTTACATTTGCCCTCTAGCCAATCCTGGTTAGCCATTTACTGATTAAATACATACTTTGTAGACTCAACTCTGTACCACTCAGCACAGAAAACGACCAGAAAGAACTAAATATTATCACACAAATACCAACAAACAATGTGTACAATAATAGTCTAATCACAAAATTAAACAAAAAAGTTAAGTAATAAATATAGCCAATAAACACAATAGATATACAGACAGAAACGACAACACACATAGTACATCACAAACTAGCACTCACAGAGACAGAACAACAACGAAAGACTACATGAAAACAAAGAAGAAGTTCAAGATGGTACACAGTGGAGTGCAAGTGCAGATCCACAAGTAAAATAACAAACATTTTCAAAAGGTAATGCATAAACAACGCATTCAAAAAAGACAGTTGAGTCCAAAAGTACCATTAAAAAATTACAAAAGCCACAGCCGTCTTCCAGAGAGCAGGAATATACCAACCACAATGCAGCACATATTGTGGAAAGTATGTAGCACTAACCAGCAGGACATTCGACATCCAATACAAAGACAATGTAAATCTGGGCTAAGCCATTCAATTTTTGCACAACATTTAACAGAAAATAATCACAAACCTACTACAAGTCTGGAAGGCATGTAAATATAATAAATAATGAAAAACACCTTCTAATGTTACATGGAAATTATCATGTATACTAAACAAAGGCTGAGAAGAAGCTACTACTAAATGACCCAATGTGTACGAATAACCACGAACTGTTTACAGTCACTGATGATATAATAGACAGAAATTACAAATAGAAGATCACAAATTCCATTTATCTCCTAACTATATAATAATGAAAAAGAAAAACAACAATAGCAGCAACAACAACAAAAATAATAGTAATAATAATAATAATAAGCGGATGTACAATACTAGCAAATACAGAATACCCCAGATACATGACACTGTAGCAAAAATAATACATCAACTACTTTCCATACAACATAAACTAACAAAACAACATGTTCCCACATACAAGTATACACCACAAAATGTACTGGAGAACGATGAATACAAATTATACTGAAACAGAACCATTATAACAGATAAAACAACACCACATAACAAACATGACGTCATACTCATCAATAAAAAGAAGAAATCAACACAACTAATCGAAATATCCATACCCAATACAACAAATATACAGAAGAAAACAGGAGAAAAAATTGAAAAATACATCCAACTGGCTGAGGAAGTCAAGGACATGTGGCATCAGGATAAAGTTGACATTATACCAATTATACTCTCAACTACAGGAGTCATACCACACAATATCCACCAGACATCAACACAGTACAGCTACATCCAAACTTATATATACAACTACAGAAATCTGTAATTATTGATACATGTTCAATTACCCGAAAGTTCCTAAATGCAATGTAACATATACCATACAGTTAAAAGGAAGTCACGCTTGATCAAGGTCCACGTCACTTTCCATTTTTAACCAGACCTAAGGTCTTAGAAAGGAAAGAAGATAATAATAATAGTAATAATAAACAATAAAATAAAAAATAAAAGCAGTACACACACACACACACACACACACACACACACACACACACACACACACACACACACACGCACGCACATACATACACGTGCAACTTACAGCAACATAAATAGACTCAAACAAAAAACTATTGAAAGCAAAAAAAAAAAAATAAAAAGAGAAAGCTGGCAACACTCTAGACAAAGAAACTGGCATTTACAGTGCTGTATTTCGAAAATAGTTACCACAAAGAAAACCGTAAAATTTCAAACCGTTTGCCACATGAGAGAAAGCTGTTTGGCTTGACTTAGACGCTGATTTGTAAGTACCTTTCCATTTTATTATAAAAATCTTCAATGAGGTGTTTAAAATCTGCAAACCAATATGTGCAAACGAATAAATCGTGCAATATTTCAGGGTAACCACTGAAGTTGCCTTATAAATAATGTGAAACATGTCTGGATGCACAAGTTAACTAAAAATAAAACTTAATGTGCAGCATGCAAAAGGCATTTTTCTGTTCAGTTGCTGCAATTTAAAATTGTTTCAGACTGAATTGATAATTTGAGATTTTCCATCACTTGCTGGTGTAACAGAGCAATGAGTGGGTCAGGCTGGGCCAAGGAGTCTGCTTGTCTGTTGTCCATTGTGTGTGCATTGACTGTGGCCGTGGGAGATGTGTCCATCTTTGCCGTGTCAGTGCCAAAAGTAAGGACAACAACCATGAGACAGTGATAGTACCAAAGTCTATAGTTATTTCTATGTTAATATGTTAATGCCTTGCTGTGTCTTTTAATATAAATTATTTACTTTTTATACACTCAACTTACAAAAATAAAAAGAGGTTGATATATAGCCTTACATATCTTACAGTATGGATAAAGTTACATTAAGCTCTGCCATGTACAACGTTATAGCCATATGTTTTACCAACACAACGGTCCATTTTGATTTTTAGTGAATGACTGCTTGATGAAAATGTGAAAAAAATTTGAATTTTTAGTGTGTCAAGTCCTTTTCATTATTTTTTGTAAACTATTTTTTATGTAGAGGCTGTATTCTCAGTTTGTCGATGTTATTTTGAATTTAAATGTGTTAAATTCAAATCATTAGTTTTTTACTTTTATGGTATTACTGTATGCTTTATCTATAATCAATATTGACAAGTCCTATTGCTTTTAACATCATCTAATGGCAACAGAACGTTTTTTTTAAAGCAGGCTGCCTCACGGAACAGAACTAGTCATGGTACAAGTGTATGTGTAACTGATGAAATACAGTGTATCACGCTTTTTTAAGTGTGGTATTACTTAATTCTGTTTCCATACAAAGCGTTGTTGTAGAAATATTACATCTAATCGGTTCTGTTTATCCGACAGATTCTGGTAGGGGCTGTGGCCAAAATGCATTAAGGTGTATTAAAAAAAATGTAAGAGCCTTCAAGATGGCCAGTTACTTTGCCTTTTATAAGTAACAGACATGTGGATATTCTGTGAATTTCATGTTGGTTGATATGATGTCGTAGTCTATATATTACCCAGATCTGTTAGTTGGCTTTTCAACCCAAAAAAAAATGGTTCAAATGGCTCTGAGCACTATGGGACTCAACTGCTGTGGTCATAAGTCCCCTAGAACTTAGAACTACTTAAACCTAACTAACCTAAGGACAGCACACAACACCCAGCCATCACGAGGCAGAGAAAATCCCTGACCCCGCCGGGAATCGAACCCGGGAACCCGGGCGTTCAACCCAAAGATGACAACAAATTGTCAGCACCTTGTTCATCATGTGGTGCACCTTGTTATCAATAAAAGCAAAACTCACCATTTGCTAGTAAAAGTTGAGTTGTCAGAATCAGCCTGTAACTCACAGTGAAAAGAATCACGAAACTTACTCTGGGTCATGACGCATTTTGTTAATCATGTCCATAGACAAAGTTGGTCCCATCTGAATACAGATAAATGATAGCAAAGTGATTGCTTGTGTGTACCCCATAATGCTTCTGACAAATGATTTAAAAAATTATAGAACTCGATCCCTTATTGGCTTCCCTTTCCTACAACATGAAATTTGATTTTGTGTTTAAGACATTTGTTATTATATGGTTTTTGATTTGATGTAAATTTGTTTTGTAATTATGCACGACCTAAAAGTCATAGCTTTGTCATTCTTCATGGGATTGTAATAATTTTCTTTAAGTCTTAGTTATTAATACTCACCAGAATTGCCACTTAATATCTTAGTTGTCTTCCTGAATGGCGAAACCGCCACAATGATGCAGTTTGTTTCACATTGTCTTACAGATACGATAAATGACTCCATACATATGTATGACATGTTCTCCTTAACCTTGGTATGTTTTCAAATTGTACTTTGATTTCTTTATCTGTTGTTCTTAGTGGTCAGTTAACTACTATTATGTACTATGTATTACTTGTGGGATTAATCTGATGATGCAAAATTTGAAATTCGTCATTAAACAAAATAGCCACACACAACCTGTGAGTTTCATGTTTTTTTTATAGCGTTCATAATAGCACTAACACAACCTTCAGATGAACCTGTATCTTTGTACAAGATTATGAGAGCAGTTTCTACCATGATATTACCTCCAGACAACTGAACGTGACCCATTAATATCAATCTGACAATTATGATGGATGTCAGAGAAGGCAGAACTTTTTCAAAGTGCAACATGAAATGGTGGTTCATTGAAATTAACACAGCTGAAATTTAAATTACAGTAGAACATTAATTGTAAACATTCCACTATACTGTGTCAAGTACAATAAATTGCTGCTTGTAGGTTCAACTGGTGCAGTACAAGTATCTTCGTCATTTGTGACCTATATCAATAAAGACTGTGGAAATCTAAGAGCTGGTGTGGTGGGAGAAATAAATTTTGATGAGATCATCTCCACCACCACAGCTCATGGACTACTGTATTATGTTGTCTTACCTGTGGTGCTGTAAAATTCTTATTGAAGATAATTGCATATCGGTACACTACTTGTTTATGCTCCATTACAGCCCCCCCCCCAAATTAACTGCAAAGAAAGTGAATGGAGCACGATTTTATGAAGCAAACCCGAAGTATTAGCATGTAGAGATTTGGGACGTATGGTGAACAAAGAAAAGTAGGCAACATAATTAATTCATGAATGTAAAAGGTATTAAAAATATAATATTCACTGAACATCACCAGTTTGTAATATCTATCGCCTTTCTTAGACATGATATTTCTTTGCTTTTTATTTAGAGCATCATGTTTCTGCCACAATTATTCCGCTGATCTGCATGCAAAAGTTTTGGAACTGAAAATCTGCCGGTCTTTACTGACCATACGAAATACATACCGGTACACTATCTGATCAAAGGTTTCCAGTACATACTAATGGACAATAATGCGGTGTGTGTTCGTCCTTAGCTTTTATGACAGTCTGGACTCTGCTGCAGACGTTTTCAGAGAGGTGTCTGAATGTCTGTGGAAGATGGCAGCCCACCTTATTCAGGAGCCAGATGCTGCGGTCTGCAGCGAAGTCGACGTTCTAACGCATCCCAAATGTGTTCCATTGGGTTCAGGTCGAGAATACAGGCAGGTCAGTCCATTTCAGGAATGTTGTTGGCCACAAAAAATTGCTTTGCAGACGCTGAGCTATGACTGGGTACATTTCCATGCTGATACAAAGTATCATCGTCTCCGAATTGTTCCTCTGCTGTCTACACTACCCAATGTTGTAAAATGTGCTCATATCCTTCCGCATATAGCGTTTCCTTAAGTGCAAAATGGGAACCACACGCTATCCACCAATACCCCTACCCACTCCCTCCCTGTTACCATAACATCACTTTCTCCGCAGGCACTACACTAAACTATATATGATGGCGGGCAATGTTTCCATCGGATTGCCACAGGAACAGCGTGATTTATCACTCCAAATCACTCGTTTCCAGTCATCCCTTGTCCATTGACGTCGCTCTTTACAGCAGCTTACAGCAGCTTGCAAGATGTTCGACCATTGTAACCCATTCTTTTTAACTTTATATCTACAGCCATTGTGCTGTCAGGACTGATGGTAGCACTTTGAAACTCACGAGTGGTTTCTTCCACTGATGTCAAGCGACTTTTTACAATCTCTCTCCACAATGCTTGATGGCCATGTCGCAACATGTGCCTGGTCTCGGTTTAGCTCTGGTTGTTCCTTCGTGTTTACACTCCATAATCACGTCACTAACAGTCGACTTGGGCAACTTTAGATTGTTTGAATTGTCCCTGATGCATTTGTTACTCAGGTGACCTCCTCTGACCATTCCACGTTCGAAGTCACTGAGCTCTCCTCACCGACCACTTTGCTGTTACTGCTCCTCTACTGGCGTCCTTTTTTACTGTCGAACCCTTATAAGTAACATCTAGGGGTCAATTCTGCGTTACAAGGGATGTCTAGATGATTATGATCTGATAGTATATTTCCTACCAGTGAAAGAGCATGTATCTGATTCTTTATTTAACTGACTTTAAGATGAAAGTTTTGTTTTATATGTACAAGCTGCTTTAAAGGTTTATGAAGTGTTTCTCATTAATGTCTGTTTGCATTAGGTTTGAAGCTCCACAAAGTGCTTGAAGCACGTACTGATATCTATTGGTCACAGCGCCCATAACAGCTAAATTATGACTTCTCGAGCGCTCTTACTCGTGTTTACAACTGACTTTTCTTCAAACGACGCAAAATGAATTGAATATCATAATTGTAGCGCGTGAAAATACTCCGGAAATACGATTTGCATTGTCAGCCTAATTGAGTAGGGAAGCTATTCTGGGAATAACAAATCAGGGTATAAGCTGGTGCCATGCACCGCGACTCTCATTCATACTGTTGTTAAACTGTTCCACAAATGGTTGTTCTTGGCTTTATTGGCTTTATTTCGCGGTCGTGCAACTGGCCTTTACAGGAGGCCCTGCATAGCTCTTGAAATGGAGCCAATGTTCGTCAGACAGTAATGGAATACTGTGCCTTGTCTGTGCGAAAGAGGCTGGGCACAAATTAGCGGTACTTTATTAATACCTGCTCGAGGACACGAATATTTACAAAGTATGAAGACACCAAGGAATGACAGATGAAGAAGGGAGAGGGCAAACATTCTTGTGAAGAAATTACGAGCTCTGCCACTGCTGAAGAAAAATGGCAAATCTATGATACAGGAAAACGCAGTCAAAACGTCTCCATCGTATGTAAGGAAGGGAGACTGAGGTGTCAAAAGAACTTAATCATGGGAAAGTAGAGATGCTAGTACTACTCACACTCCTACCTCCAGTACTGCTACTGCTACTAAAAGTACTACTACTACTACTAAGTTACTACTAACAGAGTTACTTAGTAGTAGTAGTACTGTTATTGGCAACTGTCATTGTTGTGTAGCTGCTTAGCTCTGATCTGCGCCATACATTTTTCTTGCTTTGAGATATATCAGGAAAACGGAGTCTGGATTGTGGGTCGAACCCAGCTCCAAATATGGAGATGCAAAATGAATAATGCACAGAACTTCAATGGCGTCATCTAAACGTTGGTAGGATTATAGGCGAGAGTCATACTTGTATAATTTTGTTCATAGATCATATTTTACAATTATGTCAGACATGTCAGGTTGCAAGTTCTATACTGGTTACAAATTTACCATTGATAACAATTTTTGCAAATAATAACTATGGTAAATAATCATTAACAACCAGAGATTTATATTAGAAATTTTAAACACTGCTATTATTTAAAACATTTCATACAATGGCAGCACAGTAACTATGACGAAAAACGAAAATAAATTCTGACCGTCATCATTTAAGGATAACAAGCTATAGATTACGGAAGAATCAGATTTTTTCACCGAATAGTTTTCTTAAAATCAGATGTTAAGTAATTCATAACTGCCGTCGTGTTGCTCCACTGCTTTACCAAGAAGACACGTGGCTGTCGCTTTGTGTCGCGCGTTCTGCAGCGACAAGATTCAAACACGTTTGAATTCAAACGTCACCAGTTGCAGCGGGAGACAGGCAGCGACACAGACGTCGCTCACATAGGACACTTCCGTAACTACTACATCTGCGATTGTGTTTTGTTGCCTGAGCTGTCGCGCGCTGTCGCTCACTTCTGTCGTTCTGTCGCTCACGTAGGACAAGGCCTTAGCATTGACATTCTGACCTGCTTTTTTTTTTTTTTTTTTTTTTTTTTGTGTTCGATATAGTTCGTTGTGTTTGGTCTGGGCGGACGTCACAAGACATCCGATCAAATTGATCCTTTATTCCTTGACTCTGTTTTTTTGTTAGAGGGACCATGCAGCCCACTGACCAACACGCTGAGCTACCGTGCCGGTACCACTCAGCTACTGGGATACAAACGAATGCAGAATATTACGTGGGCAGGAACTGACTCTTAATCGCGGATCTAGCTGCTGCACTACGCTCGTTTCGTCGAAAGATGAGAAACATTGCCGGTATAGGAGCTGGGCATAAATATTTAACATCGATTTTCTCTCAAACTATGGGGCGTGGCATCAAAACTCGCTAGTCAGATTTTCAGAAGAGCCTCCTCTGCGGTGGCGTGAGCTTAACTTCCCATTAACCACTTATAGTAATGAAAATAATACCTGCTCAGCATCAACAATGTTGTCGGCGTAGGAGCAAGGAGGCAATGAATTAAGAGACAGCTTACTGGTTAACGATTATTTTCAATCAACATGCTCAACTTAAAGGCCTTTTAAAAGACGCAGTGACTGAGTTTCACTAAGAAATATAAATATTTCAGGACCGCTAAGATAACTAGCTTCAGTCTTAGATGTATGCTGCATTACAGACAACGTAGTAAGCGTTTTGTACGCTGCCAGATGTAACTCATTGGACCCGAGGAAAAATATTATAAGACAACTGACATGTAAAATGTAAACTCAATAAAGTGTCAGTTTTTCTCTCTCAACAATCTTTAAATTAAATAAAAGACTTACAGTTATTTTTACTCTGAAGTGACAAAACATTTGATACATCTTAATATCATGTCGGACCTTCTTTTACCCATCTCAGTGCAGCATCTAGACGTGGTCAAAAAGGTGATGGAAGAACCCTGCAGAAATATTGAGCCTTGCTGCCTCTATAGCCATGAATAATTACAGAAGTGTTGATGATACAGGATTTTGTGTATGAACTAATCTCACAGTTATGCCCCATAAATGTTTGACAGGATTCTGCAGCGCAGAAATACTGCAGAATGCCAAAAACTGCCAAGTGCAGATGTGAAATAAAGCCTGTCGACACCAACCACTACTAGCAAGAAGGGAAGGAGCAGATTATGTAAAGAAACACCAACAACCACGGAAGATGCTTTATAAATAAAAGCGAAACGTGTCTGGTGTAATTCTTTTTAATTAGATTGCAGTCAGCTCAAGACGGATAACCTATAGTAACACATTTTAGATTTGTTTATAAACGATGATGTGAACTGGGTATCCAAATACATCGAACAATTGCGCTTGTATGGCACTTCCCTCCTGCTAGCTTTCTTGGTTATCACATCAAGGTGACAGTGATAAATAATTCTAATAATAATAATAATAATAATAACATAAGGTGGCAGGGGTAAAATACAGGGAGCGAAAGGCTATTTACAATTTGTACAGAAACTGGATGGCATTTATAAGAATCGAGGGGCATGAAAGGGAAGCAGTGGTTGGGAAGGGAGTGAGACAGGGATGTAGCCTATCCTCGATGTTGTTCAATCTGTATGTTGAGCGGGTAGTAAAGGAAACAAAAGAAAAATTCGGCGTAGGAATTAAAATCCATGGAGAAGAAATAAAAACCTTGAGGTTCGCCGATGACATTGTAATTCTGTCAGAGCCGGCAAAGGACCTGGAAGAGCAACTGAACGGAATGGACAGTGTCTTGAAAGGAGGATGTAAGACGAACATCAACAAAAGTAAAACGAGGATAATGGAATGTAGTCGAATTAAGTCGGGTGATGCTGAGGGAATTAGATTAGGAAATGAGACACTTAAAGTAGTAAAGGAGTTTCGCTATTTGGGGAGCAAAATAACTGATGATGGTCGAAGTAGAGAGGATATAAAAGGTAGACTGTCAATGGGACGGAAAGCGTTTCTGAAGAAGAGAAATTTGTTAACATCGAGTATAGATTTAAGTGTCAGGAAGTCGTTCCTGAAAGTATTTGTATGGAGTGTAGCCACGTATAGAAGTGAAACATGGGCGATAAACAGTTTAGACAAGAAAAGAATAGAAGCTTTCAAAATATGGTGCTACAGAATAACGCTGAAGATTAAATGGGTAGATCACATAACTAATGAGGAGGTATTGAATAGAATTGGAGAGAAGAGAAATTTGTGGCACACCTTGACTAGAAGAAGGGATACGTTGGTAGGGCATATTCTGAGGCATCAAGGGATCACCAATTTAGTTTTGGAGGGCAGCGTGGAGGGTAAAAATCGTAGAGGGCGATACTGGGAGATGAAGAAGCTTGCACAGGATAGAGTAGCAATGAGAGATGCAACAAACCAGACTCTGGACTTGTAATATTATTGGGATTTCCGTAGTATGAAAGCTGTGAGTACCCTTGGAAAGACATTCACCTATCTTTATATTAAATGATCAACTTATGAGATGAGACCTATTCTTTGAAAGACATTTGTTTTATATAATTTACGTAACTGTAAAGATGCGCAACTAGCGCGAACGCTAATACATCGATTGCGTAGTCAAAGAAACATTTTAACAGAAGCTGAACTGACGTTCCGCTTCGATCTAAATAAAAGATGACAGTAAAAAAACTTTGGTAGATCTTCAGATTTTAATGTACTTCTGCTTGTAATGTGAAAACGTAAAAGAAGGTCGACTTTAAGCTAGAAAAGTGAGCGGTCTTGCCATCGTGCAGACAACATTATTAATTAATAAAATTCAAATAATTTATGTTCGAAACTGTAAATCGGCAAGTTATTGTTATGAAGGTGTCGGACAGTGCAAGAATTGTCTTTAACGAAGGAGAAAAGTAATGACTGTAATTTGTGACAAAAACGTAAACCAAGGAGACAGCACAGGGCAGGCTGAAATCTGATCGCACCATACAGTTAGAAAAGTACTTATGTAAGTTATATTGTTTATAAATAAGCCCTAATTTGCTAGTGAGAATTGTTTGAATATATTTAGTGTTTACCAAATTTCTTATTCTGTTCTTTTCCTTTATACTTTTTTAACCTCCATGCCATATTATTTTTATAAATGTCAAACAGCCTTTACTACAGCAGAGAATACTGCGGATCCTGGTCGTGTTCAGAAGGCCGCCCTTTGTCTTCTAGACAACTCCTAGCTGACCCATTTATTAATGATTTCATTTGCAAATGCAATTTCTCTTTACTGATCATTGTTAAAGGTCCCTTAGGTAATTATAAAATTCATACTGATTACGTAAAGAAATCCGGGTTGTTCTTTTCCAAATAATAGAAGTCTTTGCATAATCAAAAACTAGCCTCCTTCTGACAACGATCAGGAGACGACCAGAAGACGGACGTCTTCGACCGCTTTCGTGTCTCCTGTGGCAAAGCTGTGCCAAACTGGGAACACGACATTCTAATATGAAACACAGATTTAAATTGAAAGAATTGAAATATATTTAACCCATTAATTTTTTTATTATACTAGATATGGCACCCGAACAGGGACCTGATAAAAAAATTTAAGCTGTTCTGTTATTGTTTCATGACATCATCCGGTGGACATCGGGAAGCCGTAAAGGAAGTACTGAACAAAACTGTGGAAGAAAAAAAAATTCGGAAAATAACAGCAGTGCGCAAAACGACTGATGTAAGTACGGTTTTCATTACGCATAAAATCTTGCGTCTTGCATAAAAAAAAATAAATAAATAAAAAAAAACTGATTTCTGGAATTTCTTTCCTTACTGCTTCATTTTATCCTATCGCTGTTATTTCCTTGCAGAGTTGCTTATTTACGTAGTTAGAATTCATTTCTGATCATCTCTCCATGCAAAGTTTATTTGTTATCATTATTAGCATCTTCATTGTTGCTACGGTTAGGAACACAAGATGGATGCCATAATAGCAGGATTAAGTGTCTAGTAGGTGCTTGTCACTTATTTTCAAAGTTAGGTCCATCTTGTCTTCTACCCGGTATAGCTCTGCAATTGTCAGCTACGGCTGCGTGACGTTTGACTATCAGCGCGCGCATCTGAGAGTAGACGATCGGCGTGCCGCGAAATATTTCTTTGACCAGTTACGTCACAAACTTGAAAATAAACATGGCAGATGACAAAGGAAAGCCGGCAAACAGTGTGGATGACAGTGATGACACAGTTGTCAAGTCATACCCACTACGTTCGCGAACGGGAACAGGCAGACCCGATTCGCGAATGGAGAGAACGGCAGACGATGATGGTGTGCGTGACGTATCGTCACAGCAAGCGGGAGAAAATTCGATGGTTGAAATGATGAGATTTTTTTTTCAAGAAAGAGAACAGGAGAAACGGGAAAGGGAAGCTTATAAATTACAAAAACAACGAGATAGACAAGAAAGGGAACAAAAAGAAAGGGAAAAGGAACGGGAGACAGAGCGAAAATGGTTTGACCTAAATACCATGATTGGTACAATGAAAAATAGGTTAGATAATATTGATGCCAACTTAGAGGCAAGAATAAGGACAGTCACGGTGGAGTATATCGCGGAATTAAGTACTAAAGTTAATGAAAGGATAGAAGGTAGTCTGCAGAATGTAGATACTTGTGAGAGCACAGTAGGAAAGGTGCACAAAGACATTAAGGTACAAATCGAAAGTTGCCAGGCAGTTACAACGGAAGTTTCAAAAAAGTCCGCTGAGGTCAGAGCTAAAGTAAACAAGCTTGCAGACACTGTCATCACTCTGCAAGGCCAGGTCAATGACCTGACACAGGCGCTATCCGACATTAACATTGAAAAAAGAGTGAATGATGCTGCAGCAAACGTACGTTCCACGATAGGAAAAGAATTTGTAGAATGGGTCGAGACTAAAGAACAGTACATACAAAACAAGGTTCAACACGACTTAAAAGAAGCCGTTAAGTCAGCCACGGTTGAAGTTTTAGCTGCTCCAGGTACATCAGGAGATACGCTTCTCACTGAATTAGGAGAGATTCGTAGAGTTTTTCACCGAGATCTTCCCGAGTGGAAACGACACCTCACTGAGGAAATAGAGCAGTTGAAACAACAAGTCAATGATTTTCCTAATGGCAATAGAAGTGAGTATTCACACTTGCTTTCTTCAGAACATGAATACAATAATAATCCCGTGTCTCGTGTAAAATTCTCTCCACTTGTACATGGTCACAGCAGTAAGAATCCGTTAGTACGCAACCAGAATGATCAAGTAACTCTTGTCGAGCTCATGAAAGAAGAAAGCGTTCTCAAGCAACGCGTATTCCAGCCCTTTCTGCCAGAGAAACGCAACATCCACCCAATGGGTTTTCTGAAGTCATTTAATAGTGGTTTTCCTGAGAGCTGGGATGACAACGTATGCGCTTTATAGTAGGTTACATTCAAGGAAAGGGTTCTGTCTAGGGAACAGAAGTAATTGACAGATGTAATAATTACGCTGACTTCGAAAAGCAATTTCTGAACAAATTCTGGAGTTCAGGCATACAACAACGCCTTAGAAAGGAAGTATATAATGCTGAACCGTTTAATACGAGAAGTGCTGGTCTCCGTAGGTACTTTGAGAAATACCTGCGAAAAATACAATATTGGGACACGCCCATTTCCGCGAAGGACGTAATTATGATCCTTAAGTCAAAGCTACCGGTATCAATCAGGGAGAAGTTAGTAAATGTCAGTGACGACGACACGGAGGCTTTTCTGTCAGTACTTGAGAACCTTGACATGATTCAAGAAGACGTGCGTGCTAGTGCGCGGAGTAATTGTAATATTGGCCTGCACACTACACAGCTGCACGGCGTAGGTGCAGACTCAGGTATGTCATACCAACCCAACAGCAGTAAAGGACACGACGTTCAGTGTGATAATAACTACTATCGCCGTAACGGGAAGCAGAAACATAAATTCCAGGATCAAAACAGGTACCACCCCATATACCAGACAACACAACAGCAATACGGTAATTCACCAGTTAATTACAATGATCGCTATCACTACAATAACGATCGCCCACGTAATGATAATTTCAGTGGAAAAGGAAGTTGGATTAACACCAACAGTCAATAGCAGTATGGTATCCAGCCTAGATTCCAGCACTGTTCTCAAGGGAGAAATGCTCCAGATCTTTCCAAGCAATACAAACAACGGTATGCTCCAAACTTTAGGAATAGTCCTCCACCTTTTACTAACTATCAAAGTCAAAATCATGAACCTCAAAATTCTCGCATCTATTATGCCCGAACAAAACCAGCCAACACACACCATCTCGGCTGAAATTCCGGCAAATAGCCCGCAACTTAGGTGGAATACGGAAGCAAACTTCGTACCGAGCGTACCGCCCGGTAATTCAAAGGTAAATGTGAGCGAAATTCAATCTAATGAACACGGGGAAAACTAAAAGCACACTTCGACCGGTTTCACACCTTCAGAACTAATATCCAGGCAAAAGGAAAGCAATAAATGGACTGATCCTATCCCCAAGATACAAGGTCCAGAATTCAACATAGAAAATAAGTTAAGCCAAGACCTGATGTCTCTCACACGCGAATTTAAGAAAAAAAAAAGCATTTGACAAGCACGTCAATAAAGTTCCGTCGTATCGCCTGAACGAGCGTGTTCTTCTAAGTGGCAACACCTAGACGAAGGACCGTTTGTTATGGTCAGGAAGCCACATATTGGTTGCTACGTGTTGGCAGATCCAGTTAGTGGACGAATAAAAGGACTTTACCATCATGAAAACCTAAAGAAGTACCATGATAAACATTAAAAAAATATCATTTATTATGTTAAGCTGCAACTTGAAACAAGAGTGTGATCTGTTTAGAAAGTATGTGAGTCAACAGCATGTACATGTATTCTGCAGGTGACGTAATCATTTGAGTGAGGTGGACACAAAGTAATGATGGAGCTTGAAAGATATGAAGTGATTGAAGAAGGTACTCTACGTATTTGGAAAATAAGATTTGCTTAAGTTTTAAGGTAGTTTTAAGTTTCTTGAGCAATAGAAGACTGCAGTCGTTGAATTGAGTAAGGGATGTGCCAAAGTGCCACCTGCTGTTTTAGTTTTAAGTTACGGCAAATCTCCTTTTTTACCAAGTACTAAAGGTTTTCTTTAAATCCCTCATTCAGACCAGAATGTCCGTATATGTGAAGTATTAACCTAAGTTAAGCTTTCAAAGGATTGATATTTTAAGTCGCTAGAACCATGTACGATGCAAAACTGATACATTGTAATCTGTAGATTACACCGAGTATAAGCAGCAACATATAGTTAACGTACAAAGAAATGAATAATGGTACCCGCAGCTGGAGAGCAACTTTAATTTATTTATTACTATGAGTCAACCAGTTAAGAAATATGCATTTATAATGATAATTAGGTCCTGTATTGGAGAAACTTAGAGAGACTATTCCTATGTCACGAATATTATACAGAAACCTTCGATATTAAGATACCTAGTTGAGGACTGAGATAATCTGCTTATATTCTTCTGCTATGTCCGCATGCCGTGATTTGAGATATATTTGAAGATGCTTTGGATGCGGATTTGTGCGACATTTTAATACTGAAGTCAAGTTATGCCGCGTGGATGACACTAGAAACGGTGGAGCCGAAGAATGAATTTGCTCAACTGATTATTTCACCTATTATCTATCTTCGTATCTTTCATTTCCTTGCACTATCCTATTGTAATTTTCTTCTTTAGCATTCTTACCTTTCTACCCTACCCGGTAGGGGAAGAAGTTTGGAAACTGGTTCAAAAGACTTGACGTGTGTATATTGTGTGTATTGACGATCGTGGCTCGTTGGTTAATGTGTATCTGCAGTTACTTATCGAAACGTGATGTAAATCTGATTTGCTGTGAGCAAAAGCATCCTAGGAAATAGGAATAATTTTCCCAATTTCTGTTAGATGAAGTTTTGAACGTGAACTGTTCGGCACGCCAAAGTGGGTATATTTTACTGATTATTGATGTAACCGAGTAAATGAACAAAGAAACAAAAAAAAAGGCTGTTACAGAACAATAAGAAAAGAAAAAGAATCAGATTTAAATTACATATAAAATCTAATGTGCTTCAGAAGCACCATTCAGAATAGCAAACACGTTTTTCGTTAGGTCTTTGGCAGTAATAATAAAAAAAAAACTATGTATGTTTTGTAAATGATCTTTTTATGATAAGTAATTTTAGCATTACCTGTGCTACTCTGTGGTATAGAGACACCTATATGGACACGTATGGATTGATGCGTGTGACTCAGTGACAAGCGCGTGTAAAATCGTAATTTGACACATGTATGGACACGAAAAACTAGTTATCTCTTGTGTGAATCAAAACTGTGATAAACTTATGGACACGTGTGATGTTCCGCGTGTGAAGTAGCATTACAAGTATTCTCACGTTGTAACGACGATACAGTGACTATCAGTCAAAGGATAGACACGCTATTGTACTTACTGCAATAGGTGACAGTAGTCATTTTCATCGATGACTGTTCTTCGTCGCTGGTGCAGTCAATTTACCGTCCAGGTTGACCATGTCGCCTTGACGAGCTGCTCCAGCACCCACGATTCAACAAAATGCACAAGTTAAAAAAAAAAAAAGGTTGGTAGCCACTGAACTATCTGCCTCGTGCAGGACGCGGACTGTAAACTTTGTTAAACCGCCAGTTCGTTACCACGTGACTGTGAAGCACTGTGGCAACATTCAATGACTGCTCGCCGGCCCGCACTCAACAATAAGCATTCCTCTCCATAACGGGTGCAAGTGTGCTCCAGATTTGAGATGAAAATGGACATAAAAATAATAAAACGTTGATAAACTACGCACGATTTTACTATATTTACATGAAAAGGACACTAATGATAACTTTTCCTTAACTATGAAAATTGCTACGGCAATATTGCTAAATACATTGCTTAAGAAAGACCTGTACAAGATGAAACGTGTTTTGCTAATATTTGCTAACGAAAGAATATAAAACCTAGACACAAAACATGAATAATATATAATGTATATGTACATAGTCTGTGTAGTAATTTTTATTGTCTTAAATTCTTACTCTATATTCCCTTAGATTAAGATGCTAGTTAATGAGAAAGTCTTAATACAGATTTATTTCTGTATTTTCATGTGCTGAAACATGAACTGGAATGAGATTAAGACAGCCACCAAACTGACTCATTCGTCATTGAACCAGTCATCAACTTTCCTGATTCCCGACATGACCCGATGGATCATCGAGTCAAGAAATATCACTTCCCCCTTCACATAGTGAAATTCCCAGCGGAATGTGAAAAGGTGATCCCCAGTTTTAGTGCAGTGAAAAGTGAAAGGTGATGAAAGAATTCCCCTGTGAAAATCACCCGAGTTCATGGGAAATACTCCCAACTACAAAGTGAAGAGTGACGTCGCTATGAGAAAGACTGATAAATTTTTATGTTCTGTTCAAAATTGGTGGAAATGCACCAATACTGTAATCGAATTTTTTTCTTGTCAGTATTTATGTATATAAGTATCTGTATGTGTATTTGATTTGTACTTGTATCTATGTTAGTATTTCTATGTTTCTATTGATTGAATGAGAGTAATTCTTGAGAACACGCAAAAAAAAGGAACCTATGTTAAATCCTTGAACACTTATGATGGCAACATGCTACAACCAAGTTTGTTAATGATCAAGCAACTGTGAGTAGCTTTGACGACTTAGTGTGAAACGTATATAATTATAAATGCCTTATGTTATATTTTGTTTTGCTCCCTACAAGGAGAGATCCTGAAGTACTTCATTCACTAAGTACGTGAATCCAATAATATTACGACTGCGAGTGAATCGTAACGATCTTTCAGAATCATTACTCCTCACGCGGGAAGCGATGTAATATTATTGGGATTTCCGTAGTATGAAAGCTGTGAGTACCCTTGGAAAGGCATTCACCTATCTTTATATTAAATGATCAACTTATGAGATGAGACCTATTCTTTGAAAGACATTTGTTTTATATGATTTACGTAACTGTAAAGATGCGCAACTAGCGCGGACGCTAATACATCGATTGCGTAGTCAAAGAAACATTTTAACAGAAGCTGAACTGACGTTCCGCTTCGATCTAAATAAAAGATGACAGTAAAAAAACTTTGGTAGATCTTCAGATTTTAATGTACTTCTGCTTGTAATGTGAAAACGTAAAAGAAGGTCGACTTTAAGCTAGAAAAGTGAGCGGTCTTGCCATCGTGCAGACAACATTATTAATTAATAAAATTCAAATAATTTATGTTCGAAACTGTAAATCGGCAAGTTATTGTTATGAAGGTGTCGGACAGTGCAAGAATTGTCTTTAACGAAGGAGAAAAGTAATGACTGTAATTTGTGACAAAAACGTAAACCAAGGAGACAGCACAGGGCAGGCTGAAATCTGATCGCACCATGCAGTTAGAAAAGTACTTATGTAAGTATATTGTTTATAAATAAGCCCTAATTTGCTAGTGAGAATTGTTTGAATATATTTAGTGTTTACCAAATTTCTTATTCTGTTCTTTTCCTTTATACTTTTTTAACCTCCATGCCATATTATTTTTATAAATGTCAAACAGCATTTACTACAGCAGAGAATACTGAGGATCCTGGTCGTGTACAGAAGGCCGCTCTTTGTCTTCTAGACAACTCATAGCTGCCCCATTTATTAATGATTTCATTTGCAAATGCAATTTATTTTTACTGTTCATTGTTAAAGGTCCCTTAGGTAATTATAAAATTCATACTGATTACGTAAAGAAATCCGGGTTGTTCTTTTCCAAATAATAGAAGTCTTTGCATAATCAAAAACTAGCCTCCTTCTGACAACGATCAGGAGATGACCAGAAGACGGACGTCTTCGACCGCTTTTGTGTCTCCTGTGGCAAAGCTGTGCCAAACTGGGAACACGACATTCTAGTATGAAACACAGATTTAAATTGAAAGAATTGAAATATATTTAACACAATAATAATTTTTTTATCATACTAGAGACTGAAGACCACAACAACAACAATTAATAGTAATATTTATTCATAGTTTGAACACTTTGTTCAATGTTACAGACATATCATTTTCTAAGGAGATGTACAGTCTGGTGTAATGTCTTTTAAATAGAAATCTGTCTACCTTAATTATGTATAAAACAGAGAAAATCCTACATTCTAATCGGCCCACACATTTCTTCACTTCTAGAATTCTGCACACACACAGATAGTCATCGTTTCGCTACACTCCTTCATGCATGCAAATTCACTCACTCAGTTATGTGTGCGTATAATGTGTGGGCCAAAATAAGAGTAAAATGTTAAATACTGTTTTATTTCCGAGTTGTGACTCGTAATATCACTTGTGGTCGGTGTTTAATCATGGGAAAATACAGGCTTTTGGAGTGGCGTGTTCACCCGCAATCGGCTGTTGTTGCTCTGTCAACGGTGCCCCTGAAGATTTCGGTCGTGAGGCAAGAGAGTATCTCAAAGTAGCTCATACCGATAAGTGGACAGGACGTACTGAACCAGTTGCTTGGCCCGTCAGACCTCTGGTTAAGCCTGGACTTCTATCGTTGGCACCGTTTCAAGGAGTTCGTGTATGGTGCCCTGTTTGAGCATAGTTACAGCAACCAATTGAAAGTGTTCCGGCCTAACGACAAGCCCCGGCAAAAATATGAAGAACGCAAGAGCAGAGAAGGCTGTGAGACGACATCAGCCAATAGCCCACTGACAAGGACCGCACCATGTCAGGAGCGGCCTCTATACGAAGAGAATATAAGCGCCGCTCCTGCCAGGCTCGGCCGGACAGTAGAAGACACATACTACAAGAGAACAGTAGAAGAGCCGTCACCCTAACTGTTATACTGAGATTTGCTTGTAAGGACATTGTATATAGAGAAGGACACTGACTGTTTGCATGTCGCCTATCACTTGCGACACGATTGTAAACCAAAGTTAAGTGTTCTCAATCTACTTTATTGTAATAAAAACCATTAATGTGATTTGCTTGAATTGTTGTATACACTATGTGATCAAAAGTATCCGGACACCCCCAAAAACATACGTATTTCATATTAGGTGCATTGTGCTGCCACATACTGCCAGGTACTCCATATTAGCGATCTCAGTAATCATTAGACATGGTGAGAGAACAGAATGAGGCGCTCCGCGGAACTCACGGACTTCGTACGTGTCAGTGAATGGATGTCACTTTTGTCATAGGTCTGAACGCCAGATTTCCTCACTCCTAAACATCCGTAGATCGACTTTTTCCGATGTGATAGTGAAGTGGAAATTTGAAGGGACACGTACAGCACAAAAGTGTACAGGCCGATCTCATCTGTTGACTGATAGAGACTGCTGACATTTGAAGAGGGTCGTAATGTGTAATAGGCAGACATCTAGCCAGACAATCACACAGGAATTCCAAACTGCATCTAAGACAGTTAGGTGGTATAACAGAACGTAAGATCCTATATGTCAGTAATTTCTTTACGTGTAACATTGTATGTAAATATAGCCTTTGACTGCGAGTTTAACAACTAAGAGGCAGTTATCTTTGGTCATGCGGAAAGGAGGTCGATCTTTGGTAGAGGTGGTAAAAGGGCTTAAGATAGGAAGCGTGGGCTGGAGTAGGTGATGATACAGATGTGGTGTAAAACAATGTCGTATTTGATATTTTTGTAGAAGTGTTAAATGTGAATAAATGAATTAAATACTGATGTGCAAAACTAATGTAACGTTTGCTCTCTAAAAATCAAAATACCACGTCGTCCTACAAACCAGTTAGTCTCATCCAAACACAAAGAAAAACCGCGGGAACCTCGCAGTGGAATCACCTCTAGACTTCACGAAGACAACAACGCAGCCATCGATATGAGTTAAGTACCAAACTGTTCGTACTTGTTAACGACCTCGGACTATAAATTTGAATCTCCTGTAGTGCCTGAAGTCACCATGTGGACAAAGGAGTAGGACAACTCGAAGAACTGTGGAAATCTTAGGAAGGGGTTTGTTAAACTTGGGGGCTCGTCCGGGATATTACAATTAAATGCGATGGGACTAATTGTGCTTCGTTTGCGGGACATTACAAACTTTATAATTCGTAAAACGTGAATAACATTGTACACGTTTCCTGGACCAGAAAAAGTAGTGTGAGAACAAACAAAGTGCTGGCTTATCGGAGAGGTGGACCTGTGATCGACGTCGTGGTGTGAAAAGATAAGTACAATTCTGCTTTGTTTTAAACTTTTCGTCAAAACTGTGTCCAAACACGTGGTCTCATCATGACGCTATCAGAAGAAATTAAAAAGGAAGTTGGAGAAATGTTAGACTCGAACGTGTGTGGTGTAAGTGACGATCCAGATGACTCACAAACCGAAAGAAAACCGGATCAACAGGACTGGGTAAGTTTACTCTTTGCCAGAATGGGACAAATGCAGTCCGAATTAACAAGGGCAATGAACTCAAATAGTGAATTCCTAGAATCGAAAATAAATGCATCCAGTGAATCGCTGGAAGCAAAAATGAAAAGCAACGGGGATGTACTGAAAGAAGAGATCTCAAATTTAAAACTTCAATTAGGAGAAAGTTTGAAGGGCGTGAACTCCAAAATTGAAGCTATAGAAAAGAAGTTTGTGACCTTAGAAAATAAGTTAGCCACAGTTAGCTCAAGTCAAGGGAAAGAGATTGAAAGGTTAACTGCAGCTCAAAGAACTGTGGAGGAGAGGGTAGACAAATTAAGTCTAGATACAGAATCAAAAGTTAACTCCTTAGATGCTGAATTAAATAAGATACAAGAGTCTGTAACATGTAATTTAAGTGTAATAGACAAGAGATTCACTGAAATGCAAGATAATTTTGTGTCTAGAAATTTATGTACGAACGGTGGAAGTGTGTGGAGTAATTCACCTGTAAAAAGTTTTCCTTGTGATAATTTACACCCTGTAGATTTTTTACAACACTGCTCTGACAACCTTGTTCCTGGCATGTCTGGTAATCTAAAGATTAAATTTGTCAAAAAATTTCTTGAGGGAGAAGCTTTGTCTTGGGCAAACCAACATTTTGATGAGTGGAAAACGTTTGATGATTTTAAGAAGAGTTTCTTAAATAAGTTTTGGTCTGAGACTGAACAGGGTAGAATAAAAAGTGAATTTTTAAATGGACCTAGCTTCAGGGGCAGAAACCACTCAATGAAAGACTTTTGCAGGGATCAACTTAGGAAATTGGTGCATCTAGATAAACCCTTTGACGAAATGACGCAAATTGATGCCCTTAAAAGGAGGTTACCTGAAAGAATACAGTGGGAATTAGTGCATGGACCTGACGACTGTTTAGACCAGTTTCTAAAATATATAGACAAATTAGACAGGGCAATGGAGAGAAATGTGCAACAGTTTAGTAACGGAAACCATTACAGTGGGAGGTGGAATTCTGATTACCGTGGGGAGAACCCTAGAAGGGACGATAGAGATTTTCGGAATGAACACCAATATGATAGAACAAGAGAGTACAATGCTAATTGGAGAGGGAGTAACTGGGAAAGCAATGGTGTAACTAGGAACAACAGATGGGAAGGTAACAACAGAATGAATACAAATTGGAGGAGTGACAATAGAGGTAGACATCCGGAAAACTCCAGACCGCCTCAATGAGGGTCCACAGCTTTGGGGCGAACAGATTTAAACATAATAGGACCACTAACTTTCACACAAAACCCAATACTGTAAATAACTGTACCATTAACAAACAGGTTAAAAACCAGGAATACCAAGTGAATTATATAAATTTTGATAAAAAATTTTGGGATGCTATGTGGCACAGTAGACCACCACAAAATAAACGTAGGAGAGATCAAAGTGCTGACTCAATTCTGGATGAGGAGATGTTAAATTAATTTTACAGGTGGGCAAAAAGGGGAGAGCAAGCTAATAATGAAGAGAGTAATAAATGTTTTAGTTCAGAATTGGGGGGGTTGTTCACACAAGAAGGTAATAGTGAATCAGCTGATGATAAACCTAAGCAACAGGAAAAAGAATCAACCATAGAGAGTGAAAAACAGAGAGAAATAAATGAAACTGGCTGTAAAGTATACCATAGTAGTAATGATGTTAGTATTTTTGATGTGAAAAGTATGGTAAGCAAACCAGTAAGTGAGTACAATGTTTTTATTGAAATAAATAATGAAGTGTTGGAACTTGATGATAGTTGTGGTGACGAAGCACAGGAATATGATAAGAATAATGAAGTGACAGCTGAAAATCAATTGCTACATGTCTGTCCTGATGAGTTCATGGTTAATCAAAGTGGTGATAACAAAAGTGAAAATATTGTGAAAGAATTAGATTTGCATGATATTATTGAAAGTAAAGGAAGCCAATTCTTAGAAATCCTGTGGAACCAGTATAATGAGAGTTGTAGTAGCAAAGTGTTTTGGTATCGTCTAAGTATAATTAGTAGAGTTTTATGCCCACGCTGGTGGGAGAGTAAAAGAAAGAGTCTGAGTGAAAGGTACATAAACAGTAGGGAGATATTTTGTGTGCAGCCAAAGTGTAAACTTGACACTAGTAACTTAGAATCTGAAAATCAGGTAAACCTGATGAAGACTGAAAGGGAGGAACTAGATGAAAATTATAAAGAAATTGAAAAAGATTTATTATATGAAGTCCCCGAGGGGAAGGCAGATGAAAAGGAATTAGGCTGTCCATACATTAAAATAAGAGTAAATCAGTGGGAAGGGCACTGTCTTATTGATACAGGAAGCCCCATATGTGCAATATCAGAAAAATTTAGAGATAAAATTAGAGATGGTAAGAACTTTGTAGAAATGCCGGTTGTAGGGGTAAAAATCAGAGGTGCCACTGGTAGGCAAAGTAAGGTAGTTAAGAGTCAAGTATTGTTAACGTTTGAAATTGAAAATGTGGAATTTGAGCAGGGTTGCCTTGTGGTACCAAGGTTAGAAGAAAATATCATTTTTGGCATGGATTGGGTCTTAAAAGTGGGTGTAAGCTTCTCTTGGGAAGATAAGACTGTTATAATTACTGAACCTGAGAAAAATGGTATTCTGAAAACAGAAATGTACATCCTTAATTGTAGTAATTCTTGCAACCATATCAAAGCTGTTGTAAGCGAAGTAGATAATCAAGCCATAAGTGATAACACATCCTTTGATCTTATAAATGAACAAAATTTCGAAGAATTAGTCGAAGTCAAATTGATGGAAGCTGTAAATCTAAGTGAAAGTCAGAAAAATCAGTTAAGAGAAGTGTTATGGGAATTTCAGGATACATTCAGTGAGAGACCAGGGAAGGTAAAAGACTATCAGTGCAGACTTCAACTCAGAGATCACCATCCTTTCTTCCTAAAACCATATGGCATTCCATTCTCCAGGAAAAAAGATGTAGAAAGGGAAATCCAAAAAATGGAAACTTGGGGGATTATAGAAAGAAGTAGATGTGCTTACAACAACCCATTAGTAGTTGTGTCTAAGAGAAATGGTGGGGTTAGACTTGTACTTGACTCTAGGCACCTTAATAAGTTTTTGATTAGAGAAAATGACAATCCTGACAATATGGATGAACTCCTGCACAAATTTGATAATGTAAAATTTATGAGTAGCCTAGACTTGACATCTGGTTTTCACCAAATACCACTTGAACTTGATTCTAGGAAGTATACTGCCTTTTTGTATGGTGGCAAAAGTTGCCAATATTGTGTTGTCCCTTTTGGATTGAATGTATCTGTGGCTGAATTTATCAGAGCACTGGATTTTGTATTAGGTGATGAATTGTCTTCAAAATTAATAGTATATGTAGATGACATTCTTGTAACTGGAAAAACCTGGGAAGATCATCTAAACCTTCTGAGACAAGTCTGTTCAAAATTGAGGGAAGGGAGAATGACCGTAAAATTGGAAAAATGTTGTTTTGGAGTTAATGAACTGAAATGTTTGGGGCATAATATATCAGAAAAGGGAATCTTACCTGATAAGGATAAACTTGAGGCCATTGTAAACTTCCCTACTCCCAAGAACAAAAAACTACTCAAGTCCTTTTTTGGTCTCACTGGATTCTATAGAAAATTTCTAAGTACCCAAGCTTTAAATGCAAACTGCTTATGTAACTTACTAAAAAAGAATACTGTTTGGGATTGGACACAAGAATGTCAGGATGCATTCGTGGAAATAAAACAACAACTGTCCTGAAGTCAAATGTTGTATAGACCTGTTATGTCGTTACCATTCTGTATAATGACAGATAGTAGTGAGACAGGTTTAGGGGCACACTTGTTTCAAAACATAGAAGTAGAAGGAAAATTAGAACACCATTCTATTGCTTTTGCTAGCCAGGTTTTACAAAAGTATGAAAAATCATATACAGTCACAGAGAAGGAACTACTTGCCATCCACTGGGCATTTAATAAGTTTAAAAGTTATCTTTTAGGGCACAAGGTAATTGTTTTCTCTGACCATAAAGCTCTATCGTACATTCAGGAGTGCAGACTCTATCATGACCGTATAACAAGGTGGGTTTTATTCCTTCAACAGTTTGACTATGAGATCAAATTTATTCAGGGTAAACATAATGTCATTGCAGATGCCCTTTCCAGACTACCAGTAGGTGCAGATGTTGAAAATACTTATGGAAAAGAGGAGAAAGAGTTCAAACTTATGTACTTAAAGGGTGTAAAAGATGAAGCTGAAATACTGAAAATCTGTAATGATATTCGTAGAAACCAAAACCGTGATGAAAATTGGAAGTTGGTTAAAAATTATATAGGGAAAAAAGGAGGAGAAAAGGTAGATCAGTATTATAAAGTACAAAAAGGGATTTTGTTTAGGAGACCTAGACCTGACTTAGACAATTGGAAACTATGTTGGCCTGAACAATGTATTGACACGTTAATCAGTTACATACATGAAAGCTTCGGACACTGCGGGGCAACAAAATGTATACAGAAGATACAGGAAAATGTATACTTCTATAATATCAGTAGGAGAGTGAAGAAAAAACTTGAAACCTTTGATCGTTGTCAGAGAGTAAAAGTGAGCAACCAAACATCTAAAGGATTGATGCAAAACATTTTACCAAATAAAAACCTTGAATTGACAGCTATTGATCTATATGGACCACTACCAAGGTCAAGGGGAGGGTATAGTTACATCTTTGTTATAGTTGACGTTTTCTCTAAATTTATAAAATTGTATACATTAAAGAGAGCAACCAGTAAACAAATTATCATCAAGCTGACGAATCAGTATTTCACAAATGTTGGTATACCCCAGGCCATCATGTCTGACAATGGGTCACAGTTTACATCATGTTAATTGGATTGAAAATGTTACTGACTTTGAGGATATAATGAACAGCCTACAGCATTCATCCACTGGTTTTTCACCTTACGAAGTAATGTTTAATAGACGACCTGCAAATTTGATTTCTGAGAATGTTGATTTCCCACCTTGTCAAACTATGACACCCCAGGAAAGAGAGACAGCTGTTAGGAACACTATGAAAAGACAAGGAGAGGTAAGAAAATGGAGACATGATGCAAGAAGTAAAGGAGTACAGTTCAGGACAGGAGATCTGGTTTTAGTAAAAACACAGGAAAAATCTAAATTGATGAGTTCTGAAATAAAGAAATTTTTTGACATCTATATAGGCCCCTTTGAAATCAAGGAAAACCCACACCCTAATGCCTATAGGCTAATCTACCCAAAATCCAAGAAGTTATTTGGACTGCGCAATGTTACAGAGTTAAAACTCTACAAACATGACCCATAAAATAATCATTAATAAGTAAAGAAAGAACTAGTTGACTGGCGCAACTACATCACTTTATTGTTTTATCATTCAAGGAAAACTTCATGTCAAAGTGTGGGACTATGTCAGCTAAAAGTATGAAGTAGATTTTGTGTTAATGTGAATTATGTCTGTACTAATTTCTCTTTGTTCTCTAGTATACCCATTCATTAAATTTGGTACGAGATCAGTGTGTCGGACTAGGAACCATTCTACAGTGTCATAGTAATGTCTCTTAACCTAAACCAAAGTTAATGATGTGGACACTTTTAAAGTAATAAGATATGAATAGTGATTGTGTGTAAGAAGACAAAACCTTGTCATTTCTAAGCTATGTCAGATGCAACATTACTTAATGGATAAAGCAAACTGGAGGTGCTTGTCAGATTATGAGAGTGTACTTTGAAAGACCAGGTATGTTGTAGTGTGTTAAAAATATAGTGGATAGTCATGAAATTTAATCATGCAAATTAAGAATGTGTTGAGGTTTAGAGCATTATGGAAACAGATGTTGGTGTATTACTTTTGAAACACTTGTGATGGATTGAAGGTTATGTGATACTAATTTTGAAGTTTATATTGTGGGAGAATATTTTGTAATAGTTTAGATAATTTAATGTTAAAGTGAATGAAGAGCTGTTAGGAATTTATCCCATACCCTGTTACACAATTTGGAATAATTTCTATTCATGGCAATATGCTATTTGAGCACAGGAGAGTAAATAAAAATGAAACACTGCTTAATAATGATGTAAAATTAAGGTATAAATACTAACAATCTTACACAATTTAAGTGTAGAGTTTGTCATAATTTGACCTATAAAGCTGAAATAGATGTACAATGTGAGGATACTGCAATTATAGTCGCAATCATATGGAACGTCTCAGCTATCTCATTATAAAGGAAACATTAAATCATAAATATGTAAACCAATCTGACTCTGAAAATACAGTGCTGATCACACATAATTGAATTTGCACTGGATTCACCATGTGATTCCATTCATCACGTATACATGAATTTTCCCTAAGAGACAACCATTTAACATTGTGTGTAAGTATTACTATATTTTGAACTATGTCTATTTTATGTATGTGGTTAAAAGAACCTGTTTATTTTAGAATAATGATTTCTTTAGATTTAATGGTTGTTTTGGGCACAAGCCATGCCATAAGGTATTTTATTGAAACACTTATATTAAAAGATTGTGAGAGATGCCTGCATTCCACAGTTCACTTAATATATTCTAAAGAAACCACTGATAATCAGAAGAATGAGGTTAACTAAGATGCATTAAGTCAGTATTGAAATAAACTTGAGTTTATGCATATACTATATAATTATGTACCCATCTTAACGCGGCTCTGCAGCTACCATGATCAATTAAATATAAGATGCCATATTTTATTGTTAGTTACAAGCTCATTACACTTATTGCTCAATACAGCCAATGTAACTTTCAAATTGTATATCATGGAAAGTGTATATATATAACTAAGATCACTTGGGAAACCAATTTTATTACTAACTTTCGGAACTGGAAATTTTATTATGATGTGTGTATTAGATATCTTTTATTCCATAGTGACACACAATCCCATGCATGCCATGCACGGACTTGTGTGTGTGTGTGTGTGGGGGGGGGTATTATAACAGAACGTAAGATCCTGTATGTCAGTAATTTCTTTACGTGTAACATTTTATGAAATATAGCCTTTGACTGCGAGTTTAACAACTAAGAGGCAGTTATCTTTGGTCATGCGGAAAGGAGGTCGATCTTTGGTAGAGGTGGTAAAAGGGCTTAAGATAGGAAGCGTGGGCTGGAGTAGGTGATGATACAGATGTGGTGTAAAACAATGTCGTATTTGATATTTTTGTAGAAGTGTTAAATGTGAATAAATGAATTAAATACTGATGTGCAAAACTAATGTAACGTTTGCTCTCTAAAAATCAAAATACCACGTCGTCCTACAAACCAGTTAGTCTCATCCAAACACAAAGAAAAACCGCGGGAACCTCGCAGTGGAATCACCTCTAGACTTCACGAAGACAACAACGCAGCCATCGATATGAGTTAAGTACCAAACTGTTCGTACTTGTTAACGACCTCGGACTATAAATTTGAATCTCCTGTAGTGCCTGAAGTCACCATGTGGACAAAGGAGTAGGACAACTCGAAGAACTGTGGAAATCTTAGGAAGGGGTTTGTTAAAGTGGGATGTGAGAAAACTTTGATATCATGATCGGGCTGCTGCTCATAAGCCACACATCACTCTGGTAAATGCCAAACGGCGCCTCGCTTGGTGTAAGGAATGTACAAATTGGACTGTTGAGCAGTGGAAAAACGTTGTGTGGAGTGACGAATCACGGTACACAATGTAGCCGTCAGATGGCAGGGTGTGGGTTGGCGAATGCCCAGTGAACGTCACATGCCAGCGTGTGTAGTGCCAACAGTAAAATTCTAAGGCGGTTGTGTTATGGTGTGGTCGTGTTTTTCATGGAGAGGGCTTACACCCCTTGTTTTTTTGCTTGGCATTATCACAGAACAGGCCTACATTGATATTTTAAGGACCTTCTTGCTTCCCACTGTTTAAGAGCAATATGGGGATGGTGACTGCTTCTTTCTACACGATCGAACACCTATTCATAATGCACGGCCTGTGGCGGAGTGGTTACACGACAATAACGTCCCTAATGGACTGGTCTGTGCAGAGTCCTGACCTGAACTCTATAGAACACCTTTGGGATGTTTTGGAACGCCGAGTTCGTGCCAGGCCTCACCGACCGTCATCGATACCTCTCCTCAGTGCAGCACTCCGTGAAGAATGGCCTGCCATTCTCCAAGAAACGTTCCAGCACCTGATTGAACTTGTGGGTGCGAGAGTGGAAGCTGTCATCAAGGCTAAGGGTGGACCAACTCCGTATTGAATTCCAGCATTACCGATGGGAAGGTGCCACGAACTTGTAAGTCATTTTCAGCCAGCTGTTCGGATACTTTTGATTACATAGCGCAGCTATCCAAGAAAGCAGCATCGTATAGACACACTATAAGAGATGAGTGGGCAGGACCCCACATTGGTGACGAGGAGTTACAAACAAACCACACACCTGACGGTCACGGAATTTTGTTCTCTGGCGCCTTAATTTTTTCTTGTATCTACTCCACAAGGTGTTTACTTACTTTAACAGAGTCTTTTGCTAATCAGTGTTTTCAGGTGGGCGTTGCAGAAATTTTATTTGCTTTTGTACTTATTTTGCTTGCTTCCATTGTCTGTTTGTTGCCTTTGTTTCTTCCAAAATGCCCATCCTGCCCCTGCTCAGGTGCCACAGCCGCAAGCGTTAGATGCCACACAGCTAGTGCAGATGTTTCAGTTCCAGATGCAGCAGATATCTGCACTACTGAACACAGTGCACAAGCTGCTAGCCGACGCTGTGCACCAGACGGAACAAGCACCACTACAGCATAACTGGGAAAATACCGTTTCGGGAGCGCGGGCACTCGCAGATGCCCGCAAGGCCTGTCCATGCCTCCATGGCTCCCCCCAGTCTGGCAACCAGCAGTACCCCCACCATGTACTTGCCTAGCCACGCACATCACTGTGCCACGGGAAGCCATTCGGTCAGTTTACTTTCCGTCGTTTCTGTTGTCTGTGTAGGCATCGCGTTCGGTCTTTGTGATGAAACAGAACTAGTGGGTGGAAAATGGCTGAGGAGGAGTTAAAATCGTTGAAACGAAAGTCCTTTGAACCCACACTCGATAATCCACAGTGAGAAGAAAAGTACTGTTTTGTTGGAACGCAAAGCGGACTTTAATGTTTGATTTGCATTGCAGCATTGTCTTCACGGAAGAAGTACAGCGTGAAGCGACACTATCAACTGCTTCACGAGAAGGATATAGTCGGTCTCAATAATGAGGAAAGAAAAGCCAAACTTACCGAACTGAAGCAGAAAAAGGAGAAAGACGAACGTACGTATGGTTCAAATGGCTCTGAGCACTATTGGACTTAACTTCTGTCGTCATCAGTCCCCTAGAACTTAGAACTACTTAAACCTAACTAACCTAAGGACATCACACACATCCATGCCCGAGGCAGGATTCGAACCTGCGACCGTAGCGGTCGCGCAGTTCCAGACTGCAGCGCCTAGAACCGCTCGGCCACACCGGCCGGCGGACGTACGTCTGCATGTAGATAATTATAACATTGAATCACATATTATTACTGCTATTAATAGTATGTAAAGTGCATTTTCCGTCGCTTTTACCTTCTCCTGTACGTATTTACGGGACGAAACTCTCATCATCCACAACGCTGCAGCGATGACAGTAAGCTATCATATAGCTGTTAAAGTAGCTAAAACAGCACGGCCCTTCGACGATGGAGAATTTGTGAAAGAATGTTTTGCTGCTGCCGCAACAATTTTGTGCCCAGCAAGTCTTCCTGTTTTTGAAACCGTTGCTCTTTCACCTTGTACGCTTTGCAGGTGCATGAAAAAATGGCACACGATGTGGAAGTTCAATTGAGAACCAGGATCAAAGATTTGGTTTTCTTTTCAGTAATATTGGACGAAAGCACTGATATAAGTGATGTTGCTCAACTTGCAGTCTTTTTGCGAGGAGTTGATGCTCAGTTTAATGTGATTGAGGAACTCCTCGATTTAGCGCCGCCGGCCGGAGTGGCCGTGCGGTTCTAGGCGCTACAGTCTGGAGCCGAGCGGCCGCTACGGTCGCAGGTTCGAATCCTGCCTCGGGCATGGATGTGCGTGATGTCCTTAGGTTAGTTAGGTTTAATTAGTTCTAAGTTCTAGGCGACTGATGACCTCAGAAGTTAAGTCGCATAGTGCTCAGAGCCATTTGAACCATTTGATTTAGCGCCAATGCATTACACAACAACGGCCGACGCTATACCTTCGTGCGTAGAACACATAATAGAGAAATACGAGCTGCGTTGGGAAAAACTTTCATTGATTGTAACAGGTGGGACTCCTGCAATGATTGGTCTGGCGTCTTTGCTTTGACACGAAAAAAGTTGAAAATCGTCGTTGTCCAGCAGGAACTACCAGCAATACATTGCGTTCTTCACCGTGTTAATTTGCTAGCATAATTTGCCAAACAAGTTGGCGTCATGGACTTGGTTATAAAAACAGTTAAAATTCTCAGATCGCTCGGTTTGGGACACAGACAATTCGAATCGTTCCTGGCAGATCTCGAGTCTGAATACGACGATGTTTCGTATTTTTGTGAAAAACTCTGATTGAGTCGAGGTGTTGTTTTAGAACTATTTTTTAATTTACGTAAAGGTATAGCGTTATTCATGGATGCGAAAGGAAAACCGCTAAAGGAATTGGACGACCCACAGTGAATTTTAGATCCTGCGTTTTTAAATGACGTAACGAAGCATCTGTAGAGCTTGAAAGTAGCTTTGCAAGGTAGAAATAAGGTAATTAGCGAAGTATTTGACATTATTTTAGCATTCAAGAGAAAACTGCTTTTGTGGGCAATGCAACTGTCAAAAATGTCGTGTGTACACTTCCCGAGCGTTGCACTAGTTGTTAGTGAAAAGAATCTGGAACAGGAGAGGCTCAAAGAACATTTTGATGGGTTTGTAACGGTGTTACTCTGTCGAAGGCATTTTTGATAGTAGATCTGAGGACTTAAATCGACTGGAATGCGATGTCAACCTTTGTGCGACTCCTTTCGCAGTTAACGTTCAAAATGTGCCTTCTGAAATACCATTGGAACTCATTGACTTTCAATGCAATCGTGTGCTGAAGGAGAAGTTTCACATTGCAGAAATCTTGGAAAGTTTCTACAAATATTTCCCGCGTGAACAGTTTCCATTGCTATTTAAAATATCTGCTCGTGTGTATAGCTTTTTTGGAACAACATACTTGCGCGAAAGTATTTTCTCCATAATGAAACTGACAAAATCGAAGCTTAGTAGTGGTCTTTCTGATGCTCATCTGACTGGTGCAGTGCGCCTAATGACCAGTAATTTCACGCCAAATATCAAGATGCTAGTTCAAAATCATTGTAAAAACATCCACGATGATGTAAATTAATGCTGGTGTCCTATTCGTAAGTAGTACCCCTCCTCTGAACAACACAAGTCTGTGTAAATATAACGTAACATTTACAATACAAATGTGTTCGTTTCTTAATCCTCTACGTCTGTATCCTATTTGTGGCCATGAAAGTAGAATGTGTTATAATGGTTAGAAACTGTGTTTCATCCGTACATGGCCAACCGTTGCATGAAACAGGATACACCCACTTCGGGTAAGCACGTTTACACTTACGTCCCACACAAGCATGCTGTGCCACATATGATTGTCTTCCCGATATCCTTGCGACGGTGCCGAGTTCACGGACACCACATATGAGTGAAACAACCTCGGACGTATGTGCGTTCCACCTCAGCTCTCACAGCGGCACGGTTGCCGCCCGTGCACTGCAGTGTGCATACCCAAGCGGCCAGCAACATCGCACCGGTCTGCTACCCCCACTATGTGCCCTCGTAGCTGACGGTGCCGGCGGACAACCTTGCGGGCAGCTCTCGTGCCCATCCCTGACCTATCGCAACACCTACTGCGATACCACCTTTTCGACAGTTTCGTGACCAAGAAAAGGAATGACTCGAGAGGTTGTCCCAGTTTGAGGCACACATCTGGCTCACAACGTACCAGGTACTGTGAAACTTCCATATCTATTATCAACAGTAGGAAGTGCAGTGTTTAGGCTCCTACAAAAACTGTTAGGCACTCCACGCCTGTCCACCTGATGGGTTATAATGGACAAGACATTCCCGTTCTCGGACAGTGTACTTTGCCTGCAATGTATCGCTGGCATCTGCGAACAGTGACTTTTGCAGTGCTTCGATCACGCGATTTTGAGAACATATTTGGTCTTGATTCTTTTGAATTGTTTGGTTTTCACATTCAGGACAATGTGTTGTCAGTGTCTGCATTCAATGCAAAAGACAGCGTAGCTAACTTGCTAAAACAATTCCCAGAACTCTTTTCTGAAGCTATAGGCAAAGCTAAAATTTTTGTTGCACATATTACGCTGAAAGACAATGCTCAGCCGAAATTTTGCTGGGCCAAAGCTGCTCACATTGTATTATGGGACAAAGTCGCGGCTGAACTTAAAGAACTGCAAGATAGCGCAGTTATTGCGCCCATATTAGCTAGTCAATGGACAAGTCCACTGGCTTTGCTCCCCAAACCTTCAGGTCGCATTCACTTCTGTACTGACTTTAAGTTTACAGACAACCCACAAACTGTGACTGACATATATCCATTGCCGCGCGCAGATGATCTCAGGGGCAGACTAGGCGCTGGACGCTACTTTCCAAAAATTGATTTGCGCGACGCGTATCTGGAAATACCGCTCGATGAAGCAGCTCAAAAAGTATGTGTAGTAAATACTGATTTGGGTTTGTTTAAATATTTGCGTTTGCCTTTTGGCAGTGCTTCCGAACTCGCCATTTTAAAACAGTATTTGGAGCACCTGACTGCACAAGTGCCAAACTATTTGGACGATATTTTCGTAGCATGTCGTACACCTGAAGAACATATTGCAAATTTGTGTGCTTTATTTCGTGTGTTATCTGATGCAGGCTTAAAGTGTAGACTGGAGAAGTGTGATTTTTTTAAACCTGAGTTGCAGTATCTTGGTCATCTCATAAACAGACAAGGTGTACCTACTCTTCAGTTGCATTACTTAGCCATACGAAACTTGTCAGTTCCTCGCAAAGTCACAGAATTGCAGACAGTCTTAGGGAAAATGAACTATTACATTCGGTTCATACCGAATGCTGCACAAATCGCAACTCCAATGTACTGCTTACGTCGCAAGTGTGTCCCCTTTGTTTGGACAGATAAGTGCCAAGTAGCTTTTAAAAAACTTAAAACTGCGTTGCTCAGTGATCGACACTTGGTTGGCTCTGATCCTGACAAATCAGTTCTATTGCAAGTTAAGGCTTCCTCTTATGGAATCGGTGCAGTGCTTTCATACAGAATTAGTGATAAAGACAGACCTATTGCTTCCGCATCCAAAGTGTTGTCCAAAGCTCAGTGTAACTATTGTAACGTTTTAGCTTTAATTTTGGTATGAAATCGTTACTAATAGACAATGAAACCGGGTTGAAAGCCGTGAGCTGTCTGGGGAAGTTAATCTTGCATTACTAAGCAACTGTTTCTGCTGGTAACTAGTCTAGGTTTACCACATTACCAATCAGACTAACATTGATTATAATCTTTTACAGTCATACAACAACCGGTAATATATATATATATATATATATATAAGTAGAATTTAAATAAAAAGAAAGAAATCAGTTTATATTTGGAAATTTATTTTAAGATTTATCATCGAAATTTCAGCATATTATACGTGAGTTATACTGAGCTGGTGCCTTATTTACGATTGTGAAAATGTGAGATTGGAATCTTATGGAACACATAAAATATGGAGCCAAGATTGGGTGACTGGATACAACACTGAATTCATAAAACAACACACAAAGAACATTGAAACACATGCAAGAGAAAGTTAACCACAACCAACAGATTCAAATTTTCAGTCAAAGAAATTACGTTCGTAGCACAATCCTGTCCGTCATGTAATTACCACACACTGGTATACTAAATTCATATTAACTCTTTGTGAAATCTTCCCAAGAAGAATAGCTGAGGGCTACTTTGATGATTACGCCACATTCTTCACGTGGTCAACTTGGTTTACAGAAAGCGTATAACTCCACAATAATTTAGATAATAAAAATAAATTAGATCAAAAAGCAATTGACAAAAGAAAAACCTTGAACTGGTTACTAACGTCTTACTGTTAACCTGACGGGTCAAACAGTTATATAAGCACGTGGTACTGGTCTCACAAAGTAATGACAAAGCAACTACCGCAAAATAATTTGAACTTGACACGAGAATTACACTCCGCTGCAATTTAAGATAGCATTAGATATTTTAGAGCTAAACCTGAAATCGCGGTGATTAAACTTTCAGTTAGGCTGAACTTAACAAATCCATTGTCCTACGGACTTAGCAGACACGCGCTTCGCCGGAGATCTTACCATTTCAGACGCTCGCCACCGCCAGACTGCAACTGCCTACTACTGGACTGCAACTGCCTACCGCCCAGCGTGCTTCCTGAGAGTGGCTCACAAAGACAAACGGAAGGGGCCAGAGGGGCAGCTTCCTATACCAACATGACAAGGGACGGACCGGACCATACTAAGAATAGAAACCTCTCTGCTTTTAGGAACCGTAGCTACCTGTTCCGACGTTGGTCCTACTGTTCTCTAGCAGACAGCCTTGTCTGCTACCCTCAAGCATGCAACTACAAACACATTTTGTCATTCATCCTCTCACACAGAAGGGAAGGGGGATGACAGTATCTTCTCATATACAGTATATAAAAGAAAGCGGATGTAGGTTCCGTATGAGACTGTGTGACATGAATTACATATAAACTGTGTTTTAAAGTGTAGTAGTGTGACAGATCGTTCTTGTTTACGTGTAAAAGTAACACGTTCCACTACTCAGTCTCCTCCCAGATAGTCAGAAACGCCACAGTAAATTTAGAAGAGGAATTTATTCCATAAAAGACAACAAATTTGAGAAATTAAACATGAAAGGAATCCAACAGAGACCTTTCATAACCCCAACGCTCCGGGAAAAGACTGTGCAGGGAATTTTCTGGCCATGCTAGGACATTCCCAAGCAGGCTTCTCACACCCTACTTAAACTAAAAGTGTAAAGAAAAGGCAAAAGGTCACCAGCTACTTGCTAAAACACAATAATTTCAAACATCTTTACAATCTACCAATTTCAAAGAGTTAAAAAAAACACACAATCTGTGACACCTATTTAAAAGATCGTGTAGACCTAAATCGGTCAGCAAGTAAAAACAATGGTTCCTGTGTCATTAATATGAAAACAATTTCTGGTTGTTACCCTTATGGAGTTCACCAGTATTTGCTCATTGCAAGAGCCAACTCATCACAGGAAAATTTATGACTGTTTATTAACAAGCAAAATTTATGAAAATAGCAAAGGTGCCACAGCAATTAAAAAGAGAACATGAAATAACATCAGTATTATAAAGCAGAACATTACAATGCACAATTCGCAAAAGCAAAAAAAATTGATAAGAAAAAAAACATGTTTTACAAAGTGGTTATCGCAAAAAAAATTCTATATCTTACAAAACTAATAATTTGTAGAATTAAAATAACTATGTGGCACTAATTTAATCACTCTACTATATTTCAATTAGCTAGCAAACAATGAGCACTGTGTCATTATACTGAAACTACAATAATTATGTGATTGTTACCCTTAAGGGGTTCCTCACAATAAATATGCCCCATGCAAAGGCTAATCGATCACAGTCCAATGAGAATGAATAGCAATCTGACTGATAAACGAAGCAATGCCACTGCAATGAATTTACGAAACAAAATATCACAAATCTAATACATAACACAAGAACAAACATTGATCAATAAAACAGTACAATAGTCAACATCTAAAACAAAACTCCAATAAATAAAACACCTGCAAAATACAAGAGTCAAAGTTTAAAAAAAATATAGAACACCTGCAAAATACAAGAGTCAGAGTTTAATAAACACCAATAAATCGAGTCCCTGCAAAACACGAGTCAAAGTTTCTGTGACAGAAACACACGTATATGCATTGAACTAAGAACCGTATAATCACTGTTCACTGATACACTCACTAGTTCCACTGTTCCGAGGCACAATATAAGGGGAGGGGGAGGGGGTTCGTCGCCGCAGCTGTCAGTAGGGATTTTTGTCCATCTGTTGCTTGCAATCCCGCCGTCTCTGCCCTCTCATGAAGTCTCTCCCGTGTCACGTACATCTCGATTTGGTTCCATGTTTGTGTTGTCAAATTCGTGCGGTATCCTCGTTTGACACGCCAGGTTGATATTCTTGGGCAAGGATGACACTTAATGGCTCTTCTTTTGTGCCACCCTTAGCGACCAGAGAACATCGAACCATGATTTATTGTCGTTTGACAGTGGGCATCCGTCATGAGATGTTGATAGGCGTCGTTGAAGTCTGCCAGTTTCTCTGGACAGTATGTGTCAAAAGGCTCCATGCCCTTTGTGTTGTTACATTCTTGAATTATCCTCAATTTGCTCGCCGGTTTGATATTCCTGGGCAAGGATGGCACTTAGTGGCTCTTCTTTTGTGCCACCCTTAGCGACCAGAGAACATCGAACCATGATTTACTGTCGCTTGACAGTAGGCATCCTTCAGGAAATGTCGATAGGCGTCGTTGACGTCTGCAAGTTTCTTTGGACAGTACCTGTCAAAAGGCTCCACGCCCTTTGCGTTGTTTCTCCGCGGCCGTCTCGTCACGGTCGCGTGCGTGTGGTGCGTTGCCAGCAGATGGATTTCCACGCGGTGGACCGCTCGCCCATCTCAGGTCAACGCCTTCACGAAGGGTCGCGCAGGGCAGCCGCCCATTAGCTCCAGGTACAAGGGAAAGTGTTTGCGGCGTCCCTTCTTTTGTTGTCGGCCGCGCTCCCGAAGTGGCCTGGCTGACAGCGTGTCCTGCTGGGAAACCCGCCGGTTTACAACTAGTCCGGCTGCTCCCGCTGTCTCTTAAGAGTTTTGCCGGTTCGCTTTCACGTTCTCAACTGCATTCACAGAAATTTTTCATCATTCTTATGTGATTACACAATGTCATACATAATACCACTTAGTATTGTCTTTCACAATTTTTAAGAACAAAGTGAAACTTAATTAATTTTTTTATAGAAATAATTAGATGAATCGACAATATAAAATAAAATTTAAATGACTTGACCATGTAAAAAAAATAAAAGTGAAATGACTTGACAATGTAAAAAAATTAAAATTAAATGAACTGACAATATAATATTTAAATCCACATCACTAATGTGGTTCACTTACGTTTTAATAAATCAAGTGCTACTTATTAATTCACTAAAATGAATAGGATTAACCCTTGTGCAAGTATAGGTCAGGACAGCATAGGGTTCACATGTTATTTACACACACACATGCACACCTGTTGTCTATTCTACAAACTAACTACCCATAAACATGCATTACTCATAATTCTACTTCTATCCACTCCTAGTTAAGCCCACAAGCTACTCCAATTCTATTTCAACACCGTGTATATACCACTACAGCAATGTTCTAATTCGCCCTCTTCTTGACGCTCGCGGCATACGTCTTGTCATATAATGAATATGGAGACTTTCCTTAAACATACACATTAAAAAGAACAATGGTTATTTGCACACCAAAACATTTATACCAGTACACACACCTGAAAAGAGACTCGCAATTATACATTTATCATACTCATATATTCACACATAAAACAGTAAGAAAATTTCATCTAAAATTACGTTATCACAAGAATTAATCACACAGATGGCTCTGAGAAGGTTAAAATGTCTGCACTATACAAGTTATACTACATTTTCTTACCCATTTTGCTGCGATTTCGTTCCTTCTTTAAGTTACCTTTCGCTTCCAAATCAGTTATTTCGCCTGTGGTGGTTATTCTGGATTCATTTCTCATGAATGGCAAAATTGTGGTCACCTCTATTCTGTAAAACAGTATCATCTTAACATATTGAACTTACAACAGACACAAAAGATTCGAATCCTCCTGTAGTTTAAATGACAAATGTTTTGCTTCATCCTTATTACCTTAAACCAAGCTTTCCTTCGTTCCCATAATCAAAATTATTTAATCATCCCCTACCTTCAAGAGGGAAATTTCCTCAGTACAAATCATATAGGCTGCAGTGCATCCCGCACCAGCGAAAACAGTAGGCTGTAATGCTCACAGCCTCAGCAAAACACATAAACGTCGCTTTTCTGGGACAAGTATTAACGCAGAATAAGTTTTCCAGGCTTTGGCTCAACATCAATCAAGACTACAAAAAGGATCCATTTTTCCGTTCCATTCTCCATTTGCTGGAAAACTGCTCGTATTTGACTACCACAATAATATTTCAGGGCCACGTAAATTACACAAACCACAATTCTTCTTTCACCTTGAAGGGAATCAATCTACTTACGAAATCCACAGACAGTACTTTACGTACTCAGCTATAAAGAACAAAAAGGACATATATCATCAATATTAACATATCATCGCATATTGGGAAGCCATTGGTTAAACAATCGTATTATCACATCCTGTTTTCAAGATTCCAAACTTACTCATTCCTTTCTCAGAGTTCTCCTATCTTAAAATATTCATACAGCACGCATACTATAGTAAGAGATCCTCATTTATACAGACAGATATAGAGTAGTAATAGATAGATAGTAGCACTGAAAACAGAAAATCGGAAACAAGGCTACTAACAGCTGGGGACCTGGGTTTGCCAGACCCATAATACCCACAGATCGGATATTCCCCTGAGTTTTTGCACTAATTAAACAACGATCTTGCTTCTCTCAGGAGCGACTCCATTCAATTTACACACAAAAAAAAAAAAACAGCATTTCACTCGTTCACAAGGAAACCTTTTATGTTCACATTAGAACCAACCTAAATCCTAATTGCACAAGGAAAGAAAACAAATTAAAACATCACTTCAATCAATCACATAAAAACATCTTTTTCATTAATTTTTTACCAACATATTATTCAAAATGCATGTCACAAATTTAAACAAATCAATTGTTTCTCTTCACCGTCCTCTCTACTCCCCACTGCCCTTTCTACTCAATGTATGGTTTTACGTTTGACACATGGTGTAGCCCTTTTGATTTCTTCGATCGAAGAGTTTCCACTTCTATGGCGTTTTCATGGGGAATCTTCCTTATACGATACGGGCCGTTAAAGAGATTAAAAAATTTCTTGCAGACACCTGACCGTTTGTTAGACAGCTTGTGTGATCTGATAAGAACTTTTTGTCCTACATGAAACACTGTTTTTCTCACGTGTTTCTTATACGCCTTGACTCTGGCTTCTGCTGCTCGCTTGATGTTGCGTAAAGCTAAGTCAACAATTGCGTTCCGGCGTAGTCTCGGTTCTAGTGGCCAAGGCACCACCTCTTTGATTTTGCTTGGGGGCTCCTTGTTTTTTAGCACAGTGATTGGCGGAAGCTTTGTTGACGTTTAGGCAACTCATTAATTATGTTCTGAAATCCTTTTAGGTGTATGTCCCACGATCGGTGATCACGACTGCAGTATAACCTACATAATTTTCCTAATTCACGCATAATACGCTCACTGGGGTTCGAGCTGGGGTGAAAGAGAGATATATATATAGGTTTAATTCTTCTTCTTCGAAGCATCCGCTGCCAGTATTGCGATCTAAATTGTGGTCCATTATCCGAGATAACCCTTTTCACGCTCCCAACTTCATGCAAAAACTGCTTTGCAAATGCAGTTGCCACTGCCCTTCCTGTGGCTCGCTTCAACGGAGTCAGACACACAAACTTGGAGGTTAGCTCTACCGCTACGAAAACATATGCAAAACCTGCTTTAGATCGTATTAGTGGCCCAAATAGATCCACGGCCGCGAGGTCACAAAGTTTGCTTGGTATTATCGGGTGCAATGATGCAGCATAAGTCACTGTGGCCGCCTTTGCTCGCTGACAAGGTCCGCACACTCTTAAGTACACCACGAATACGCCGTAGCATGTTATTAAAATAGCATGTCTCTTTCAGTTTTTCACAACATTTCTGTGCTCCGAAGTGACCATAACTCAAGTGTATGTACCATATAATTTTGTTTACGAGTTCCTCCGGAATCACCAACACCCATCTGGAGTCGTCCGGGGCTCGTTTCTTGAATAATATTCTGTTGCGCACTAAGTAGTACTGGCGTATTCCTACATTCTCCTTGTCCTCCCACTTCTTCTTTATATCTTTCAATACTGCGTCCTTATCCTGTTCGTCCGCTATACTCCCTAAAGAGGTGGTAACAAAATTCTCGAACGCTACATTCTGTAAGTATAGGATGCTAAAATTATTTTCACCGAGTTCCCTTTCTTCTGTGTGAACCAAACCTATAGGAATGCGCGATAAAGCGTCAGCAATTACATTTTTCTGTCCAGGAATGTATTCTACAGTGAAGTTATATTCCTGTAGGTATAGTGCCCAGCGTCCTAGTCTCCCATGCGTGATTTTTGTGCTCATCAGAAATTGGAGTGCACGATGGTCAGTGTACACCTTGGTGGTCCTCCCAAATAAAAAATACCTAAATTTTGAGAATGCCCAAACTATCGCGAGTGCTTCGAGTTCCGTCACGGAATAATTTTTTTCACATCGAGAGAGCACCCTGCTCCCAAACGAGATTGTTTTCCAAGTTGTAATATCCTCATTTCCTTCCGTTTGAAACAATACCGCACCTAATCCTGACAAGGAACTGTCCGTCATTAAACAGAATTCTTGTGTCAGGTCGGGATGCACGAGGATGGGAGCCTCTACCAATGCCTTTTTCAATTTATAAAATTCATCCTGTGCCTCTTGATCCCAGACCCACAAAGCGTTCTTCCCTGTTAGTCCACATAGACGGGGTGTACCAAGTACACTAAAATTTATAAATCGCTAATAAAAATTACACAGGCTTAAGAATGCTCGCAACTGTTTTTTATTTGTCGGCATTGCACACTCCGCTATCGCCGCAATTTTCTCCGGGTCAGGTTGTATTCCATTTGCTGAGACAATATGGCCTAAGAATTTTATGTTCTCTCGTCCGAACTGTGACTTATCTAAGTTGACTGTTACACCTGCCTTCTCAAAAACATCCAGTAGTCTGTTCAGAACGTCATTATGGTCCTCCCACGACTTTTCCGCAATTAATATGTCATCCACGTAAATTGTCACTCGCTGTTTCAAATCATCAGGTAAAATGCTATTTAATCCCCTTATAAAAGCAGCTGATGAGACGTTTAGTCCGAACGGGAGACGCCGGAATTGGAAAAAACAATTTCCGTAACACAGGAACGCTGTATATAATCTGCAAGATGGGTGTAGCACGATTTGCCAAAAACTCGAACGGAGGTCGACAGATGATAGTACCTTTACCCCGTGGAAACGTTGTAAGAGTTCCTCAAGGCTCTCAGGCCTGTCCGTTTCCGACATAATAATTGTGTTTATCTGTCTCGAGTCTAGCACCAAACGAACTGAGTTGTCGCGTTTTGGCACGACAAGCAAAGGTGAGTTGTACGAGCTTCCTGCCCGCTCAATTATTCCTTGTTCTAACATCTTGTTTATTTCCTTCTCCACCTGGCTTTATACGCCACGGGAATAGGGTATGGTCTAACAGAAAACTTCTGATGGTCACGTACTCTGAATTGGTACATAAAACCCTTAATAGCCCCCGGAGTCTCAGAAAATACCCGTTCATGATTCCTAAGTAGGCAATACAATTTCTCCTTTTCCCTGTCCGTGGTTCTGACACCCGCGATGCTCTTTCTCAGTGCATCAGCAAAAGCAACATCTTTCCCCTGCTCACCAGACATAGAGCACGACTCACATAGTTCACGAGTAGCTCCAGTCTGGGTTGCGACTCGGTTTGAGCTTGAAATTTTAGGCAACTAATTTCTGATTCGGCACGTAATATGCATTCATCAAATACTAAATTAATTTGCTGATCCCCAACTTGAACTGTCATTACTCCTCCACCCATGTCAATTACCGCATGGTGGGTATTAATGAAGTCATTGCCTAAAATCATTGCCACATTCAGCATTGGGAGCACATAGAAATTGTACTCAAACTCTCTTCCCTGGCAGGTAAAATTAAGCCGAGTCTGTCTTCGGATTTCTACGCTCTTACCGTAGATTGCGCCCTTCACCTTTATTCCTCGCACTTGAAAAACGGGCCAAGTCCCAGTCCCTTCGCATTTTTGAAATGCTGCCTCGCTCACTATCGAGAAAGGGCTTCCAGTGTCAATGATACACTTAAAACATATTTCGTTTACTGCAACTGTCACGACTGGATTTATGCCGGAAATTTTAGCACTCGTAGTTTCTTGCAACAAATCCTCTCTAATATCTTCCCTCTCTAAATACCGTATGCACTCCTTTGCCATGTCGCTCATTTGTTCCGATTGGGCGCCTTCTGCGCTGATCGTTTGTCATTGCCGGTTTTGCTCATTTCTATTTGCTGGATTATGTCTAGGGTTAGCCGGCCGAATTTCAACATCATGAGGTGCTCCGCCTACAATCCTACTCCCACCGTGTTCACCGTGATATCGATTCTGGTTGCCGTAACTGTTCCGTTCACGATTCTGTCCACGTCCTCGATCATTTCTGTTGTTCCACCTGTGTTCGCGACTGTTACCCCAGTTTCTATACGGCCGGTCCCGATTATTGTTTCGTTCGCGTCGCGACGACCAGTCACGCCGTTGATTTGTAATACGGCCACGACTGCGGTCGCGCTGCTGTGCCCCGTAATAACTTTGTGCCTGATTAGGCGGGCATTCTGCTGTATTATATTCCAACTCTTGGAGAAGTGTTTTAAACGTTTCCACGTCCTCTTTGCATCGTCCCGCAAGAATGACGTGCCGCAAGTGCATCGGCAATTTGGTGATGCATATCCTAATTAGTTCCGCAGGCCCGTATGGGTCGTATAAAAATTGATTTGCCTGCAGCATGTGGTCGAATAGGCGTGCAGGGCTGCCGAAACCAGACTGGTTCAAATTTGGCAGCATAATTATGCCATGTTTGACCCTATCTTGTGCCGCTTCCGACCAATAGGCGGAGAGAAAGGCTTGTCGAAACTCCCGAGTGGAGTTGCAGTGACGCGCTGCCGACCTCATGCGAATCGCCGGTTCGCCTTCCAAATAGCCACACATATATTCTATCTTATGTGAACTTGCCCAGTCGGGGGGAAGACAAAACTCAAATTGCTCGAGCCATGCTCGTGGATGTATTCCTTTTTGCGAATTTCGGAATATCTCAAACTTTCTTACCGTAAGGAAATGTTTGAAATCAAATCCCCGCATTTCCTCCTGGTGAGGCCCTTGTATGTTTCTATTTGTCTCATGTCTGCCCCTCAAATTACATTCTTCCCTGTCGTCAAAATCTCCCTCGTGGCCGGAGTCCCTCTCTGCACTGTTCGTACGGCTATTTTTAGTGCTATTGGCGAGTTCGGAATCACACGCCATGCGGTTTTCCAGATGCGCCACGTGTTCTTGTAATTCGCCTGTTACAGCTCTGTGTTGCCTGTTCACTTCGAATTGTCCCTTCTGAAATTTAAGAAGCGAACGCACTTCTTCGGTCTCTGCGGCCGCTACCGGTGTAGTATTGTTCTCGCTTTCCGTCAGCTTCATCGTGCCTACAATGTCCGCTAATGCCGCAATCTTATCATCTATTTGTCTCTTGTCCTCCGCCCCAGTCTGCTTCAATTGTTCAACCTGCTATTCCAACGCGTGGATCGCTAAACTGTTGTCCGCTATTGTGTTGCTAACGGACGTGGGACAATGCGTTTCCGCCTCTTGGACCCTCGAGAGTACCTGCTGGTGTTCCCTTTAGCATTCTTCCCTCAGCTCTTGGAAATTCCTAAGTAGCCGTTCTTCGCTTTCTTTAGATTCGGCCTCGCCATTCCGCTTGCTCTGTTCTAGGGCTTGCAGACGGTCATTGATTTGTTCAAATGTACGGCCTAATTCTTTCATAATATCACTTTTTATTTCACTTGCCAGATTGTTTATTCTTTGTGAGATGTCATCCGACACTCTCTGCATCGACTTGTCGACTTTATTTGTCTGCTGGATTAGTTTTTCGTCTATTTGTTCGCCTAGCTCGCGGATCGATTTTTCGGATAATTCTTTTTGTTCTCGGAACGATTTTTCTGATGATTCTTTTTGTTCTCGGAACGATTTTTCTGATGATTCTTTTTGTTCTCGGAACGATTTTTCAAATGATTCTTTATTTTGTTGCAATAAGGCTTTCATGAGTTCTGCCAAATCAATTTGGTTAGTAGGAGGCAAATTAATTTCTGGCTCTGCTGTGAGCCCGTTCGTGCTGTTTTGCATTTCGTCTGAAGTATTCCCCATTGCATTTTCGGAACCGCCCGACGCGTTAACATTCGAAATCAAATTATCCCCTTGGTCCATGTTGCTTAAGTTGTCGGACCGCTTACTTTTAGTTTGGTTACGTGTCTGCATTAGTTCAATTTATACCCAGTACGCAACACACTAATCATAGTAAATGTATCCCCCAAAAATTTCGACAGTTACACGAAACGTACCCAACCTAGTACGCACTTTTTCACACGCAAAACAAATTTTTATCTTTGATCGATACAGTGAAATTTACAAGCGAGAGAAAAAAGACACACACCCACATATAAAACACACAAATATAGAAAACACACAAATATAGAAAACAAAACAAGACAAACAACGCAACGCCGATCAACAACGCCGTGAATCTTTTGAAAGTCTGCTCAGAACAACGCAGAAGTTGTTTGAGCGCTGTAGGGAAAAAAATTAAGATTATACAACGCTTGCAATCTAACGTTTCAGAGATTCCAGAGTCTAGCGGAATCACAGAACAGGGTCGCCATGTGTAACGTTTTAGCTTTAATTTTGGTATGAAATCGTTACTAATAGACAATGAAACCGGGTTGAAAGCCGTGAGCTGTCTGGGGAAGTTAATCTTGCATTACTAAGCAACTGTTTCTGCTGGTAACTAGTCTAGGTTTACCACATTACCAATCAGACTAACATTGATTATAATCTTTTACAGTCATACAACAACCGGTAATATATATATATATATATATATATATATAAGTAGAATTTAAATAAAAAGAAAGAAATCAGTTTATATTTGGAAATTTATTTTAAGATTTATCATCGAAATTTCAGCATATTATACGTGAGTTATACTGAGCTGGTGCCTTATTTACGATTGTGAAAATGTGAGATTGGAATCTTACGGAACACATAAAATATGGAGCCAAGATTGGGAGACTGGATACAACACTGCATTCATAAAACAACACACAAAGAACATTGAAACACATGCAAGAGAAAGTTAACCACAACCAACAGATTCAAATTTTCAGTCAAAGAAATTACGTTCGTAGCACAATCCTGTCCGTCATGTAATTACCACACACTGGTATACTAAATTCATATTAACTCTTTGTGAAATCTTCCCAAGAAGAATAGCTGAGGGCTACTTTGATGATTACACCACATGCTTCACGTGGTCAACTTGGTTTACAGAAAGCGTATAACTCCACAATAATTTAGATAATAAAAATAAATTAGATCGAAAAGCAATTGACAAAAGAAAAACCTTGAACTGGTTACTAACGTCTTACTGTTAACCTGACGGGTCAAACAGTTATATAAGCACGTGGTACTGGTCTCACAAAGTAATGACAAAGCAACTACCGCAAAATAATCTGAACTTGACACGAGAATTACACTCCGCTGCAATTTAAGATAGCATTAGATATTTTAGAGCTAAACCTGAAATCGCGGTGATTAAACTTTCAGTTAGGCTGAACTTAACAAATCCATTGTCCTACGGACTTAGCAGACACGCGCTTCGCCGGAGATCTTACCATTTCAGACGCTCGCCACCGCCAGACTGCAACTGCCTACTACTGGACTGCAACTGCCTACCGCCCAGCGTGCTTCCTGAGAGTGGCTCACAAAGACAAACGGAAGGGGCCAGAGGGGCAGCTTCCTATACCAACATGACAAGGGACGGACCGGACCATACTAAGAATAGAAACCTCTCTGCTTTTAGGAACCGTAGCTACCTGTTCCGACGTTGGTCCTACTGTTCTCTAGCAGACAGCCTTGTCTGCTACCCTCAAGCATGCAACTACAAACACATTTGGTCATTCATCCTCTCACACAGAAGGGAAGGGGGATGACAGTATCTTCTCATATACAGTATATAAAAGAAAGCGGATGTAGGTTCCGTATGAGACTGTGTGACATGAATTACATATAAACTGTGTTTTAAAGTGTAGTAGTGTGACAGATCGTTCTTGTTTACGTGTAAAAGTAACACGTTCCACTACTCAGTCTCCTCCCAGATAGTCAGAAACGCCACAGTAAATTTAGAAGAGGAATTTATTCCATAAAAGACAACAAATTTGAGAAATTAAACATGAAAGGAATCCAACAGAGACCTTTCACTATTCACAAATAGAGAGGCTTTGGCTATTGGGTATGGCGTCGCCAAATTCCACCACTATTTGTATGGCAGAAAATTGTACTTAGTAACGGATCACAAGCCTTTGCAGTCCTTGTTTCATCCGACGAAACCAGTTCCTGTACGAACTGGCCAAAAATTGCAAACGTGGGCTTTGTTGTTGTCTCAATACCAGTACGAGATTGTGTGTCGTCCAGCGGCTCAACATGGTAAAGCGGACGCACTGTCACGTCTTCCGGTTGGCTCTGATACAGACTTTGACGCTTCTGCTGCATCTTGTTGTCATATCGATGCCCAGGATTCTGGACTGCTTAATTTTTTCCTCTGAGCTATAGGAAAATTGCACAGGCCACGGAAGCTGATTCCGATTTGAATATTTACCTAACATACATTCGCACATCTTGGCCTCACTCATTGAATAGCAGAAAGAACTCTGTAGTGCGCCGATACTTTGCTCGTCGGCATAGCCTCGCTATACAGAAAGGTGTGATTCTTGTTCAAAATGACAGTGGTCAGTCACGTGTGTTGATCCCTAAGGCTTTGCAAAGAGATGTGTTGCAGTTACTTGGACACCCAAATAAAGCAGATGACGTCACAGTGTCACGCATGTGCGGAAAACCAGTCCGTTCCACCACAAAAATTCTCTGCTTGGCCTAATCCGCAATCACCACGGGAACGTATGCACATAGACTTTGCGGGACCTTTTTGGAACACTCGTTGGTTGATCGTGGTTGACTCGTATAGCAAGTTTCCTTCGCTATGCCAATAAACTCGACAACGTCACGTAGCACAATTCAGATGTTGTCCTCTATTTTTGCGTCGAAGGTTTACCTGAAGTAATAATGTCAGACAACGGACACTTCACGTCAAATGAAATTGAAACAGTCTGTGAACGCAATGGCATACAGCATCTATCTAGTGCAGCGTTCCATCCACAGTCAAGCGGCGAAGCGGAACGTTTTGTCAGAACCTTGAAGCAGCAGATAGCCAAATTTCGCTCCGGACACACCATGGATCAAGAATTGCAACTGTTTCTCGCCTCCTCTTGTTCGCACCCAAGATATGGGCCATCGCTGGTGGAATTGCTTCACGGCCACCGCCATCGGACGCTGCTCCACCTGTTCCACCATCCCCAGCGTCCGGCACCGAAGGAAGGCCGCAAGTATCGCTTCGCGCTGCATGATATTGTGTTTTACAGGGTTTTAGCGGCAGCAGACGGTGGGCACGAGGCGAGATCGTCCGTCGACTTGGCGCTTGCATGCATCTTATCTGAGGTCCAGGCGACTTGCAGCGCCAACATCAAAATCAACTTCGCCTCTGTCATGTGCACGATAATCTTTCAGTGTCTCTTACCCCCGATTCAAGGATCCAGAGGACAGCGCGGCCACAGCAACCGCCATCACGATACCGCGGGTCGATCCCATGGAGACGCAGCCTTCGCCTCCTCCGCCTCTTCTCGTCCTACCGATGGAGCTGGACCCGCCTACACCGCAGCAGTCGCCGCCTTCTTCATCTGGTTCATGGCACCAGGAGATGGAGTTGTACCCTTCTGGTCCTTTTCTGGCGGACGTTCCCGCTAGAGCGAAGGCCGGATGGCAGAGTACGACGGGAAGGTTGACGTCCCCTGCAGCCACGGCTTCCGGTCCAGCGATGCGCCTACCCTACTGCCTCCCCCGCCGTGACCGCACTCCCTATACGACGATGGTCCGTCGCTTTGGGGGGGGGGGGGGAATGTACTGGCCTAACGGCAAGTGCCGGTCCGAAGATGAACGCAAGAGCAGGGTAGGCTGTGAGACGACGTCAGCCAATAGCCCGCTGTTAGGTGTGTAATGACATCTGAGCGTTATAAGGACCTCCATGTGCACCATGTGGTTCCAGCTTTGCAAGAATGCAATTGCGTCCACACCTGTATTTTCACACAAGACGGGGCAATACCACATGTTGATTTTCAGATGAAATATTTGCTTCGAAAAGACGTCGGTAACGACTCCATCATCTGTTCAAAATGCGCGGCCTTCCAGCTCCCCCGACCTAAATCCATTTTACTTCTGGCTGTGGGGACATCTTAAAGATCGTATACACACTATGTGATAAAAAGTGTCTGGACATGCTCCCAAAGAAACGTTTTTCATATTAGGTGCAGTGTTCTGCCACCTACTGCCAGATAGCGACCTCAGCAGTCATTAGACATCGTGAGAGAGCAGAATGGGGTGCTCCGCGGAACTCACGGATTTCGAACGCGGTCAGGTCACTTGCGTCGTATCTCTGTACACGAGATTTCCACACTCCTACAAATCCCTAGATCCACTGTGTCCGATGTGATAGTGAAGTGGAAACGTGAAGACACACGTACAGCACAAAAGCGTACAGACCGACTTCGTCTGTTGACTGACAGAGACCGCCGACAGTTGATGACGGTCGTAATGTGTAATAGACAGTCATCTATCCAGACCATCACACAGGAAATTCAAAGTGCACCGCTATCCACTGCAAGTATGATGACAGTTAGGCGGGAGGTGGATTTCATGGTCGAGTGGCTGCTCATAAGCCACACATCACGCCGACACCTCACATGAGTAGTAGGGTAGTGGCGGCGTCACTCCACTTCTGATATCAGATTGATATGCAAATCAATTAAATTGATCAATTAATCACCCCCACCCCCGACCACGTCCTCCCACCTCCGCCCCCGACCACGCCCACCCCCACCTGCAGATGACGTCAAGTGTTCTCTCAGATGCATGTGTGCCCCAGCCCACACTTCCCCCTCCCCCTCCCCCCCTCACCACAAACCTACCCTACTGGCCGGAATTTAGCATTTTAGTGGGAAATTAAAATTGGCAGTGTCCTTTCTGGGACTTGAACCCTGGTCCTCCTGGGCAGAAAGTCCAAGAGGACCTCTCCAACACAATTAAACAGCCAGAGGCGCTTGAAATTGATGGGTAAAATTGGCGGTACCCTTTCCGGGACTCAAACTCTGGTGTTCCCCCCCCCTCACCCCCCCTCACCCCCCCCCCCCTACAGATGGAAACTGTTCAGATGCGGGAGAGGAATGTTAGGTTAGTGTAGTTTATGTATTCTGGTCGGGAAACTGGCGCAAAGATCGATCCCAATTACGTAATTAATCACAAAGATTTGTCCTAATTACACAACTACACTCCTGGAAATTGAAATAAGAACACCGTGAATTCATTGTCCCAGGAAGGGGAAACTTTATTGACACATTCCTGGGGTCAGATACATCACATGATCACACTGACAGAACCACAGGCACATAGACACAGGCAACAGAGCATTCACAATGTCGGCACTAGTACAGTGTATATCCACCTTTCGCAGCAATGCAGGCTGCTATTCTCCCATGGAGACGATCGCAGAGATGCTGGATGTAGTCCTGTGGAACGGCTTGCCATGCCATTTCCACCTGGCGCCTCAGTTGGACCAGCGTTCGTGCTGGACGTGCAGACCGCGTGAGACGACGCTTCATCCAGTCCCAAACATGCTCAATGGGGGACAGATCCGGAGATATTGCTGGCCAGGGTAGTTGACTTACACCGTCTAGAGCACGTTGGGTGGCACGGGATACATGCGGACGTGCATTGTCCTGTTGGAACAGCAAGTTCCCTTGCCGGTCTAGGAATGGTAGAACGATGGGTTCGATGACGGTTTGGATGTACCGTGCACTATTCAGTGTCCCCTCGACGATCACCAGTGGTGTACGGCCAGTGTAGGAGATCGCTCCCCACACCATGATGCCGGGTGTTGGCCCTGTGTGCCTCGGTCGTATGCAGTCCTGATTGTGGCGCTCACCTCCACGGCGCCAAACACGCATACAACCATCATTGGCACCAAGGCAGAAGCGACTCTCATCGCTGAAGACGACACGTCTCCATTCGTCCCTCCATTCACACCTGTCGCGACACCACTGGAGGCGGGCTGCACGATGTTGGGGCGTGAGCGGAAGACGGCCTAACGGTGTGCGGGACCGTAGCCCAGCTTCATGGAGACGGTTGCGAATGGTCCTCGCCGATACCCCAGGAGCAACAGTGTCCCTAATTTGCTGGGAAGTGGCGGTGCGGTCCCCTACGGCACTGCGTAGGATCCTACGGTCTTGGCGTGCATCCGTGCGTCGCTGCGGTCCGGTCCCAGGTCGACGGGCACGTGCACCTTCCGCCGACCACTGGCGACAATATCGATGTACTGTGGAGACCACACGCCCCACGTGTTGAGCAATTCGGCGGTACGTCCACCCGGCCTCCCGCATGCCCACTATACGCCCTCGCTCAAAGTCCGTCAACTGCACATACGGTTCACGTCCACGCTGTCGCGGCATGCTACCAGTGTTAAAGACTGCGATGGAGCTCCGTATGCCACGGCAAACTGGCGGACACTGACGGCGGCGGTGCACAAATGCTGCGCAGCTAGCGCCATTCGACGGCCAACACCGCGGTTCCTGGTGTGTCCGCTGTGCCGTGCGTGTGATCATTGCTTGTACAGCCCTCTCGCAGTGTCCGGAGCAAGTATGGTGGGTCTGACACACCGGTGTCAATGTGTTCTTTTTTCCATTTCCAGGAGTGTATATGCATAGCGTTACACAAGGATGGCATAAAAGCGCAATACAGCTAAAAAAATGACGATACCATACAACTGTTTTTGTCGAATGTAAAATGATTGTTTTTTTTCTTTTTTAGTAGTTGCTTTATTGTAGGAGTCGAGTTGATGTTAAATAGTCTTGCGCAGAATGGCATTCTCTGGGTCGGGATAGCAGTCATTTATCACGGTTCTGACGATGCCTGCGTCACGCTTTGCACTGAAGGCACTGCGGGAGGTACTTCGTGTTTCGCAAACAGCCGACTTTTGAAATAGCCATCTGGAGCGTCCTCTGGATATACGGGGTTATACTACTCAATTTCCTCTTTGTGTTGTCTAGGACCATCGTCTGAAGGCACGCCGCGTATCGCGAGTGGCGTAAAGCGGTCGCTGAACACAGCCGCTCTCTGTCTAGCGGAGGAAGTGCGTGGGGGCTCTGTTGCTATATTTTGGACGAACAAGTGGCACTTGAGGCGGCAGTCCTTTTATCTCCCATGTTTAGTTGACTATACAAGCTACTGTGCAGGCTTAGCGCCTCGCGCCACAGCTCTGTCCTAAGGGAAATTTTTTTCGAGGACTGCAGCTGGCATTGGGCGTCTCAGACTTTCCATCTGTTTCAGACTGAACAATGAATGTTTTCCTAAAGCTCCATCCAATTTTCGATCCACTTGCCGGCAAACGCAGGATGGGTGTGCCAGACTATCCATCTGTCTCAGAATGAACAAAGAGTGGTTTTCTAAACCTATCAGCTGCATCCAATATTCCATCCACTTGCAGGCAAACTGTGAATATCTTGGTTGATCAGTTTGGCATGTATGATTTCTCAAATGTTGTCTTGTGTTTTGAAATACGAACTAAATCACCTACATTAAATTGCTGTTTGCTCGGATCTACCATTTTAATACGATTCTTTACTGTATCTAGAAGTCTATTATCACGAACATCGATTGCTCTCATTTTTTATTGTGCGATGTTTGGTTCGATTATACTGTGCAATTATTTGCGGGAGGATATCGATCCATCTGTGTGAGCCACGAAGATTGAATTGCATCCACATATGGGTTTTCACTGTTCTGTTCAGACGTTCCACGATACTCGCCATCAGATGCGTGGACGTGGAGTAGTGATGTATTCCATATCGCTCCATCACAGTCTCGAAATATTTATTGTAAAACTCGCCGCCGTGATCTGTCTGAAGGTTGTCTGGGCTTTAAAATATATTTGAATCCTTTATTCACACGTGAATATTCTCTCATGTCGACAAGATCCACCTGCCACAGGTAACCCAAACCTTTAACTATAACATGTCTTCGAGGGTCTGTTTTGCGTGCAGGTTTGTGCAGTTCTCGAGCTACAGTCTCCATACTTATTCGATGATGCCTCTCTCTCTAGGCTCAGAAATCACTGAAAGAACTTCATTCGAATGAGCTGTATTACCAGCGGCAGCTGATGCCATGAGCAGTCGTAGCCGGTCTATTAGCTCATTGGGGTCATCGTATGCAGGAGTCGATTGCTCACTCCTTTATGTTGAATGTCAATACCATAACCACTGCTATTTATTTCGCCATCCGAAATAGGTCTTATAATGGATTTGTGTTTCACATTGCTTCGACTTTTTGCGTTCTTATGCAGATCAGTTAAAAGCAATATTTCACGATACATTTCCAGATCTTTAGGCGAAAAATTTACAGTTTTTGTGGGTCTTAGGAAAATAAGGTTCAGTAGACCGGGTGTTCTTTGAAACTGTTTATCGCCGATCTGTATCGTTTTTCATTTAAAGTTATATGCTGTGTGCCCACATGTACGGTTTCTCACCACTAACACCGAATGTTTTGTCTATCCTAGCGTCGCTCTGACGATTAATGAAATCGGCAATAGCATCATAGTCGTTGTTGCGGAATTTCGCTGAAAGTTCATCGATAGATCCAGTAACTGGTTTAAAGGTTTCTCGCAGTGTCTGCTCCCGCTTCAAATGCCCTAATCTCAGCAACCGTAACTTCTCGCGAACGGCTTTCTGTGCCTCGATGACTTTATGCTTAGTCGGCATCTCGGTGTATACTAATCGGACTTCTGTGCAGCGTGAAGTTTTATATATCTGTTCTTCCTCTTCTCTGTAACAGATATTTTACCTCCAGTTAAGTTGCCTATTTTCTTTTCAATAGCGTTAACCCGTTGGTACAATGTATCGTTCTCAATGACAGCCATTCCCCATTCATTTAAACCGCTTACTTTCTTCTCGATTGCATTAACACGATCATCCAGTGTATTGTTCAGTCTCAAAAGGATTTGACAATACGTACCTAGTTCCTTGTGTTCACCTCCAACTTTATGTTAGAGAGTTTGAATTTTCGCGTACACGTACAAGCGAATGTTTTGTCTATGTACACCCATCCTATCAAATTAAGCTCCCGGTATGCGTGCGAATTTATATATGGTGATGCGTATACTGATGTACTCACCTCTTTGCATGGCTATATAAATACAGTAATTCCCTGGAAGTTCCGTCTGTACCTGCCATCATTCAGATATCCAGTTTTATCAATAACGAGAAACCCGTACTGTGATTGATTCCAGCAATCTGCACATATCTTTTCAAAATCATTGAACGACATGTCATTTCCTACGTGAGCCTGGTCAATGTGTATTAAATTCAAATTGTCCTGTTTGAATGCTATAATTAGGTTTGCATTATTACTCACTAACTGTTTTGGGATTCTGGAATGTGTCTCACTCAGATAAAATACATCAATAGCCCTATGGCGACCGGAACAGAAATATCGCCGAATTTGATCTTGGTTTTCCACAGTAACATCGTCAAATAGGAACACTGTTTTTTTTCCGGTTGAGGGATATCGGTGCTCTCACTGAATGTCGTGTATGTCACAACATCTACACCCTGCAGACTCTCCTGTAATAGTTGGTATTTGGGCTGAAACAGTGTTTTTGAAAATACACATACATGCTCAAAGCGGACACCATCCGGATGTGCTAGCAGTGGCATGAGAACATTTGTCTTGCCGCAGTTGGATGGATCTACAATTACTGCACGTATGTTGTCAGGAAGGAGTGTGTCATTCTTCTTCTTCCGGTCTTCTTGCGCACCGTCACAGCTCCAGTCGCTTACAACAAAGTCCTGATGCTTCAGTCACCCTGCCATGATACCTACTATGTCAGGTACCGGCGTGCAGTGGGTTTTTATAGAAAATAATTAACGCTATGCCATTTCCATGATACCAACCATTTCAGGTACTGGCGTACAATGCGCTTTTACGGAGAATTTAGTTAAATGACATAATTTTCCGCTGTTGCATGTTTCCAGTGAAAATACTTGGCAATCGCTTTAGTACTTGCAATATAATATGGGGTAAGAAATAAAAAATCACATACATGGTTATATTTTTTTTAAAATTCAGTAATCATACACAGGATGAACTACATCAACTGCTTCTTTCTTTATCTTAACGCCAGTACAGAATATAGAAAATAAATCCTTCTTGTAAGCACCGATTTCAGCGTGTATTTCTCTCCAACTTATTGGCAGTACATTAGTTTTCACCGGCACCATACTGACGCACTGTTCGAAGTCGTCTACATGCAAACTGTTCATACTTAGAAACACTGTAATGTCTCTACACAGCTTTAACACAAGGCAGCCATCTGTTCTGTCTTTCCAACACAGTGGATAGCCCCATCTGTAGATCGAAAAAATTTTGAACGGTGGAGTGCTGTAGATAAACGGAAGTGTCACCTGATTTCACACGGATTGCAGAGTCATTGTGTACTGTTGTAATGGATAGAGTTAGAGCAGCTCAATAAATGTCCGGAGGAGGACGGCTCGAGTGATACTCGGCGATCAGCTGTTGCATGATATACGCTTTTGCACTACAGAGGTCATCCCATTTAGCCTCCGTAAACCGCACTTTAATACTTTTAGATGCATTCTCGATCTCTATCACAATACGCCACTCTCTGTCTGTGGCTGCTTCTATACCAATATGTAAACGTTTCGAACCACTAGCGGTTAAATTGTACACTGAAGAGACGAGTAGTGGTGCACAATGCATAACTGGTATCTTCTCATCCACTACATCCTCACTCTGTCCATGTAATATTCTGCAATGGGGCGTATAATGGAAGCCCGTGCCGACCTGCGTCATGCTGATTAGGACCTCCGGTGCACTTCAGCGAGTCAGGGGCTGGCTGGGTATCTTCAACCGACAATACGAGGTGTGGCTAGAAAAAAACCGGACTAGTACTGGTGAAACAATAAAGCGAATGCAATAAGGCTGAAAGTCGCGTGGCCTGTCACGTGACTCTCGCTCCGCCTACTGCTCGATTTTCATCTGCCTCCTGCACTCAGTCTGCCCGTGGCGTCTGTTTTAAGTAGTTGACGTTTTGTCTGTGCGTCGGAAAATGTTGAGTGTACAGAAAGAACAGCGTGTTAACGTCAAATTTTGTTTCAAACTAGGAAAATCTGCAAGTGAAACGTTTGTAATGTTACAACAAGTGTACGGCGATGATTCTTTATCGCGAACACAAGTGTTTGAGTGGTTTAAACGATTTAAAGATGGCCGCGAAGACACCAGTGATGACACTCGCACTGGCAGACCATTGTCAGCAAAAACTGATGCAAACATTGAAAAAATCGATAAACTTGTTCGACACTTTCCTTGTCAACTCCTGTTAACTCAGACACTGCTCTGAATGTTCAACGGCGATCTTGTCGAAGCTGATTGTCCTGCTCCGTCAAGCTGACCAGGTGTGCGACAGGATCGCAGGATGCTGCCGCTGCTGCGGCTCCCAACGGGCTGGGACCTGGGACACGTCGCTGTTGCAGACCCCAACTGGTTGGAGGACGTCGCAACCGCTGACGTGCAAAGAATAAAATCCGTTAAAAGCGATGATAGAAGCACAAAGACCATTACACGGCAGTAAACACAGACATAAAGCAGGGGATACTTAATCTTCCGCGCCTTCTTCGTATTCCGTTGCTGATGTAGCTGGACGGCGCTGGACGATCTGGCCTGGCGCATCATTGTGGGTGACTGGCCGCAACTGAGGCTGCAGAGCTGCTGGGCCTGCCTTATATCTCCATTGTGATTGGATGCTGCGTTCCTATTGGCTACTACCAATTCCAAGCGCCTCTTGTGTTTTAATTGTGTTAGAGGAGTCCACTTGGGGTTTCCGTCCAGGAGGACCAGGGTTCGAGTCCCAGAAAGGGAACTGCCAATGTTAATTTCCCGTCAATTCCCGGGTGGGGCGTGGTGTGGGATGTCAGCACAGCCCTAGGACAAAGAAATTCCCACGAAAATTCGAAATTCCCGCAAAAATTCAAAATTCCTGCCAATAGGGAAGGTTAGGAGGGGGGGGGGAGGAGGGGTGATAAGGGGGCTGGGGCACATGTGCAGCTGAGAAAACACGTGACGTCATCTGGGGGCGGGGGTAGGCGTAGTCTGGGGCGGGGGTGATTAATTGATCAATTTAATTAATTTGCATATCAATTTGATATCAAAAGTGGAGTGACGCCGCCATTAGCCTACTACTTATGAACATTAATATTGAAGTAGGTAGCTGAAATAAAAATTCTGCAAGTTGGACGGGTGTAACTCAGACTGCTAAAAAAAATGTTGACGTGAACTTCTTTCCGTTGTTCTGCTGCAGTTGATTTTTTCTGTAAATTTCTTAAGTTATGGCGAGCCAGAGAGCACCATGGGTCTCTAATAATGTGAAAGGTCCAAAAGTGATGCAAGTGCACTAAGATTTAGAACTCAGAATCTTGTTTATTTCTTAACTTGATAATATTACGTCACACAGTGCAGCTCAAAGTCTCAAGTCGTACTGGACCCCTCGCGCGATTTCTAGCGTGTCTTATATACATTTACTGGTAACTGAAACATTGTTACGTATAGTATTTTCGTTAATTACAGTCACAGAAGTTGTTCAAAATTACAGCAAGTGTTATCATTCGTTGTTTACATTTGAAATACATGAAAAACGATACAAGCTCAAATACATATCTGTTGTTTTCATGGAAAAATAAGTAAAATAATTAAAAAACATCGGTGTTTACATTTTTGTTAATTGCAGTGAAAGTTCCTTATACCAAGTATTCCTATCATGTATTTTCCTTCAAATATGAGTGCATCATTTTTTAATGTATACGGAATTTCAGTATATAATCCAGTAGCCTAAATAAACAGATTATTAGCATTCTCAGTTGAGTTTCGTATTGTGAATTGTAGTAATTTCGATGAAATTAGATGTCGTTGTGTTAAACAATAGTGTACTACGATGACAGTATGATAAACAATGTTGCTACCGGCTTCTAGCATTATGAAATATACTACATTTGGTGCTGTTTTTGCTATCCAATTGTTTGCAAAGGGACAGTGCTAACTGCAACGAAACAAATCGATCAAACATGTTTGTACCAAAGGATGGACGTATGTCAGCGAATATTTTGACATGAAGTTTTTGAAAATTACATTGCAGAGCTCGAAAGGTGAAATTACATATACGGGTTTAAATAATGATGTAACGGTTAATCAAGTGATCCAAATTAGCTTCGTAATCGTACGAAAAAGGGCTCTTACGTTTCAGCATGACATTGGAAAGAGCCTTCTAGGTTTAGTTTTAGACAAATGCAGCAGCTTCGCATTTTCCTGTAGGTAGGACGATCAGAAAAAGAACAGACCTAATGTATAAAACTTTTAGCACTGAAAAGAGATAATTCCAGTTTCTTTTGAAAATAACCAGAGCACATAGCCGGTCTGCGTCTGTTGTGTGGTATGGCGCGAACAGACACGTCCTTAGATAGAGCCTGTACAGTTGAAGAGGTGAGGTTGACAAGGCTTTTCTGTGAACTATCGATGCGTTGAGAGTTCTTTTGGGAATACGTCCGTTGCACCTAGATATCAGGAACCTAGTCCCCTTTTATTAAACCAAGAAAAACGACAAAACACAAGTACATAGAATACTTCGAAATGAGGTAAATATGAGGAAAGGGAAACAATATCACGCGTTAGAGTTGTGCGAAAATGAATGGGACCTCTCTGACACCGACTGAAAGATAGATAAACTTTCTGCTTAGCGAAAAAGAGCACCTAAGGCTGAAACTCCCTGACCTACTGTGTTCCCTAATTCGTTGTCTGTCTGGCCTTGGCCCACATGCTGTGTATTTACTTAGAATTAAAATATCAGTTACATCCATCATGGACTACGTTTTTCAGGACTGCGACTGTCAATTAAATGATTACAACAGTGACATTATTCTCGAAATGGCATAATGTAACCACTAGGGTCAGAAGACATCCTGAGTGCGTCCGATGATGAAAAATAAAACCCTCAAGCAGTTTATATTTATTAGTTGTGCAAGGCAACAATAAAATGAATGAATAAACTGTTGAGAGAAGAATTTGAGTGACAATTTTTATAGTAGAATTTGTTTAACAATTGTAACAGTGACGATGACATTAGTACGAGTAGATGGGTATTGGGGTAAAGGGTTAACCCTCGCAATACCAGTGGGAGAGGGTAGTTTATGCCCACCTTTTGAAAATATTGTAATCTAATGTACTTTAGATTGAAAAATTTTGAAAAGATATTGATTGTTTGTAACAATTTCTTATACCAGATACCGCAATTATTTGAATTTTTCAGTTAAACGTAGCCAAAAAATTTAAGTCTTAGTAGTAAATGTGTCTTTTCGCAACAAATGCCATATTCATATTTTCAAGTTCACGACCCTTCTTATATATCTTTAAAAAGGATGTTGGGAATAAAAGTTAACGATAGTTGACGAAATCTCTATTTTTTTTAAAAAAAGTGTGTGATGGTAATAAAGTATCCCTTGAATCTGTGTACACATTACTGAAAATGCGTTGGTACTGCTGAGATCGTGCTGAAAGGTATTTTCGGGTTCTGCGCCCTTCTTATACATCAGCAACGACTTACAAACCGTGCTGTTAGTAAAAGTTAACAACAATTAACGATTTTTAAAAAAAATTTAAGGTAAGCGTAAAGCATCCTCCCCTCCGCGTTAGTAGCGCGCCTTATGGTGAATATTTTGTTATTGCTAGGGTTAATGGTGGTCTTTTGTAACTGTATTATATAACAAGCATTAGCTTTAAGAAACATGTTACACGATATGAGTATATATCGTACTTTAGTTACCGAAGTAATACATTATAACTGTCGAAAAATAAATATCTGTCTCCATCGCATACGCGACAGTTTGGGAACGTATTTGATGCCGGGTGCGAGTTTGCTGGAGTTTGCCTGACAGGAGGACGTTTAGCTGTTCCGTGAGAGATCACCCCGAAAGAAGAATGATGTGAATAAAAGCGGTAAATTGGTTCAAAAGACAGGAACACTATAGGGAGTAACAGCTGCAGCACAGTAACGCTAAAGTGTGGTAGCACTGTTGGTGAAAGAAACAGACGCAGTTGTAGAACTGTGAGAAATCAGTCCTATAAAAACGTGCTGCAGGTATCTCCCTGAAAGAAGAAGATATAGCAACTCACTGGGGCAACATTGCTGGAGCAATGTGATTAATTCCTTACGGCTTTGGCTGATTGTGAGAAAAATGAAATGAATGCGTAGCTAACTGCGATTTCGCTGTAGAACAGACAGACGAAATCTTCAGTTTCGTTAAGAATCGAATAATAAAGTGAACTTTGAGTAAGTTACCCGTAAAAGACTTAATTTCTCCTTGGTATGATGTAAAGAACGTCTTCATAGAAAATTACGGTAGACACTGTAGCCAAGTGTTTGCAGTAGCGAGTAGCAAGGAAGTTCTTCAATGGACTGCAAAGGTAGGTACGGTGAAAAATCGTCTTCTGGAAACAGTCTGCGAAAATGCAGAGATAACTGAGGTCACCCCAAGTTTATACGAGTAAGTCAGCTATTCTGTAGCTTGTGTGTAAGGGATTACTTCCTGCGGCACAGAGTTGTCGTAAGTTAACTCTCGGAAACGGAGACAGAATAGTGTAGAGTGAGGGGAGCAGTAGCTGTCACACCTTTATATAGAAAGTTGGAAAGCGAACAGAGGGCATAGTAGTAGATTAGTCGATATGGTTGCCTCGACAACTGCGAAAGCATGCAACGGCTTGTAAGAAGGAAGGCATCAGGTCATGCATAAGAAAAAAAAGGGATATGTGAGTAAATCTGATGGAGCCAGACAGTGCTGTAGGCCACAGTCATGAAATACAGAAATCCAGGAAAAAAGGGCAATTGTGTGACTAGAATGAAACACCCAACTCAAGGAAAAAGAACATGTGCTAAAGGTATTGGTAATAAAATAGACAAAATAACAACTGTAATACGCATAACCTACATCAACGAAACGGAAGAATTATTAGGCATAGAATCTAAAATTCGCGGATTGCGAATTAAAAAAAAACCAGTCGATTAACCTCACAAGGGTAAACACATAATCGGCCTTCATCTGCGAAGCAGAGTTCTATGCCACAATTCAAAATAATTAAAGTTAACGATACGGTAATCAGGATAGCGGTGACATATAGAGCTGTGTCTAAGATACAATGCGTTTTGGACAGTGAAATTAAGACCTGAAAATAATCCTTGAAGTGGACACTACATTTAAAATAAAGGACAAACAATCTCGTGAATATTTTACGAGAAATCTCTAGAGTAAATCGGTGGGGCAAGCGCGGGGTGAGAGGTAGTGGTGGGGGTTGGGGGCAGGCGCTGAGCGTTGAAGGTGAAGTGTCATAGTAAATTGAAGCCTATGCTCACATTTTTTGTAAATACTATGTGGAGCCCCACCACGCCCACATTTGCAGCGTATCACCTCTGCTTTGGTTAGTATCTAAAAAGAATTCCGCCGAAAATGTAACAAAAGCAGCGATTTATTTTCGCCTGGCTTTTTAACCATTTGTAACTTTCTGAGAAGCGCTATGAGTGGGGAATTTTGAGTAAAACCTACATTTCTCTTATTGCCATGTTAAAATATGTGAATGTATGTTATCCAGGCGTATACAGCAGGTGAAGAGTTCTCGGGCTTCCAGCCGGGTGACGGTGTCTTCAAACTGCGACGTTTCGACTTGTGACATACTCATCATCTTCTGGCGAAAATATGCGAGAGTGGAATAAGAAATGCCAGCATTTGCAGAAATATCAAACTCAATTGCCTGGCCTTTGCTGATGATCTAGCGCTGTTCGCAAATAGCGTGAAAGGGGCTAAACACCAAATTAAAGAACTCGAAAAAAATTCACTACTGGCCATTAAAATTGCTACACCACGAAGATGACGTGCTACAGACGCGAAATTTAACCGACAGGAAGAAGATGCTGTGATATGCAAATGACTAGCTTTTCAGAGCATTCACACAAGGTTGGCGCCGGTGGCGACACCGACAACATGCTCACACGAGGAAAGTTTCCAACCGATTTCTCATACACAAATAGCAGCTGACCGGCGTTGCCTGGTAAAACGTTGTTGTGATGCCTCGTGTAAGTAGGAGAAATGCGTACCATCATGTTTCCGACTTTGATGAAGGTCGGATTGTAGCCTATTGCGATTGCGGTTTATCGTATCGCGACATTGCTGCTCGCGTTGGTCGAGATCCAATGACTGTTCGCAGAATATGGAATCGGTGGCTTCAGGAGGGTAATACGGAACGCCGTGCTGGATCCCAACGGCCTTGTATCACTAGCAGTCGAGACGACAGGCATATTATCCTCATGGCTGTAACGGATCGTGCAGCCACGTCTCGATCCCTGAGTCAACATATTGGGACGTTTGCAAGACAACAACCAACTGCACGAATTGTTCGACGACGTTTGCAGCAGCATGGACTATCAGCTTGGAGACCATGGCTGCGGTTAACCCTTACGCTGCATCACAGACAGGAGCGCCTGCGATGGTGTACTCAACGACGAACCTGGGTGCACGAATGGCAAAACGTCATTTTGTCGGATGAATCCAGATTCTGTTTACAGCATCATTATGGTCGCATCCGTGTTTGGCGACATCGCGGTGAACGCACATTGGAAGCGTGTATTCATCATCGCCATACTGGCGTATTACCCGGCGTGCTAGTATGGGGTGCCATTGGTTACACGTCTCAGTCACGTCTTGTCCGCACTGACGGCACTTTGAACAGTGGATGTTAAATTTCAGATGTGTTACGACCCGTGGTTCTACCCTTCATTCGATCCCTGCGATACCCTACATTTCAGCAGGATAATGCACGACCGCATGTTGCAGGTCCTGTATGGGCCTTTGTGTGGAAGCTGCAGGGGCAGCTGTACCTGTACACGCCATCCAAGCTCTGTTTGACTCAATGCCAAAGCGTATCAAGGCCAGAGGTGGTTGTTCTGGGTACTGATTTCTCCGGATCTATGCACCCAAATTGCGTGAAAATGTAATCACACGTCAGTTCAAGTGTAATATATTTGTCCAATGAATACCCGTTTATCATCTGCATCTTCTTGGTGTAGCAATTTTAATGGCCAGTAGTGTAGCAGCTAATTCTACGACAGAAATAATGCCATCCTTCAAGGTTGAAACACCAGCCATTACATTGAATGATAACAAACAAATTAAGATTGTAAATAAATTCAAATATCTTGGGGAGGTTATAAGTTGGAATTCAAACGAGAAAATGTCAGTAGAAAGCAGAACAACTAAACTGAAACAAGCGCAACGCATCAGCTGGCCAACATACAAGAAGGAATGTTTCCTCAGACACTACCACTCTCCTATTAAACCTGAAGCAACCTATGCTAGTGAAACACTATTCAAGATGAACATCAAATCAACCACAGACAAACTACACAAGGCAGAAAGAAGAATCCTTGTTGTTGTTGTTGTTGTGGTCTTCAGTCCTGAGACTGGTTTGATGCAGCTCTCCATGCTAATCTATCCTGTGCAAGCTTCTTCATCTCCCAGTACCTACTTCAACCTACATCCTTCTGAATCTGCTTAGTGTATCCATCTCTTGGTCTCCCTCCACGCTGCCCTCCAATAATAAATTGGTGATCCCTTGATGCCTCAGGACATGTCCTACCAACCGATCCCTTCTTCTTGTCAAGTTGTGCCACAAACTTCTCTTCTCCCCAATCCTATTCAATACTTACTCATTAGTTACGTGATTTACCCACCTAATCTTCAACATTATTCTGTAGCACCTAATTTCGAAAGCCTCTATTCTCTTCTTGTCCAAACTATTTATTGTCCATGTTTCACTTCCATACATGGCTACACTCCATACAAATACTTTCAGAAACGACTTCCTGACACTTAAATCTATACTCGATGTTAACAAATTTCTCTTCTTCAGAAACGCATTCCTTGCCATTGCCAGTCTACATGTTATATCCTCTCTAGTTCGACCATCAGCAGTTATTTTGCTCCCCAAATAGCAAAACTCCTTTACTACTTTAAGTGTCTCATTTGCTAATCTAATTCCGTCAGTATCACCCGACTTAGTTCGACTACATTCCATTATCCTCGTTTTACTTTTGTTGATGTTCATCTTATATCCTCCCTTCAAGACACTGTCCATTCCGTTCAACTGCTCTTCCAAGTCCTTTGCTGTCTCTGACATCGGCGAACCTCAAAGTTTTTATTTCTTCTCCCTGGATTTTAATACGTACTCCGAATTTTTCTTTTGTTTCCTTTACTGCTTGCTCAATATACAGATTGAATAACATCGGGGACAGGCTACAACGCTGTCTCACTCCCTTCCCAACCACTGCTTCCCTTTCATGCCCCTCGACTCTTATGACTGCCATCTGGTTTCTGTACAAATTGTAAATAGCCTTTCGCTCCCTGTATTTTACCCCTGCCACCTTTAGAATTTGAAAGAGAGTATTCCAGTCAACATTGTCAAAAGCTTTCTCTAAGTCTACAAATGCTAGAAACGTAGGTTTGCCTTTTCTTAATCTTTCTTCTAAGATAAGTCGTAGGGTCAGTATTGCCTCACGTGTTCCAATATTTCTACGGAATCCAAACTGATCTTCCCCGAGGTCCGCTTCTACCAGTTTTTCCATTCGTCTGTAAAGAATTCGTGTTAGTATTTTGCAGCCGTGACTTATTAAACTGATTGTTCGGTAATTTTCACATCTCTCAACACCTGCTTTCTTTGGGATTGGAATTATTATATTCTTCTTGAAGTCTGAGGGTATTTCACCTGTCTCGAACATCTTGCTCACCAGATGGAAGAGTTTTGTCAGGACTGGCCCTCCCAAGGCCGTCAGTAGTTCTAATGGAATGTTGTCTAGTCCCGGGGCCTTGTTTCGACTAAGGTCTTTCAGTGCTCTGTCAAACTCTTCACGCAGTATCGTATCTCCCATTTCATCTTCATCTACATCCTCTTCCATTTCCATAATATTGTCCTCAAGTACATCGCCCTTGTATAGACCCTCTATATACTCCTTCCACCTTTCTGCTTTCCCCTCTTTGCTTAGAACTGGGTTTCTATCTGAGCTCTTGATATTTATACGTGGCTCTCTTTTCTCCAAAGGTCTCTTTAATTTTCCTGTAGGCAGTATCTATCTTACCCCTAGTGAGATAAGCCTCTACATCCTTACATTTGTCCTCTAGCCATGCCTGCTTAGCCATTTTGCAGTTCCTGTCGATCTCATTTTTGAGACGTTTGGATTCATTTTTGCCTGCTTCATTTACTGCATTTTTATATTTTCTCCTTTCAACAATTAAATTCAATATTTCTTCTGTTACCCAAGGATTTCTAATAGCCCTCGTCTTTGTACCTACTTGATCCTCTGCTGCCTTCACTTCTTCATCCCTCAGAGCTACCCATTCGTCTTCTACTGTATTTCTTTCCCCCATTCCTGTCAATTGTTCCCTTATGCTGTCCCTGAAACTCTGTACAACCTCTGGTTTAGTCAGTTTATCCAGGTCCCATCTCCTTAAATTCCCACCTTTTTGCAATTTCTTCAGTTTTAATCTACAGTTCATAACCAATAGATTGTGGTCAGAGTCCACATCTGCCCCTGGAAATGTCCTACAATTTAAAACCTGGTTCCTAAATCTCTGTCTTACCATTATATAATCTATCTGATACGTTTTAGTATCTCCAGGATTCTTCCATGTATACAACCTTCTTTTATGATTCTTGAACCAAGTGTTAGCTATGATTAAGTTATGCTCTGTGCAAAATTCTAACAGACGGCTTCCTCTTTCATTTCTTAGCCCCAATCCGTATTCACCTACTATGTTTCCTTCTCTCCCTTTTCCTACTGTCGAATTCCAGTCACCCAAGACTGTTAAATTTTCGTCTCCCTTCACTACCTGAATAATTTCTTTTATCTCATCATACATTTGTTTAATTTCTTCGTCATCTGCAGAGCTAGTTGGCATATAAACTTGTACTACTGTAGTAGGCATGGGCTTCGTGTCTATCTTGGCCACTATAATACGCTCACTATGCTGTTTGTAGTAGCTTACCCGCACTCCTATTTTTTTATTCATTATTAAACCTACTCCTGCATTACACCTATTTGATTTTGTATTTATAACCCTGTATTCATCTGACCAAAAGTCTTGTTCCTCCTGCCACTGTACTTCACTAATTCCCACTATATCTAACTTTAACCTATCCATTTCCCTTTTTAAATTTTCTAACCTACCTGCCCGATTAAGGGATCTGACATTCCACGCTCCGATCCGTAGAATGCCAGTTTTCTTTCTCCTGATAACGACGTCCTCTTGAGTAGTCCCCGCCTGGAGATCCGAATGGGGGACTATTTTACCTCCGGAATATTTTACCGAAGAGGACGCCATCATCATTTAACCATACAGTAAAGCTGCATGCCCTCGGGAAAAATTACGGCTGTAGTTTCCCCTTGCTTTGAGCCGTTCGCCGTACCAGCACAGCAAGGCCGTTTTGGTTAATGTTACAAGGCCAGATCAGTCAATCATCCAGACTGTTGCCCCTGCAACTACTGAAAAGGCTGCTGCCCCTCTTCAGGAACCACACGTTTGTCTGGCCTCTCAAGAGATACCCCTCCGTTGTGGTTGCACCTACGGTACGGCTATCTGTATCGTTGAGGCACCCAAGCCTCCCCAATAACAGCAAGGTCCATGGTTCATGGGGGGAGGGAAGAATGCTTAGAACAATTATAAACAAAAAATGCCAAGTAGAGGGACAGTGGCGACTATAACCTAACGAAGTTGTGTACCAAGAAACTGAGTCAATAACTGACACAATGAGGAAAAGAACGGTTGCTTCATTCTGGCACATTTCCAGACTACCAGAAACCAGGCTACTGAAACAACTGTTCCCCTACTTTCGGAAAAGCAAGACCAAGAACAACTGGTTCAAATAAGTTCAAAATGATTTAGACGAATTAGGCTTGACAATGCAACAAATTGAAGGCAGAGAAGAGAAGAAGATCCTGAAACACAGTCACACGAGATTTAAACTAAAGTCATTTACATGCAAAAAATACACCATAACTGATGATAAAAGGGCAGTCAGGTCGGAAAGGATGAAGAAGTTTTGGGAGCAGAAGAGGAAAGCCTAATCTACAACTAGTATTAAGACTTAAATGTATATGGATTGAATAAAGTGCTCCAATGTGGGCGTAAAATATGTAAATAAATAAATAAATAATCACATTGAGTGATGAGGCAGTTTCTGGTTCATTTCGGGAGTTGCCTACAATACGTAACTTGTACGCCTACCTAAGGCAAAATTACATTGCGTGTGACTGAATGCTATAGTACGGAAGGGGAGCAGAAATTTTTTCTCTCTAGCTACAAATCTTCCACGAGAGCTGCTACATACACAGGAGAAAGCATGCATTGGGAGGTTCAAACAGTTGCCAAGAAACCTTGTGAATTTCGGTACCCTGATAAGAAAATATGACTTTACATTTTAGGTATTTTGTTTCGAGATCGCTTTGAAGGAGTCCTCTATTCCGTCTGAATCACGATATATTGTACGTTTCATTACCGCATTATTGCTTCATATGGAAATACCGCTGGCTATTCAAATTTTTTCGAAACACATTCATTTACAGTACAAACCACACTGTCGATGAAATTATAACAACATCAGATGTAAGTGACAAAAAAATCGCCGGCCGGAGTGGCCGAGCGGTTCTAGGCGCTTCAGTCTGGAACCGCGCGACTGCTACGGTCGCAGGTTCGAATCCTGCCTCGGGCATGGATGTGTGTGATGTCCTTAGGTTAGTTAGGTTTAAATAGTTCTAAGTTCTTGGGGACTGATGACCTCAGCTGTTAAGTCCCATATTGCTCAGAGCCATTTGAATTTTTGACAGAAAAATCAGACACATAAACGGAAGATCATGACAGTGAAAGGGAATGACCAGATGATTTGAAATGTTTCTGAACGAGTACGACAGCTTCAATAAATGCAGAAACAGTTTGCATTCATTGTCTGGCAAATTTTATTTCTATTTTATACTATTTCCTTTCTTTGAGAAAGTGTACTTTATTGCTGCAGTTAGGATGTTTATTAACCATGCTGATGCATAAGACGATACTTGACTTCTGCTGTTGCGGCAGCATGACGCGCTTGTTTGTGGTTGCCAGCACTGCTGCTGGTAGGTGTGCATTGTTCCCCCCGCATGGCTCCACACCCCGCATCGGGACCGAGCCCACTACGTACGTTCTCCGCTGCCCGCACTAAACTCTGACATCTTAAAAGTTCTGTAACCATCAAAGAATCTTGAACCACTATGGCCGCACCAAACATCACAGTTCCCGAAAATCTCGTATATATTCCGTTGTAGTGAGAGATTCATTCTGCTTCGCGATTACCTCCTCCTTTTACTTAGAAGTAAGATATGATGATAAGTTACGCTGCAATCTGAAAACAGATTATCGGAACCATGTAAGTACAGTGTCGTTAAACGAAGCAAAAGGAAATGTATCATTTTCCACAGTCAGTCCACAAATTAAACTTCCTCCTTGCACCAGCACCACCAGAAAACGCCGTTTGACTGTTCAATAAATCAATTACACTTGAGTCAAGTAAAAACCTCTCACCTAGTTGCCTACCACAGTAAATAAAGACAGTTCTTAAATAATGCTAATGAAATCTCAAAACGCAAGAGTTGGCAATTGGCAGAACTAGAGAAAGATAAATCACATAGAGTAACATGTAATCTTTCGTAGAATGCAATATATTGGATAATACATAACAATAAAATAGAATTCACTATGTGTTTCCCGGCTTGACAGCAAAGGTTTCGTATACTTTCCCATGAAAATTACAGCAACATCTTCATCAGTCACATTTGGCCATCCTTTAAACAAAAAGGTAAGATATTCAATTAAACGAATATTTTTGATCTTTTACAATTACAAAAGAAGGTTATACTGTATCTATAACGTTTAATTCTGTATTATTAATCAGTCGAGTTATATTATTAGAGGACAGTCTAATTATGTAATACAGAGAAGTATAGTGCAGCCTACACATGTGCAGCGCGTAACAAAAGAGAAGCTCTTATACACACTCGTAAAAGAGCAAACGTCCCATCTGATATGCATGCATGCGCAAAAAACACTTTTTTAAAAAAAATCGTGACTCAGATTTTGAATAATCAAACAGTTGCTGAATATTGCATATTTCATTAGCGCGTGCGTACACACGTACTTGACCATTGCTCTACATCACGCCTGTTTTTCGAAAAAGTTCTGCCGCCCACCACTAGGTAGCACTTGTGTCGTTCTTCTCTCTGGTTCGTTCTCACGTCAGCAGCGCACAATGGTCGTTCTACTGAAAACAGTTTAAATGACATTAAATCCCGTTTCTTTAATTCCTAGCTAGCCTAGTGAATAAAGCATTTAATCTTAGTTATAATTTTTTGTTTCACAGAAAATATCTGCATATACTGAGATAAGATACGCTAAGATTGCTACCAAATTTGCAGGTCTTTCTACAAAAAAGACAATAAATAATGTGTTTCCATACATAAGAGATAGTGTGTGTCGTCGTTTTGTGCTTAAGTGGTTCAGTGTTATTCGTTTTGTGCACCTACGTTCGCATGTGACAATTTTCGTCTCTGTCTGTCTCCAAGTGTCTGAACAAATTTTATCTTGGACTCTACGCCCGTGAACGGCTCCATGTATTTTAAAAAGTGTTTGTCTCCGTTTCTATGTCCACCACGTTTTTTCTCTCAATGTCTTCATTTGTATGTTTTGTGTTTCTCTGAGGCCAAAGAGCGGCGTAGTCTGCTGCTGCTGGCCTGCCTGTAAACAGGTTTAAAAATAACAATAAAGAAAAAAAAACATAAGAGATACGCTAACGTTTATGGACAGCATCCGGAATGAGATAAAATTGTTGTCAGAATCGAGGGAACGACCAAGTACTGTATATCCATCGATTTTTTTTCTCTAGGGTAGCGCTTCTCAACCTAGGGGCCGAGTAACACTAACAGGGGGCACAAGCTTACTCAAGAGACAAAAAATTGATTTACAAAAATTGACTAATTCACTGAAAGGAAAGGAAATCAAAATACTTTCTGAGATAAAAAAATTGAAATTAACATTTACATTGATATAATGAATTTATAGATAGAACTGTATCATTACTTCACAAAGCATTAAATAATTAACGTTTCGATGTTAAATAAAAGTTAGTAACTATTAGTGACTTTCTTGGCCCCCTGTTTCGGAGCAAAGTGTTTCGAAGGACGTAACCCATCAACATTTTTGCGTGCTGCCTGCAAGACAGAGAGCAACAAAGGGCTATTGATTCTGAATTGATCAGCCTAGGCCCTAGAGGATCACTGTTGCAAAACACGAGTCAATTACTTTTTGTTGGTCATTTGTCAGAATTGTAACTTTCTACATTTACCGTCACAAAATACAAACCCCAATATTATACAGCAAGACAAGAAGACATAATACCGCTTTTATTTCGTGAACGGTTCCAGACATCGAAACGAGTTTTTTGGCAATTGACATTACGCTAAGAGGCACGTAGAAAGACCCACAAGTGTAATGGGACGTCCGCGCCGAACAAATCCTACAAACGATAATGAACAAAATGAGATTCTTAAAAAAATAAATAAAAAGAAGCGATAGTGTATTACATTAATAAACAAAATGCCCATGGTCCCAAGTTCGAAACTCGTACAACTTCTAATTTGATTAGTGACCGGCATTGGCGGCCGAAGACTTCCGACATAAGAAGTTTACCCTCATTCTGCCAATTGGCTTGTCAAAAAGAGTGGAGGAGCGGACAGAGGTTAGGGCACCCTCTTGTCCTTGGCGTGGGAAACTGCCCCTAAAGACGGAAGAATCAGCAATAATCCACGGCACGAGGACGCAGAAGGCAATGGAAAACGCTCCATTCAAAACAAATAACGTGTATCGACAGGACATGTGGCCTGTAATTGAAGAAAGTGGCATGATGATCCCTCCTTTGCAAAAGATTGCCGCGCGAGGTAGCAGCGTGGTCTGAGGCGCCTTGCCACAGTTCGCGCGGCTCCGCCCCCTCCCCCCCCCCCCCAAGTCCCCCCCTCCGTCGGAGATTCGAGTCCTCCACGGGTATGAGTGGGTGTGTTGTCCTTAGCGTAAGTTAGTTAAAGTCAAATTAAGTAATGTGTAAGTCTAGGGACCGATGACCTCAGCAGTTTGGTCCCATAGGAACTTACTACCACCACCAAAAGTTTCCTGAGTAGTTCCCCAATCGGATCTCCGGGAAGGGACTGCCGAGGGGGAGTGACCATGAGAAAAAGATTTTACGAGTCGTAGCGTGGAATGTCAGAAGTTTGAACGTGATAGGGAAGATATCAAATTTGAAAAGGGAAATGCGAAGGCTAAATCCAATTATAGAAGCGGTCGGTGAGGTGAAGTGGAAAGAAAGCAAGGATTTATGGATGGGGTAATATCAAGAGCAGGAGAAAAGGTATAACGGGAGTAGGATTCGTTATGAATGGGAAGGTAGGGAAGAGAGTGTGTTACTCTCAACAGTTCAGTGATACGCTTGTTCTTATCAGAATCGACAGCAAACCAACACCGACATTGCAAGCTGAAGATGAAGAGATAGATAAAGTATATGAGGATATTGGAAGTGTAGTACAGTACTTAAAGGAAGATGAAAATGTAGTAGTCATGGGGGACTGGAATGCAGTTGTAGGGGAAGGAGAATATGGGCTTGGGAATTCTGTGATAAATGTTAGATAGTAATAGCGAATACTCTGTTCAAGAATCATAAGAAGAGGACGTATACTTGGAAAAGGCCTTGAGATACAGGACGATCTCAGTTAGATTACATCATGATCAGACAGAGATTTCGAAATCAGATACTGAACTGTAAAGTGTACCCAGAAGCAGATAGAGACTCAGATCACAACATAGTAGTGATAAAGAGTAGGCTGAAGTTAAAGAGATAAGTCAGGAAGAATCAATACCCAAAGAAGTGGGATACGAAAGTGCTAAGGAATGTCGAGAAATGCTTTAATTTCTTTGAGGCTGTAGATACAGCAATAAGGAATAGCCAGTACGTAGTACAGTTGAAAAGGAATGGAAATCTCTAAAAAGGGCAGTCACAGAAGTTCGAAAGTGAAACTTGAGTACAAGGACGGTAACTGCGAAGAAACCATGGGTAACAGAAGAAACACTTCAGTTGATCGATGACAGAAAGATGTAAAAAAATGTTCAGGGAAATTTAGTAAAATATAAATACAAGTCTCTGAGGATTGAAATGAATAGGAAGTGCACGAAAAATGAGAAGAAATCGAAAAAGAAATGATTGTCAGATGGATGACTCAGTCAAAAGTCAAAACAACCTTCGGTGAAATTAAAAGCAAGGGTGGTAACATTAAGAGTGCAATGGGAATCCCACTGCTAAATGCAGAGTAGAAAGCGAATAAGTGGATAGAGTACAAGGAAGGCCTCTATGAGGGGGAAGATTTGTCGGATGTGATAGAAGAAGAAACAGGAGTCGGTTTAGAAGAGACAGGGGATCCAGTATTAGAATCAGAATTTAATAGAGCTTTGGAGGACTTAAGATCAAATACGCCAGAAGGATTGATAATATTCCATCATAATTCTAAAATCATTGTGAGAAGCGGCAACAAGACGACTATTGACGTTGGTGTAAAATGTATCAGTCTGTCGACATACCATCTGACTTTCGGAAAACAATCATCCACACAATTTCAGAGACTGTAAGAGCTGACAAGTGAGAGAATTATTGCATAATCAGCTTAATAGTTCATGTATCCAAGTTGCTGACAGGAATAATATACAGAAGAATGGAAAATATAATTGAGGATGTGTTGATGACGATCAGTTTGACTTTAGGAAAGGTAAAAGCACCAGAGAGGCAATTCTGACGTTGCTGTTGATAATGGAAGCAAGACTAAATAAAATTCAAGACACGTTTATAGGCTCTGTCGACCTGGGAAAAGCTTTCGACAATGTAAAATGGTTCAAGAAGTTCGAAATTCCGAGAAAAATTGGGATGAGCTGTAGGGTGAGCCGGGTACTGTACAATATGTACAAGAGCCAAGAGGGAATAATAAGAGTGGACGACCAAGAACGAAGTGCTAGGATTAGAAAGGGTCTAAGACAAGGATGTAGTCTTCCACCCCTACTGTTCAATCTGTACATCGAAGAAACAACGATGAAAATAAAAGGAAGGTTCAGGAGTGGAATTAAAATTCAACGTGAAAGGATATGTACGATAAGATTCACTGATGACATTGCTGTCCTGAGTGAAAGTGAAGAAGAATTAGATGATTTGCTGAATGGAATAAACAGTCTAATGAGTACAGAACATGAACTGAGAGTAAATCTCTGAGACAAAAGTAATCAGAAGCAGCAGAAATGAGGGCAACTAGAAACTTAACATCAGAATGATGAAGTTAACGGGTTCTACTACCTGGGCTGCAAAAAACCAATGACAGACAGAGCGAGGAGAACATCAAAAGCAGACTAGTTCTGGCAGAAAGGGCTTCCTGGCTAAGAGAAGTCTAGTAGTATCAAATATAGGCCTTAATCTGAGGAAAAAATTTCTCATAATTTACGTTTGGGGCTCAGCATTGTATGGTGAAACACGGATTGTGGGAAAACTGAAACAGAAGAGAATCAAAGCATTTGAGATGGTGGCGCTATAGACGAATGTTGAAAATTCTGTGGGCTTATAAGGTAAGGAATGAGGGGGTTCTGCGCAGAATCGGAGAGGAAAGGAATATGTGGAAAACGCTGGGCCGGCCGGAATGGCCGTGCGGTTCTAGGCACTACAGTCTGGAGCCGAGCGACCGCTACGGTCGCAGGTTCGAATCCTGCCTCGGGCATGGATGTGTGTGATGTCCTTAGGTTAGTTAGGTTTAATTAGTTCTAAGTTCTAGGCGACTGATGACCTCAGAATTTAAGTCGCATAGTGCTCAGAGCCATTTGAACCATTTGAAAACTCTGGTATGGAGAAAGGACAAGGTGGTAGGACATGTAAGACATCAGGGAGTGACTTCCATTTACTAGACGGAGATGTAGAGGGTAAAAATTGTAGAGGAAGACAGAGATTGGAATATGTCCTGCAAATAATTGAGGACGTAGGCTGCAAGTGCTAATCGGAGATGAAGAGGTTGGCACGGGAGAGGAATTCGAGGCGGGTCGCATCAAACCAGACAGAAGACTGATGACTAAAAAAGAAAACTTCCAATGATATAATGCTTGTTAATTTTGGAGGTGAAATTCTCCTCAAAATAATCCGAGAAATAGTCTAAAATTGAAAGGCAAATCGGACTGAATCGGCTATAGCATTGTAGACACGTTCATGCAGGGCTCTTTCGTTTTACCATGCCTTTTGGCTGTTTACTTGTCTGCCCCGCAGAACTAGCAGGAACCGTGTCGTCTATGTGCAGGTCGTTTCTGCTTCAACTTTCTCATGGAGACATGTACATCAATGAGAAGTTAGATACGCTACTTTTATACGGTGAACGTAAAAGAAATGCTATCGAAACGGTACGGCGGTTCACGGATGTCTATGCTGACCCTCGCTGTCCTTCGCGCCATGCAGTTGCCCGAATTATTAGGTCACTTGGGCGAGCAGGCAGCTTCGACGTTGAAAAGAGGACGAGGACGAAGACTATAACTGACAGAGCGCGTGAAGGAATTGTTCTGGCTATGATGGTTTCAGCCCGCACGGTGGCACGAGACTTATTGCTAAGGACTGGGGGATCAGCAGGACGAGTGTCATTCACATCTTGCACCAATATCATTTCTACCTTTATCATCTGTTACCACATCAGACACTCGGTCGACGTGATTTCTAACGCCGTACAGAATTTTGTCAGTTTGCTTTGCAGCGCCTGGGGGACGATACGCTTTACTGACGAAGGAACGTTTAAGAATCACGGTAATGTAAATTTACGTAACAAGTATTACTGGGCAGCCGAAAATAAACGCTGGCTTCGCCAGATATAACACCAACGACCGTAGAGCGTAGACGCGTGGTGCAGCGTTATAGGAAATTCCATTGTGGGATCTTATTTCATCCTAGAGATGTTAAATGGAAATACGTAAGCACACTTTCAAACGAACATAATGCCTGTTCTAGAAGACTTAGCTCTGGATAAGCGACAGTGTGTGTGTTACAGCAGGACTGCTGTCCAGCTTACTCTTCCCGTATTGCAACACAAATACTGATTTCAATGTTTCCTGACCGTTGGACAGGACGGAATGCTTCAGTACAATGGCTGTCCAGGTCCCTTTACTTGGCTCCTCCTGATCTTTCAGTTGAAAGCAGTGAAAGGTGCAGTCTACCATGAAGCTCCAACTACACCGGACGATATGCCCCGTCGAATCGACACAGCATGCAACGGCACAATATCCAACGTAATTTCATCTGTCCATCTCTGTCTCGAACGGCGATTTCAAGTGTGTTTGCAGCTGATGGTAAACTATTGGGAACATGCTCAAGTGTGCGACTGCTACGGTCGCAGGTTCGAATCCTGCCTGGGGCATGGATGTGTGTGATGTCCTTAGGTTAGTTAGGTTTAAGTAGTTCTAAGTTCTAGGGGACTGATGACCACAGCAGTTGAGTCCCATAGTGCTCAGAGCCATTTGAACCATGCTCAAGTAAAGAGTAAAACTACGTTTCGTTAAGAAAAAGTATTTATTTTGTGTGGGATGTTGGAAGCGTGACTGGGGTACGGCTCTAGTCAGCCTTTTTTGTCACTGGCATGCATTTAGCATCCCCACTCAAGTTGCGAGTCCCCCACTATGGTCCAGGTGCATGTAAAGGAATTGTGCACACGGGAACGGAAGGAAAGGGATGGCCCTAACACATGGACTGTAGTTGTGCACCCTGATTAAATATTGATAATTAGTAAGTAGTGATGGGGACTATCAGCTATTGTAATAAAACGAGGGTTACAAATTGCGTACATTTATTGATACAACCTCGGTGATTACTCAGAACCCTGTACAATCATCACTCGTTCTCACGAATAACACTGCTCTTTTGCATATACATCGAAATTTGCTGATTAATTAGACCTATCTTATCGATGGATTAAGTGTGCTGAGTAAAAATGAGAAGGTAGCACGAGGCCGCCCTATAGCCTGACGCATTCAAACATGCCGTCAGCCGTTCTGAATAAAATGTTTAGTTTATTTAAAGTGTATTCTGAGTACTTACAATTTTGTTTAGTACGTGTAGACGCATTTATAGGACAGTAAATGTTTCACTTTTAAGAAGCATTTAGCCGTCTCCAGGCATTTGTTTTTAAAAAACTAAGGAACTTTATAAACTAATGTATTTTTTCCGTAAATACGGTTCTACATCTACGTGGATACTCTGCAAATCACATTTAAGTGCCTGGCAGAGGGTTCATAGAAACACCTTCACAATTCTCTATTATTCCAATCTCGTATAGCTTGTGGAAAGAATGAACACCTGTATCTTTCCGTACGAGCTCTGAGTTTCCTTATTTTATCTTGGTGATCGTTCCTCCCTATGTAGGTCGATGTCAACAAATAATTTTTGCATTCGGAGGAGAAAGCTGGTGATTGGAATTTCGTGAGCAGATTCCGTCGCAACGAAAAACGCCTTTCTTTTAATGATGTCCAGCCCAAATCCTGTATCATTTCTGTGACACTCTCTCCCATATTTCGCGATAATACAAAACGTGCTGACTTTCTTTGAACTTTTTCGATGTACTCCGTCAGTCCTATCTGGTAAGGATCCCACACCGCGCAGCAGTATTCTAAAGAGGACGGACAAGCGTAGTGTAGGCAGTCTCCTTAGTAGGTCTGTTACATTTTCTAAGTGTCTTGCCAATAAAACGCAGTCTTTGGTTAGCCTTCCCCACAACATTTTCTGTGTGTTCCTTTCAATTTAAGTTGTTCGTTATTGTAATGCCTAGGTATTTAGTTGAATTTATGGCTTTTAGATTAGACTGATTTATCATGTAACCGAAGTTTAACGAGTTCCTTTTAGCACTCATGTGGATGACCTCACACTTTGTTATTTAGGGTCAACTATCGCTTTTCGCACCATTCAGATATCTTTTCTAAATCGTTTTGCAGTTTGTTTTGGTCTTCTGATGACTTTATTAGTAGATAAACGACAGCGTCATCTGCAAACAACCGAAGACGGCTGCTCAGATTGTCTCCCAGATTGTTTATATAGATAAGGAACAGCAAAGAGCCTGTAACACTACCTTGGGGAACGCCAGAAATCACTTCTGTTTTACTCGATGACTTTCCGTCAATTACTACGAACTGTGACCTCTCGGACAGGAAATCACAAATCCAGTCACATAATTGAGACGACATCCCATAAGCACGCAATTTCACTACGAGCCGCTTATGTGGTAGAGTGTCAAAAGCCTTCCGGAAATCCAGAAGTACGGAATTGATCTGAAATACCTTGTCAATAGCACTCAAGACTTCATGTGAATAAAGAGATAGTTGTGTTTCACAGGAACGATGTTTTCTAAACCCATGTTGACTGTGTGTCAATAGACCGTTTTCTCCGAGGTAACTCATAATCTTCGAACACACCCTGAGATGGTGTACTCAACGACGAACCTGGGTGCACGAATGGCAAAACGTCATTTTTTCGGATGAATCAAGGTTCTGTTTACAGCATAATGATGGTCGCATCCGTGTTTGGCGACATCGCGGTGAACGCACATTGGAAGCGTGTATTCGTCATCGCCATACTGGCGTATCACCCGGCTTGATGGTACGGGGTGCCATTGGTTACACGTCTGGGTCACCTCTTGTTCGCACTGACGGCACTTTGAACAGTGGACGTTACATTTCAGATGTGTTACGACCCGTGGTTCTACCCTTCATTCGATCCCTGCGAAACCCTACATTTCAGCAGGATAAAGCACGACCGCATGTTGAAGGTCCTGTACGGGCCTTTCTGCATACAGAAAATGTTCGGCTGCTGCCCTGACCAGCTCATTCTCCAATTGAAAACGTCTGGTCAATAGTGGCCGAGCAACTGGATTGTCACAATACGCCAGTCACTACTCTTGATGAACTGTGGTATCGTGTTGAAGCTGAATGGGCAGCTGTACCTGTACACGCCATCCAAGCTCTGTTTGACTCAATGCCCAGGCGTATCAAGGCCGTTATTACGGCCAGAGGTGGTTGTTCTGGGTACTGATTTCTCAGGATCTATGCACCCAAACTGCGTGAAAATGTAATCACATATCAGTTCTAGTATAATATATTTTTCCAATGAATACCCGTTTATCATCTCCATTTCTTCTTGGTGTAGCAATTTTAATGGCCAGTAGTGTATAGGTGAACCAACAAACGTCAGTGCTTTGTTCACTGCGTCAAAGCGCGCCGTTTCCAACCTGTAGTTGGCTGCTTTGAACACTCTTATGTTGCGATTGGCACACACAGTGTAAATTGATAGATTGAATGAGTCTATCATTAGCAAAGTAGCGCAGCGCTGTTTAATTAGTAACATCGCCGTTGTACATTATTTTCTTTGGTTTGGAAAGCTGAAACTATTGAAGTGAAACACCTTCGTTATTCTTCAGCGTGATTGTCATGATTAAATTGCAAATCGAAAATCATTAACTGCATATCATAATAATTGTTTAGCTGCTGAGGTTTAGCCATTCTGATTTTGAGACATAAAACTAAACGTATATGTGCGTGAAGCTGATATACACTCCTGGAAATGGAAAAAAGAACACATTGACACCGGTGTGTCAGACCCACCATACTTGCTCCGGACACTGCGAGAGGGCTGTACAAGCAATGATCACACGCACGGCACAGCGGACACACCAGGACCCGCGGTGTTGGCCGTCGAATGGCGCTAGCTGCGCAGCATTTGTGCACCGCCGCCGTCAGTGTCAGCCAGTTTGCCGTGGCATACGGAGCTCCATCGCAGTCTTTAACACTGGTAGCATGCCGCGACAGCGTGGACGTGAACCGTATGTGCAGTTGACGGACTTTGAGCGAGGGCGTATAGTGGGCATGCGGGAGGCCGGGTGGACGTACCGCCGAATTGCTCAACACGTGGGGCGTGAGGTCTCCACAGTACATCGATGTTGTCGCCAGTGGTCGGCGGAAGGTGCACGTGCCCGTCGACCTGGGACCGGACCGCAGCGACGCACGGATGCACGCCAAGACCGTAGGATCCTACGCAGTGCCGTAGGGGACCGCACCGCCACTTCCCAGCAAATTAGGGACACTGTTGCTCCTGGGGTATCGGCGAGGACCATTCGCAACCGTCTCCATGAAGCTGGGCTACGGTCCCGCACACCGTTAGGCCGTCTTCCGCTCACGCCCCAACATCGTGCAGCCCGCTCATCGTGGTGTCGCGACAGGCGTGAATGGAGGGACGAATGGAGACGTGTCGTCTTCAGCGATGAGAGTCGCTTCTGCCTTGGTGCCAATGATGGTCGTATGCGTGTTTGGCGCCGTGCAGGTGAGCGCCACAATCAGGACTGCATACAACCGAGGCACACAGGGCCAACACCCGGCATCATGGTGTGGGGAGCGATCTCCTACACTGGCCGTACACCACTGGTGATCGTCGAGGGGACACTGAATAGTGCACGGTACATCCAAACCGTCATCGAACCCATCGTTCTACCATTCCTAGACCGGCAAGGGAACTTGCTGTTCCAACAGGACAATGCACGTCCGCATGTATCCCGTGCCACCCAACGTGCTCTAGAAGGTGTAAGTCAACTACCCTGGCCAGCAAGATCTCCGGATCTGTCCCCCATTGAGCATGTTTGGGACTGGATGAAGCGTCGTCTCACGCGGTCTGCACGTCCAGCACGAACGCTGGTCCAGCTGAGGCGCCAGGTGGAAATGGCATGGCAAGCCGTTCCACAGGACTACATCCAGCATCTCTACGATCGTCTCCATGGGAGAATAGCAGCCTGCATTGCTGCGAAAGGTGGATATACACTGTACTAGTGCCGACATTGTGCATGCTCTGTTGCCTGTGTCTATGTGCCTGTGGTTCTGTCAGTGTGATCATGTGATGTATCTGACCCCAGGAATGTGTCAATAAAGTTTCCCCTTCCTGGGACAATGAATTCACGGTGTTCTTATTTCAATTTCCAGGAGTGTATTAAGTACTCTTCTCGTGTGAAACACATTCTCGAACAAGATTTCAAAGCATATTCGGCAGACGTGTTCTCCTCCACCTTAATCTTCCCTCGCGCTCGAATAGGAGGACTCTAGTTGTCAGTCCGCTGTACAGTATTTGGCGCTCTGCATTAGGCGGTTGCAGTGGGGAAGAGCGAATTGCAAACATCCGGTGCGAGCGAAGTTTAACAGTGCCTTCAGTAGGTCACAAGTGCGAACTATCACAATTATGGTCCAAATTTTCGCGCGGGTCCATTGCTGGAGCTGATGTTGTGCAAGTGTGCTTTTTTCTTCTTAAAATGTTGACTACTCGAGGCAAGTGAGTCTACTGCAGCGCTCTTAGCGTTCATTTCTGTACCGTGCCTCGTTTGTTTCGAATAGTCAGTTTCCTTTACATGTAAACGCCAAAGTTTCGTGTGTTGCGAGAGCTGCAGCTGTGAAGTTCGGCGCTTGAACGGTGAAAGTGATGTTAAGAGACACTGTCCTTCTTACTAAAAAATCGAAATATACAAACAAAATGTAGGAAGGGGCACTGGTAATAGAGTTTATTAATGACTAAAGCAAAATTCATAGTGGATATTCTTGTCTAAAGACGTATGGTAAATTCTCTACACTCCTGAGTACTGAAAGAATAGGAAAAGCATCGTCAGAACATTTCAGAACTTATACGTTTATTTGCTGGAGAAAATATTTAATTACAAAACATCAAACAATATCTGTCACGCAATAAATAGCGCTTTTTTTTAGCGTTCCGTTCCTCAATCGATAAAAACGAGACCTCTGTAGGATCTCTTTAATGTCTGTCTATCCGTCCAACTGCAAAAAGCTTTTTCTCAGGAACGGCTAGATCTATCAAGCTGAAATTTATGTCACGTACTGCGAGCTACAGTCCCTCGGCGGTCTAAAAAATTTAAGTTTCTAAATCAATGCAATCAAGAGGTACGGCCCTTTATGTCACATATCTTGCGTTGACCTAGAATCATGAAATTTGGCAAGAAGTAAGGCTTCACAGCACAACTAAAGAAAAACATCTGAAAGTCGTTAATTTGTAATTACAGCATACGAAAAAATATTTTTTCTCGTTTTTCAACAATCTGTCCCGTCTGTTAAGACCACTTTTTCTCAGAAACAGGTAGGCCCATCAAGTTGGAATTTATGTCACATACTACGGTCTATGGTAACTTGGCTGAGCAGTAAATGTAAGCTTATGAGTCAATGCAGTGAAAAGGTACGGCCATTTATGTCACATATTCTGTTACACAGATATACAGAAGAATAGAAAAGAAAATTATGTGTTAGATAACGATCTGTTTGGTTTTAGGAAAGGTAAAGGCACCAGAGAGGCAGTTCTTACGTTGCGGTTGATAATGGAAGCAAGACTAGAGAAAGATCAAGACACATTCATAGGATTTGTCGATATAGAAAAAAGTTTCACAATGTAAAATGGTGGATGATGTTCTAAAGTCTGGTAAAAGTACTGTTAACCTTCAGGGGAAAGCGGGTAGTATACAATTTGTACAAGACCGAAGAGGAGCAATAAGACTGGAAGATTTCTAACGAAGTACTCGCATTGAAAAGGGTGTAAGACAGGGATGTAATCTTTCATCCCTACTCATCAATCTATACATCAAAGAAACAACGACGGAAATAAAAAAAAGGTTAAAGATTGGGATTAAAATACAGTGTGAAAGACATCAATGATAAGATTCGCTGATGACATTGTGTCCTCAATTAGAGTGAAAAAGAATTACAGGACCTTTGAATGCAATGAACAGCCTAATGAAAGAGTACGGATTGAGAGTAAATCGAAGAAAGGTGAAAGTAATGAGAAGTGGTGGAAATGAGAACAGCGAGAAACTTAACGTCAGGATTGATGGTCACGAAGCAGATGAAGTTAAGGAATTCTTCTACCTAGGCACCAAAACAATCCATGAATGACGTAGCAAGGAGGACATAAAGAGCAGACTAACGGTGGCTAAAAGGCATTTCTGACCAAGAAAAGTCTACTGTTATGAAACATAGGCCATGATATGAAGAAGAAACTTCTGAGAATGTACGTTTGGAGCACAGCATCGTATGGTAGTGAAACGTAGACTGTGGGAAAAGTGGATCAGAATAGAATCGAAGCATTTTAGACGCGGTGCTACAGAATAACGTTGAGGATTAAGTGCGCTGATAAGGTAAGAAATAAGGAGGTTCTTCGCAGCATCAGCGAGTAAAGGAATATATGGGAAACACTGCCAAGAAAAAGGGACAGATGGATAAGACATCTGTTAAGACATCAGGGAATAACTCCCATGGTACTAGATGGAGCTGTAGAGGCAAAAACTGAAGACAGAGATTGGAATACATCCAGCAAATTATTGAAAATGTAGGTTGCATGTACTTCTCTTGAATATCGGGAAGTTCAGGCCGAAATCCATGACCACGCACGTGAACGCACTTTCGGTATATCTTAATAAATAACTCGGCTGGTCATGAAAACTACCGAAATGCACTACCAAAGCAGCACCTCCGCACCAGAGGGCACACGACTTCTATCCCCAAGGGGGCTGCGAGTCAACTCATTGACCTCACGAGCTACAGACTACTCCATAAGATTATTTAACGTTTAGGCCTTTCGACCAATCGTTATCTGGAGCAAACCGTAGTCTTGATCAAATGACATTTGCTGCTCCCGTATATCGCGCTTCTGTAAAGTGCTGCTTCTCTAACGTTTTCAGAAATTTGTACGGCCCAGTCACATTAAGGTGACCACCGCGTATGTTCGACGTCAAGATGCAATAACCACTTACAAGCGGAAGGTGGCGGTACTAGCAGCGGAGGATCTATAAAGCGTATCGCAGGGATGCGGAAAATACTGCAGTCGTTGTCGTGATGCAAAAACAGAGCGATTTATCTGACGTTCAGAGGGCATGATCATTTGCTTCTGGGCCAAGAATGGAAGCATATCCGAAAAGGTTGAGTTCGTAAACTGTTTGCGTACCGCCGTGGTTAAAATATACTGTGTAAACCAAAATGGCGGTATTCAAAACCGGAGCGGAAGCAAGTGTGGTGTATCACATGCCATGGATGACAAGGGTGAACAATGGCTGCAGAAATGTTTACGGGCGAATAGACGTGTATCTGTTGAGTAACCGACTGCCCGAATGAACCGAGGAGCTACTAACAGATCTCCTCAACGACCGTTCAGCGAACATTGCTTCATGTAGGCCTCTGCGTTAGGTGACTGCTTCATGCATCTATGCTGACTGCTGTTCATCAGCAACGAAGGCCGGAATATGCACGACAGTACCGCAAATGGACGTCCACTAGATGGCGACAGGTGACATTTTCAGATAAATCCCGTTTTATACTCCATTGGGAATATGGTCGTTGACTTGTACGGCTTGAAGGTCTGAAAGCAAACACTCCGCATCAGTCGCGGCCGGAGGTGTTTTCTGGGTGATCTCGTCATTCTGGAAGGTACATTGGATCAACGCAAGTATGCGTCAATCCTTGTGGGCTATGTCCACACTTACATGCCGGTTGTTTTTCTTCAGCACCACGGCATCTACCAGCAGGACAACGCAAAGTGTCACACAGCTCGTGGTCCGAAGAATATCAGGAAAATCGGGCATCTGTGGAACCACCTCGATCGGGTTGTTCGCGCCATGGATCATCAACCGAGAAATCTTGCGGAGCTGGCCACGGCCATGGAGTCGGTATGGCTTCTAATCGCTATTTGTGCCTTCCAGAAACTCATTGACTCTCTTCCTTCACATGTCGGCTAAGTCCGCGCTGTAAGAAGTTGTTATTTCGGCTTGTGGCAGGTAGCCACATTGATGTGACCAGACAGTGTATCTGCCACGGATGTTTGAAAATACCGGCCGTCATGGTAAAAAACACACCCTGAAAATCAGCCGAGTCGGCTCCGACCACCTCCCATTTAGGAGGATTATGGAAAGACTGGCCCATCATCATCAGACCGAAAAAAATTATTTTTCCACCAGCAACCAGCAAATGGCTGAGGCAACTACAACAGTGAACTAGGCCAGTGCCTATGGGCGGACAGAAAATGATATGTTACTCCTGACTAATAAATCTCTCTTAATAATCCAGCAATTTCACTGAATTTTTGCTCTATGAAGACAATTTCTCGGCCAGGGAGAGGAAGAGTGTGTCCTAAAGTTTAAAACTGCACTCATTTTAGACGCAGTTCGGTTGTTGGTTAATGCATGGTCTTCGACATTTGACCAGTGAATTGATCCCTGCCAGCCGGCCGGTGTGGCCGTGCAGTTAAAGGCGCTTCAGTCTGGAACCACGTGACCGCTACGGTCGCAGGTTCGAATCCTGCCTCGGGCATGGATGTGTGTGATGTCCTTAGGTTAGTTAGGTTTAATTAGTTCTAAGTTCTAGGCGACTGATGACCTCAGAAGTTGAGTCGCATAGTGCTCAGAGCCAGCCATTTTGATCCCTGCCCTGAAAAACAGTTTTGAAACTTCTGGCAAAAAACCATCTCAACTAATCATAAATCCTCCATTGGACGTAATGAGAATACGTTTAAGTTGGGGTCCAATCCGGTAAGAAATTTGATGATCCACCAGTTCGTACTAAAAATCCCCGTGTTTTCCAATTGCGGAAGAAATTTTGTGGGTAGGACAATTGACCCCAAACCTTTCCTTTGGAACTCAAGCATCTTCTAATGTCCATTTTGGATAATATTCACGGAATGTCTTTTAAGCTAATAAGAATTTCGTTTTCAATCCACGAAAACACTCGTCTTGACTTTTGCAGAAGATGAAATCGACTTCGATATTTTTGGAGCAACGACAACGGGTTTCCTCATTGGGTTGTTTGTTGTTTCATTTCTGGTGTGAAAATGAGGATCCTCATATCACACACAGAGACATACTAATCCACAAAGCTAGTTTTATATCTCCATCCACGTATTTGTACCAGTACTGTCGATTTCCTTTTCTATTGCGCTCACATATTGGGCAAGGGAAAAATAGCTGTGTGTCTGCCCCTGAAACTGCCCTAATATCCCTTATCTTATTCTCATGATCTCTTCGTGACATACAGCGTGCTGTCGCCGTAAGGATTGCACAGTCAGAAATGTTTACGTAGATTTGGTAGGAACAAGTTTATTTACCAAGAAAGAATACGTCTGTTATGACGTGTGTTAACTACAGTGTAAGAAATATTCATTTTAGAAAGGCAATTTCTTCTTGAATAAAGAAAATACAGTACTGGGAAGAAAGTATCTTTTTAGATATTGACATAATGTTTACGGCAAGGCCAAAGGCCTCACTTCTTGTAGGAGAACGCGTATAAATACCTATGGTCTAATTACGAAAACCTTTAGGAAGCAAACAAATACTGCTACAAAATATCATTAAGTAGTAAATATAGAATGCAGTATGCCACAAAGGTTCAGATATCGGTGGGACAGTCAACGGTCAGAATTTTTACACTTAGTACACGTCAAAGTCCCAGGACGGTCCAGTTTCAGAGTTACACTATGATGAAACACAAACACGTTCGGGGTAGAAACAAAGACAAGAAATGTTACAAGTTCGCTATCTGATCACTGACACGAAACACGGCATCGTCATTGCAGTGGCTCCAAAGTGTACTCCTGATTGATGGAATGTTACTGCATTCTGCACCTGGGCCACCGGCATCAATACAGCCAGGGCACAAGAATGTCATGGACACTAATTTCAGTTACATGGCCCCTGGAGGAGAATAGGTATTTGGGGCCAACGACCCCTACCGGCACCTGCCGTCTGGTAAATAAATGTCGTGTGACTAGGGCCTCCCGTCGGGTAGACCGTTCGTCGGGTGCAGGTCTTCCGATTTGACGCCACTTCGGCGACTTGCTCGTCGATGGGGATGAAATGAGTATCATTAGGACAACACAACACCCAGTCCCTGAGCGAAGAAAATCTCCAACCCAGCCGGGAATCGAACCCGGGCCCTTAGGATTGACATTTTGTCGCGCTGGCCACTCAGCTACCGGGGGTGGACTGCCGTCTGGTAGCCGGGGGGATCTCGGCCGAGTTGCGTCTGTCTGCTGGGAGGCTGGTTCCCTAAGAGTTACGTGACCACTTCCGTTGGATGTATTGTTGGTTGTTGGTTGCTTAGGCGCAAGACCTACCTACAGCAGGTTTCTAAATTCTTCACGAGAACTACGTCGACTTTCTTCCCAGCTTTCCCATTTCATCTCTCAGAACGTTTCTGTTACACTTATGTATTGGCTACATCGACCAGTTACGATCATAGCAGAGCGTCTCTCAAATCGTACTTTGTCTGTTGTCATGCATACTTGATAAGGACTGCGAACACTTGAAACACGTATGTATTCAGTAGCAGCGATGGCGAGGCATGACAGAATCTCTGACCAGAGAGTTATTCATCGTTGCTAGTCTGCGCTTGACCGCGCGAGAGTTCAGTTGGAGAGCTGTAGCGCGAGAGTGCAGTTGCGAAGCAGTTGTTGTACGTAGCGAGTCGCGAGAGCATGTAGTTCGTCTTTGCTAGTAGCGCGCGAGAGACAGTCGGAGTTGTGTGTGAGGAGTCGGCGGGCGTCGACATGGGTCTCTGGTCAAGATTCAGGACGAGGTATATTTTTTAAGTAAGGTAATGAAGCAGCATTGCGCACATCTGATAATGTAATGTATGTTAACTGTAATCAATTTGTTCAAGAATGCCCCAATAATAATTTTGTTTTCAAACCAATCTTTTTAAGAAAAGAATCATTACAATTGAAACAATACTTCCTATGCTTTTCCTGCCAGAATCAATTTATCAGATTTGCACAGGGCCTAAGGTCAGCGCAGATGACCTTATAAAATTTAGCAGGTTGATCTTAACGTTAATTTTGTAGGGACTTAACATTTTTCACATTTTTTATTATCATTGAATTTTATTACTGTGGGAAGCTAACATTTGGCACTATTTGCAATTCTATTCAATTCCTTTCATTTTGCTTATTTTTACCGGGAGGTTACGTTTAGCACGATAAATATTCACATTTAAAATATTTCCTTTTTCATTTTTGCGGGAAGGTTACACGTAGCTCTATTCCCATTAACATTTAAGTATTGTCTTTCCTTAAAAATTCTCTGGGGATGTTACACTTAGCACGATTTTCATTGTCATTTAAATATTGTCTTTAAAATTTTTGTGGGCAAGTTAAACTTGGCGACATCCGGTCCAGGATCGTATTTCGTTGAGAATCTTCTGAAAAGTAGTCAGATATTTGCTCTTATTTACCTAATATAATTAGCATTTGGCGCAACGCTTTTACTAATTTTATGACTTTCTTTCCTCAGATCATCGGCAATTCGTTGCTCTGTTGTATTTGTGTTCGTTGCTTTTTGCATTGTGCTTATTTCTTTTGTGAACAATTGTGACTATAGTAAAAATGCCGCGAAAGACTGTGAATAGTGTATCGCGAAGTATAATGAATGCAATTACCGACTTAAACAACTTGACCGATAGTAATTGTGACACGCAGTATAATGATGACAATCCTGCGTTCACTGACAATCAGTGCGTTCCAACCACTAATGATGATTTTTATCTTACTGATGAACAAACTAACTCAATTGTCTCCTCTGTTAATTTGACGACAATTGATGACGCGGGGCGCCCTATTGTAATGAGCGCTGCCTAGCTTAACACACCCGGTTTGAAAAATTCAAGTAAAGTACAGACAAATTTTTCTAGTGAAAATGGACAGTGTACTGAAAGTACGACGGATTTATTTAATTCCGAAATAGTGTCTGACAGTGTACATACGACTGATAAACCTTTTTGTAAATCTCAGAATAACCAAATGGTTACAGAAAGCGAGACAATTCCAGATGTACCATTAAACAGCACAGAGAATAGAAATGCTAATTTCGTGTCGGATACAATTAGGGCATTATTGCTACAAATTCTTGAATCAAACAAACAACAGAGTGAAGATCTCAAACAACACTTTAATAAAAAACTAGACAATAATAATGAAGATCTTAAACAACTTAGTGAACAGGTCAGACAACAGAGTGAAAATAACAAACAATTTAAAGAAGATTTCAGACAGTTAAATGAAAAATTAGACAACAATTCCAGACAGCTTAGTGAACAAATAAGAGACGTTGCTGCGCAATGTCATGATACTAAGGAACAGTTGCGCGAGGAAATTGAGGCTTGTTCATGAAAAAGTAGCGAAGAAATTAGGTCTGTTGCTCAGGAATTAAGGGAAATGCAAACAGCTGCAACAGAAACACTTAGAGACGAAATTAGCGGAGTCGCTAAACAATGCTCTGAAAAAGCTATACAATTACGCGACGAGTTTAAACTAATGACAGCAGAACTTTCGCGCACGATGGATGCAAAGATAGACGCGAAATTCGACCAACAAAACACTCAGATTGACGAACGCTTTAATCAGCACATACAAAACAGTGATACGCGTTGCCGCAAATTTATTCAGGATCAAAATAAAGTAAGACATCAAGTAATGGAATCAATCACAGCACAGAGACAGGAAGACAAACGTAAATTGTTCGCGAAAGCAAAGACATACGTAGACAACAATATTGCTACAGTGTCCGACGAAATTAATACCATCAAACAGTCGAACACAGAATTACGTGACGAAATTTCCGATCTTAAATCGAAAACAGACACATACACAACAGATTTTCAAACAGTGACCGACAGACTCGAACAATTAGAACTAACGCAGGATTCCGATGTCGTCAAAGCTGACGTTAAAAAACTGAGCGAAACCACACGTAAATTACAAAAACAGATTAATGCTTCTGACAGTAAAAACGATGATCAGGCAAAAATACTGACTGAAAAAGTGATGAATTGGCCAGTCGTATTGACGTTATTGAAAGTAATAATGACAGCAAATCAGACGATACCTCAGCCGTTTCATTTAATCAAACACCTGAATTTCAAAATCTTCAACAGACAATTAATGAGATCGATTCGTCTAATAACAGCAAGAAGTAACAGAGATGAAAAGTATTTCAGTTAATAACACATCACAGCAGACGCCACTTTGCGAACAAATGGCTCTGAGCACTATGGGACTCAACTGCTGAGGTTATTAGTCCCCTAGAACTTAGAACTAGTTAAACCTAACTAACCTAAGGACATCACAAACATCCATGCCCGAGGCAGGATTCGAACCTGCGACCGTAGCGGTCTTGCGGTTCCAGACTGCAGCGCCTTTAACCGCACGGCCACTTCGGCCGGCACTTTGCGAACATTTGTCAGACTCACGCAGTGCGTATAATTTAGGTAATCAGCAGAGAGTATACGACTTAGATTTCGAACAGACACAGACAAATAGATTCTCTTACAATCATGAACCTGTTCCAACATACAGAGACGATAATTTTGATTACAAACATTTTCTGTCAGTGAGAAAATTTAAAGTGTTTAAAAATGACAGAACACAGATTCATCCCCTAGATTGGATACAACAATTTAGCTTTGCTTTTCCACCGACTTGGCCCGTAACACACAAACTTGAATTTATTTGCAGTTTTTTGGAAGGCGAACCGGCAACTCGTATGAGACCGATCGCGAGGCAATGTTACTCGGTAGAAGAATTTCAGAATGCTTTTCTGTCAGCGTACTGGTCGAAGACGACACAGTGCGGAATTAAAGATCAACTGATTAGTTTGCCAAATTATGAGAACTCCAATTTTCCCAGTGTGACGCAATTTTTTGAGCATATGGTCCAACAAAACCAGTACTTAAGTGAACCATATAGTGAATCTGCACTCATTCAATTATGTATCTCTAAATTACTGCTGTCATTAAGAGTGTCACTTTTAACAGGTCAGCAAAAAGAAAATATTTTGGCATTCAGAGATCTGTTGCAGCTTTTAGAAGTGCACCAATCAGATTATTCTTTCGTAAACAAAAATTTTTCACATAACAACCAAGGCCAACAAACGTACAGCAATTATGAGCAGACACGTAATTTCAATAGGAAAGGTAACAGACGCTTTAGGAACGACAACCACCAGAACTCTAATAGCAGACAAAATTTTGATTATCAATATCGTCAAAATTTTCAGCTACAGGAGCCACATTTTAGTAACAATAGAGGTTTTTCACAACAACAGCATCAAAACCAGTCGGTTAGCATACCTAACCAACAATGTAATACACAAGGTCAACCTAACTTTAATGTTTCGCCGCGTGCACGTATAGTCCAGGTTACAACAAATGGTAACGCACGCCAGCAAAGAAACAACTACGTACAGAAAACACAGTATTTCAATTCCTATCGCTATGCACCGTATAGGAATGACTATTACGACAGACGTAAAAATAATGAGCAAAATTTTCAGCGTACAACTAATAACAGTCGGTCTTACCAACAGCAAAATTATCCACAAGAACATATTTTGATGGATGAACCAGACAGTAGGTATCATCCAGAGCGTAATACGTCTGGAAGAAGTAATAGAACAGTTCAAATAGTAGAAATGCCACAACATCCTCCTGAAAATAGTAACACGTCAGATAGAATCTGACTAGATACTGTACAGGTCGCATCTTCCAGTAACACAAGCACTACTTTAGACACGCAGAATGTTGTTCACGAAAATGTAATTACTTTTGACGATATCAGAGACACTCTTTTGCAGGAAAGACCAGTTGTTCAAAAAACCATTTCACATCCTGTCATCGAAATTAAAATAGGTTCATCGAAATTTTCAGCAGTAATCGATTCCGGATCACCTATGTCAGTAATAAATGAAGAAACTTTCAACGAATGTAACAAAGAGAATACGTATCCTACATTACCATTAGGCAAAACGAAAGTAAAAGGAGCAGCATCGAGTAAAGGAGTAGACGTTAAATTACAGACACATTTAACATTTTGTATTGCAGGTCATACTTTTCGCTCAAATTTTTGGATTGTTCCTTTATTGACAACAGACGTTATTTTAGGTAATAATTTTCTGGTACAACACGACGCAGTTACTGATTTTCAAAATTCCTATTTAATGTTGAAGGATGAAAATGTGCAATTGGCTTTAGAATTTCAGCATTCTTTATCTGCGGAAGAACAAACAATTAATCGTACAGAGGTCATTTGCACAACACGTAACATAGACTGTAATTCCACATTGTTCACAGATACGTACGTGCATAACTATAATACTCCAGACGAAGCTGACTACGACGTAATGCAGATGATTACTGACAAAGTTAAACAAAGCAGTGCAAATACAGACGACGAACGCAAGCACCTATACAAAATTCTTTTACAGCAAGCTCCAGTTTTTGACAATGTTCCTGGTACTATGTCCGGCTTTATGTATGAATTTCAAGTTAAACAGCACGACACATTTAAAGCAAAGCATTATCCCATTCCATATATCCATAGAGAACAGGTTAAGAAAGAATTGCAGGATATGCTTGACCAAGGAATTATTGAACCGGCAGTTAGTCCGTACATAAACCCGCTGCATATTGTTAAGAAAAAAGATGGCTCACTTCGCCTCGTACTTGACTCACGTCACATCAATGACATAATTATTAATGAAACAGATCGACCACAGACACTAGAGGAACTACTACAGAAATTTCACGGTACTGCTGTTTATTCTACATTAGATTTGAAATCGGGATTTTGGCAAATTCAACTTCATCCGAATTGCAGAAAGTATACAGCTTTTCTGTGTTTTGGCGACTGTTATCAATTTTGTAAATTACCGTTCGGTTTAACTATCTCTTCTGCAGCTTTTATTCGCGGTTTGAACACAATACTTCCGACAGAACTTAAAGACAGAATTACGACGTACGTAGACGACATTCTTATCGCAGAAGCTAACTGGTCTGAACACAATATGATTCTTGAACGATTGTTACAAACCTTTCGTGCTCAAGGACTTACAGTTAATCTTAGTAAATCGCACTTTGGCAAAACTTCTATAAAATTTCTTGGACATGTAATTTCAGAAGAAGGCATTGCGCCTGATCCGGAAAAACTTCAAGCTCTACGTGACATTACTGTTCCTACGACGAAGAAACAACTACGCAGTTTTTTGGGCTTAATTAACTTTTTTCGTAAATTTATTCATCACGCTGCTTTAGACACACCTAGATTATGTCAATTGACAGGTAAAAACACTATTTGGTCCTGGGATAAGCAAGCACATTCTGAATTCATGAACCTGAAACATGCTTTGTTGAATGCTCCACTTTTATTGCACCCAGATCTTACCAGAAATTTTTCCATTGCCACCGACAGTTCCAACACCGCTTTAGGGGTACATATTTTCCAGGAAATTGAAGAAGATGGCTCAACAGTAATTAAAAACATCGCATTTGCAAGTCGCATTCTGTCACCTGCGGAGCGAAATTATTCTGTTACAGAACTTGAAACATTATGTGTTGTTTGGGCTTTTACAAGATTTCGGCATTTTCTTTATGGAAGACACACTACAGTTTACACTGACCACAGAGCTATACAGTTTTTACTTTCCGCTAAATTTAGTCACGACAGATTGAGCAGATGGAAACTTTATTTACAGGAATTTAATTTTACGATTGTTCACATTCCCGGCACACAAAATGTTGTAGCAGACGCACTATCTCGTTCTCTTAGCAACAATCAGCAAGATGTCGCAGCCAACTTCTGCAAAGCAAATTTCAGCGTCATGTACATCCAACAAGTTGCATTTGAAAATTTTATTTCGTCGTCATTACAGGACATAGCAAAAGAGCAAAGTAAAGACAACGTGTGGAAAGAAATTAAACACCTTTGGCAAGATAAGAATAATGTTACGATTAGGAACCATTACACTGTACGCAATGACATTCTGTTTCGCCGCTCTCACCCTGACAGCAACAATTGGTTATTATGCATTCCTGACGAACTGGTTAACAAATTAATATGGTATATTCATTTAAGTTACGCACATTACGGAGCCAGAAAATGTTTTCTTATACTGAGACAGAACCAACAAGGAGAAACGTATACGACGAGTTTTAGCGTCATGTAAAATTTGCCAGAAAGCTAAGTCAGACACCACTTCACATATTCCTCCATTATATCCCATTGTACCTGTTAAATTAAGACATATGGCCGCAGTAGACATTTTTGGTCCAATTCCGAGAACTAACAGAGGTTTTTGCTACATCTTTGTCGCTGTCGAACTCACTTCAAAATTTGTTACTTTCACTCCGTTACGCAAAGCTACTGCTAAAACCGTTTCGAAAGCATTTGTAAAACATTTTCTATTTCATGTAGGGCATGTGATGAAAGTAATTTCTGACAATGGATCACAATTTCGTTCTGCTATATGGACACGCATGTTACGAGCTAGAAACATTTCTCCGATCTATATAGCTAAGTACCATGCTTCTTCGAACCCCTGTGAACGATTAATGAAAGAAATTGGTAAACTGTGTAGAATATACTGAGCAAAAGACATATTGATTGGGACACACACATATTCTCATTCCAAGATGTAATTAATTCCATTCCAAATGAATCCACTATGCTATCTCCGTCTGTTATACTGAAAAATATTGAACCACCTAACAAAATTAAAGAATTAGTAACATTTGCTACATCTCGTCGATTACGACACCACGAAATAATTGACATTGCACTGAACAACATCAAACGTGCCGCAGAGCGCCGGAGAAGACAGCAAAAACAGGTTTGTACACGCCGAGACTTTCACATTGGACAGAAGATATTAGTACGTACACAGTATTTATCCAGCAGAATAAAAGGTAAGTGCAGTAAATTTGAACTTCTATACGCAGGTCCATATCGGATTCGCAGCATTCCTCACCCCAATGTTGTACACGTCGAAACTCTGAGAACCAGAAAAAGTAAAGGCAATCACCATGTCTCCAACATTAAACCCTTTATTGAATGAACATACTTTATGATTTATCAGACTGTAATGCCATTTACTAATTTTTATGATCACTTATGCAATATATTCACATGAACAATTACTGATGATTATCGTATTTTTTCTTGGCAAATGCCCGGCAAGGTAAGGTTAGCAGGTCGCTTTTCTTGTCGTTACACATCAGACTGTGCACATTTTCCATTTTTTTATGTATGTACGATTGTTTTCATGTTTTGTTTGTATGCACTATGAAATAGTTAAGATATAACACACACCAGTTGACTTTAACTTTTTTTTGCCCTATGAGGTCTCAAGATCGTGACTGTTTTACATTTTTTTTCTTTGCTGCTGCATTATGATATTCTGTGTACACTTTTTGCATCTGAACACTGTCAATGTCTTTGACGTATTACGTTTTCTGTCATGTTATGCTGTATGCTTAATTATGTTACCATAAACCAGTCATTATTTAGTGAGTATATGATGTAAATGCACGACATTAATCTTTGTTCATCATTTTCAGAAAGAAATAACGTGTTAAGGAAATAAATTATACAGAAATGGGAATTTCACATACGGAATAAACGAAAGAAGATGCAAAAACCCTATGAGGAAGAGTAAATGGATCAGAATTAACAAGCATTAACAAGAATATACTATACACATCGCAGAATAGCAGTCTTAACTAATTTTTTCTTTCAGAATACGAAGCGATTGATGCAGGCTGTCAGACAGAACTACACATCTTAGTTTTAGTGATGAAATATGCTAGAGATAAGGAATAGTTATGTAATGAGTAATGAAGTGATTTTTTTGCAGATGATAATGAATGCTGATGAATAATGATGAAGAATATGCTACTATGGATAATGAAGTTTTTCTTTACAGGTGATGATAATAATGGAGGTATGATAATATAAGTAATGAAGTGATGGATAATGAAGTTTTTACTTTACAGATGAGGATATTGTTGAAGTTATGCATTTATGCTATATAGATATTTAAGTATTTGTTGCAGTTTGCTTTGACAGCAGGTGTTATATTGCATAGTATAATGACGGAAGGTTTTGGAAAGGACAGCTATGGAACACATTTTTATACACATTTCACTACCTGTTAATTCGAAATTCATTACTTTTCAGCATATAATGCACTTCTTCTTTCAGCTTAATAATCCATTTTTTATATATTTTTGCAGGAGAAATTATTTATGAAATTAATGTGCTATAAGCAGTGGTTCATTAAATCTATGTCATCTATGAATGTGATTACATATACTCTACTTGTTTCATAATCTTGCCACAGCTGACTTATGACGAATGACGTTACACATTTTCATTTACACCAACAACCCAGAAGCAAATTTTTCTCTCTTGCTTTCCCCTACAATTACCCAACGGAATGCATTGCTAACAAAAAAAAAAGTATTACCAGTCCCAAATAATGATACCAGTTTAAGAGAGTTCTGAGTAATGCTGATCAGCTATGAATAATATGTCACCTGAAAAATGAATAGTACTAATTACTATATAGAGATAACCAATGCTTTGTAACTAGAAAATGAATGCTATTCATTATGCTTTGTAACTAAAAAGAATGCGATTATTTAATAATGCTTTGTAATTAGGAAAAGAAGGCTACTGATTATTACTATATTGAAATGACAAATGATTAATTAATAATGTTTTGTAACTGGAAAATGAATGCTACTTATTAATAATGCTTTGTAACTGAGAAATGATGACTGTATTAGGATGACCAATGATTGAGTATCAACATTATTATTGATTACCTCCTGTTTTAAGTAATGACTTCTGATGATTTGTAATTAGAGAATGGGTGCAAATATTCTATGTAAAACAATTAATGAACATTTTTCTGTAATACTACGTACATGGTCCAGAAATGTTCAATAACTGGGCTATGAACGCCGCAAACTACTAATGTAATTCCTAATGAAGACTAGTATGTAACTTAATGTCCTTCACCTTCTGACCTCACTACCCTGAATTACTGCAATATCCATTTGTCCTGTACATCCTCCTGATCATGGAGCACTATATTTGGTTTTTGCACTAATTCTACGTTCGTGTGCCTTGTAAGAGCGTGGTGTTGACACGACATGCTGTCCACCACCGTGAGCGATGGAGAAGTTATTATGGTCCTACTGTTTGGTGTACGGAATGTACGGCCAAAATGAAAACATGGAATATTACTACGACATTTCAGTGTCTTGGCTACGCTGATAAATACTTCTGGGAAAAGAACTTCAAATTGTCTCACCTGGTGTTGTACTTCTGTGGAAAGATATGGACTTTCAGTGCAGCTGCGTGCAACCTGAAGTGCTACAACCATGATGCAATCCTTCCCTTTCCTATCCTAATTCTTGTAACATAGTGACAATCATTTTTTTGCTAATATCATTTATATTCATGGCCTATACATTTTTTCGATTTGCTGAACCGTAGTACATGTGTACTTATGTCACTTATCAACATGATTTTTTTGCCATTATGTTTATTTGTTGTGAAAATGCTAAAGAGTTTTTCAGTGCGTGTGCACTTATGTCATTTGTTTTGTATATATTTTTTGTCATTGTCTGAAATGTTTTGTACTCGGTGCATGTGCACCACATTTAATTCATGTTCTACATCTGAATATTCTGTGAATTGTAAAAGTTAATTAATTAAGAAAAAATTTGTTGCTCATGGCAAGTCCAAATGACTCACCATCGCTGCCAAATTTTTGCCCCCCCAGTGGAGGGTTATGAAACACGTATGTATTCAGTAGCAGCGATGGCGGGGCATGACAGAATCTCTGACCAGAGAGTTATTCATCGTTGCTAGTCTGCACTTGACTGCGCGAGAGTTCAGTTGGAGAGCTGTAGCGCGAGAGTGCAGTTGCGAAGCAGTTGTTGTACGTAGCGAGTCGCGAGAGCATGTAGTTCGTCTTTGCTAGTAGCGCGCGAGAGACAGTCGGAGTTGTGTGTGAGGAGTCGGCGGGCGTCGACATGGGTCTCTGGTCAAGATTCAGGACGAGGTATATTTTTTAAGTAAGGTAATGAAGCAGCATTGCGCACATCTGATAATGTAATGTATGTTAACTGTAATCAATTTGTTCAAGAATGCCCCAATAATAATTTTTTTTTCAAACCAATCTTTTTAAGAAAAGAATCATTACAATTGAAACAATACTTCCTATGCTTTTCCTGCCAGAATCAATTTATCAGATTTGCACAGGGCCTAAGGTCAGCGCAGATGACCTTATAAAATTTAGCAGGTTGATCTTAACGTTAATTTTGTAGGGACTTAACATTTTTCACATTTTTTATTATCATTGAATTTTATTACTGTGGGAAGCTAACATTTGGCACTATTTGCAATTCTATTCAGTTCCTTTCATTTTGCTTATTTTTACCGGGAGGTTACGTTTAGCACGATAAATATTCACATTTAAAATATTTCCTTTTTCATTTTTGCGGGAAGGTTACACGTAGCTCTATTCCCATTAACATTTAAGTATTGTCTTTCCTTAAAAATTCTCCGGGGAGGTTACACACTGCTACAATAATATTGAACTGACCATACTAGTGTCTTGTATGGTACATCCCTTAAGGTTTTGCGCTTTCCCATGACCTTTCCCACAAATCTAAGTATTACAGTCGCCTTCGCCAGCACTCCATTTTCGTGATTATCCCATTTCACATCGCTTCGTGCCCCGGTAAACTTATCCCTATATGCTTACCTTATATACTTATACGGACTGATGTAGCCAACGTAATCATCACTCATCTTTTAATCACGTACTATCTGGTTCTTTCTCCACGTTAGAGGTCTTTTCTTAAATTTATTCACATTTAAAGAGAGCTGTCATTCATTACATGAAGTGGAAATTTTATTCCTTTCTACAGTTATTTACGATCGTCCTACGACGATATTTTGCTGTACGAAACGCCGTCAGGGAACAACCTTATAGTGCTACAGATCGTTTCTGATAAATTGTTTATGTGTATTGGGAACATTAGAGGTTGTAGTACGGATACGTGGTGCGCACACTAGGTTAATTTTGCTTCTACGGAACATTCGCCATCCAGTATAACGTACTGGATTCTTCGAATCAATAATACATATTTACGAAGGTATTCCGTATCTTAGGCCATTGACGATATAGACCACACATGACGTCATTATATTGAAATCATTATCTCGATCAGTTGATTAGTGGTGTCGTCGATTTTCAGACTACTTCCGGAATACCGTTCAACTTAACTGTAGTATTTTCAGTAAATGTACCTTTATCACAAGAAAGCTAATGTAGCATTTGAGTGCACCAAAAGATATGTGAAAGTAAGTAATATTTTGTTCCACAGGTAAAGTTGTTTTACAAACACACCAAATATGTACTAACACATTTTTCGAGACTAAGTGAATTTACAGGCTGAAACTAAAGAGTGATATCGTTACCAAGCAGAAACGAATGGTCCTCTATTTGAGAGTATTTATTTGTGTCTAAACATTGCGATTGAGTGGTAAGGGTCATCATACGTCTAGCTTGTAAAAATACTTTGGTCTTCAGATCTAAAACTCGATGCATGCAGACAGAATGTTAATATCTAGCACATTACAAGAGCTTCTCTATAATCCATGTTTTTCAATTTGCTATACTTCTTATCTTCACATTATTTCGGTATCTTTGCTGAATTAAGCAAAAATAATAAAACGATAACACTTATTTTACGTAGAAGCTGAACATTATGGATAGAAAATGATACCATTTCTTAGAAAAGCATACTATCACATGTCACGTGCATTGACGAAAGAAGAGAGACGTCACCTTGAAATTCATAAACAGGTCACCATTGCAGAAAATATTCAACACCACTAATGCACCCATGTGTGGAGTGGCCATTTCTAAAATTCGTTGTGGGACAATGCAGTCACCATGTAAAGAACTCGGCCATATTCGTGAACTTACTGAAAGGGATGTGGCTGCAGAGGAGCTAACTGACTATGAGCTGCGATGTAACACCTCTCTGTTCATACGGGTACCACTTCAAGCCGCCTTGGTGTTCTTAGCAGACCATTTGGGGCCGCAAGAAGTGAAACATCTTGAACATATACTCACTGCAACCTACTTCACATGTGGAGCGAGTTCTATGAACAAGTTGATGAAAAAGCCATGGGCTCACCATTCACCCGTCGGATTATTATCAGTCTATATATGGAACGCTTTGAGGAGACAGCACTAAGTGCTGCAGCGCTCGAACCGAGATACTTCCTCCGTTACGTGGTGACATCTTCGTTGCGTAGGAACATGGCAGAGAGGTCCTGAATGAGTTGCTGGACCACCTGAATAGCGTCCGTCAAAACATACGGTTCACTGTGGAGCTAGAACAGAATGGATGATTAAAATTTTTTGACATTATAATAAAAAGAAAAGCAGACGGCACATTCTGACATGTCGTCAATAGAAAGAAGGCCAACACAGATTTGCAGCAACATGATACGAGCTATCATCATTCAGCGCAACGACACACTGTTCTAACAACTCTAGTTCACGAAACATTTGTGACATTGTCTGCCTCTTTGTTGGCGCGCGCCGTTATTGGGATTAGGAGACCTAACTTCTACAAATTCACTCTGACGAGAAGGCCCTGCCCTGTTTGAATCCCGCCAGTTCTGATGCAATTCAGGTCTGTCGTTACGAATATATCGTCTGTCGTCATGTCGGTAGTTCCTGTAGTTTCTTTCTTGTCGGTTAAGTGGTGGAGAATTTCTCCCTGAATCGTAACTGCGCGCTGGACCGTTGCGTCTAAAGTTATTCTGTCTCCCTTGATAATAATTATTTTGGTTCCCAAATTGTCTGTTTCTCTGATTGTCTCTGTGATAGTCACTACCACGGAGAGGTGATCTTTCCCTGTAATTATTACTACTCTGCAAACGGTTGTCATACGGGTGGTGTCTGTTTTGGTCACGATATGTGTTGTGAGAATAGCCTTGTCGTGTCCAGTTATTATTTCTTTCATCACGGAATTGCGACGGATGTGATCTGTAATTGTTGTGCTCCTGCGTTCCGTGATTGTCAGTGTCAATTTCCAGTTCTTGTAACAGTCCCTGAAAAGCTTCAATGTCGTCTTTGCAACGCCCTGCCAAAATAATATGTCGTAAATGTTCAGGCAGTTTCATTAAGCAAATGCGGATGAGTTCTGAGGGGCTGTATGGGTTTGAAAGATACTGATTCTTATGCAACATGTCTTCAAAATATTTGACAAGACTGGAAAATTCAGATTGTTCAAAGTGTTTCATCATCATGATGCTATGTTTTCCTCGGTCTTGTGTAGCTTGAGACCAATATGCTGAGAGGAAGGTATGGTAAAATTCTCCTTCACTGTGACAATCGTGAATGACCGATCGCATTCTTACAGCTGGTTCATTCTCTAAGTAGCCACACATAAATTCTAATCTGTGTTCTAATGACCAGTTGGGAGGAAAACAATGAGAGAATTGATGGAGCCATGCTTGTGGATGAATGTCGTTGCCAGAATTCTTAAATGTTTTGAATTTACGTGTAGTAATGAACAGCTTATAGTCAAAATCATCATGTCGGCGAGTCGCATATCGGTCATTGTTAGGTCGTGTCGGCCGTTCCATCTCAAAATTCGGTGCACATTGCCAATTTCTTTCATAACTTCCGAAATGCCCTGTGTTATTATTTTGCGGCTTTTCCGTATTTCTAAGTCCCTCATCCCGTATTGGGGCGCGAGTGTCCTCTGAAATACGTAATTCTTGTGTTACCTGTGTCAGCTGATCTTGTACTTCCCGGATTTCTCTTTGGTGTTGATTCAGATTTTGTTTCAGTTTCCTAATTTGTTCGCTCTCTTCTGTGTCATTAAAGACTACCGGTTTTGTGTCATTCAGATCATCATCTACCTTTGTAGATGAGTTAGTGAACTGATCTTAAAGTTCGGCTACTTTATCCGATAGTGAACTTATTTCCTCAGTGTGTTTTTCTGAACCAAGTTTCAGAGTATCTACTGTGTCCTTTAAGTTTTCCTGAGTTTTTGCAAGTTGTGTAACCGAATCGGTAGATGCAACTGAGTCAATTTTAGCTTGCAAGGTGTCGTGATTTTCATGAACAATGGTTTGCAGTTCTTTTATGGCTGCTTCGTGATTCTGTAATGCATTTTCATGCCGCGAAAAAATGGGTTGAAAATGCTCACAAATTTGTGTTTTTACGTCATTACAGACTTCTTGACATTTCGATTCAATGGGATGTAACTCAGTAGTTAAATCCTCACGTGTTTGTTCAAGAGTTTGCTCCATTGTGTCTAACTTTTGAAGATTTTGTTCCATTCTGTCTAACTTTTGTAGCATTTGTTGCATTAATTGCAATAATAATGTATTAGTGTCCGGAATCTGTTTCTCTATGCTTTTTGGCAGTGCATTTTCACCGGCAACATTCACATTTTGACAAGCAGAAAATGTGTCTTGACTCATTTGAGAAAACGGTGAGGACCCAAATCCTGAATCCACAGCATTTGCGAGATTGTTTCCTGTCATTTCGGATTCCTGAGGCGAGCTGTCGCCGACCGATCGATCGATAATGCTTCCCTGTTCTCTAATTGTTTCGCTGTCTACACCATTGTTTGCCGCCCGCTCCATTTCCCTATGCACAATTTCCAAATTACTACTTTGAACATTAGTTAATTCATTACTCGGTGGCGCAAACACACTGCTTTCGTTTTCACTGTCATTTCGCAGTTTACTTTGGAGCCCAGTATTACGTTTTTCACACGCCATTATTGTCACAATATTTCACACGATAACACAGAAAAACACAATTTGAAGAGCAAAAATAAGAGAACACATTAACATAGCACTGAAAATAATATCTCGTTAATTGTAAGTGGAGCTGCGAAATATTTGCTGCAAATTTACATGCATTCCACAACTGTTTTACTGTACAACAATGAAAAACTACGACTACAAAGGAAATTCTCTCTATGATTACGCGCTAGCAATAAACAATAGCTACACTAATTACACAAACTACAAGAAAAAAAATCAGAAGATTCCAGTGAGGTATCCTAGGCTAAGGGTCGACATATGAAACGTCCCCTTTTAAACAATTTTACACGACTGTGCTTAACCTGAGACACAATATTTTTTAGCGCAACGCAATCTGACTTTCACAAAATCCCTACAAAAGAATGGCCCTGACTAACATTAAACTATACCTTTCACAAATTACTTACCTCACAAAAATCTTCGCTACTCAAGCTACTGCAATACAGCGAGCGCCACTACTGCCAGCTAAATAAAAGATTCAAAGTATGGAAGGCACTAACTACTGATAGGGATAGTTAGCAAATGAAAGATATTAATAGAGAACAAACAATGTATTTACCTTGATATCATCATATATAAATATAGCAGTTCATGACAAATTTCAAAACTCCGCCATCTCTCTACCCACATCCACCACTGCTGGCGGCTCACCTCCAACTGCGCAACGCTACGCGCTGTTCACAGCCAGCTGCCTAACGCTACAATGGCGAGTATTACAACAATGCAAAGCAGCCACAGACTGCACACAGCACAGCCAGTGATTTTTATATGGAGCGCTACGTGGCGTTACCAATAAGAAAACATAAACAGCGTACTTACAATTGGACTGGATGTTAACCGAGGGCATAGAAACGACGGAGAGGCTCCGTCCTCGCCGCAGCCGCAGTGGCCCACAACCCCACGACGACTACCGCAGTCCACTTCATCCCTCCGCCGCCCCAGACCGAACCACCCTTTCAGGGTTATTGTGCGGTTCACCCCCCCTCCCCCCTCCCCCGCCCGTGGACCCCCATCCCCAGGGAACGACTCACACCAGACGAGTGTAACCCCTATGTTTGCGTGGTAGAGTAATGGTGGTGTACGCATACGTGGAGAACTTGTTTACGCAGCAGTCACCGACATAGTGTGGCTGAGGCGGAATAAGGGGAACCAGCCCACATTCTCTGAGGCAGATGGAAAACCGCCTAAAAACCATCCACAGACTGGCCGGCTCACCGGACCTCGATGCAAGTCTGCCGGGCGGATTCGTGCCGGGGACCAGGCGCTCCTTTCCACTCTGGAAACCCGTGCGTTAGACCGCCCGGCTAACCGTATGGGCTCGAAGCCATCTTACTCCACTACGTCGAACGCGTTAGATGCATACGCCTGGGGCAGTGTCAAGGGAGAGAAGTCTTGAGTAATAAAAGTAACTTCGACCATGTCCCAAGGGAGTGTTATAGGACCATTAATTTTCACAACATGTGTAAATGACCTAGTAGATAACGTCGGAAGGTCCATGAAGGTTTCCGCCGATGTTGCTGTTGTATACAGAGAAGTTGCGAAGCTATAAAATTGTAGCGAAATGCAGACCGACTGACAGAGGATCGACATTTGGCGCTGGGAGTCGCAATTAATCCACAACACGAAGATATCAGCAGATACTTCCATACAATATCTAGAAGTATGCGTACAGAGAGATTTAAAGTCGAATGTCCACATAAAATTAATCACGGATAAGACAGATAACACACTGTAAATCACTGGAAGAATCCTTTGGAAATATGGCCCATTAAGAAAAACACTCGTTCCACCAATACTTGAATATTGCTCGTCAGTCTGGGATCTGCACCAGATAGGATTGATAGATGAAATATAGATGATCCAAAGACGAGCAGTACGTTTTGTTCATTTAGTAAGCGCGAAAATGTCACAGAGGTAATCAGGCAGCTTCAGTGGCAGGCGCTGCAAGAGAGGTGTTCTGTGACACAGTATGGTCTACTGATAAAATTCAGAGAGTTTACGTTCCTAGAAGAATCAGCCGACATATTACTTCCTCCTGCGTACATCTCACGAAAGGATCACGAAGATAAAAATAACGGATTCGAGCCCACTCAGAGGCTTACCAACAATCGTTCTTTCATAGAACCACACCCGACTGGAACAGAAAAATGGGGATATAACAGTGTACAGAAAATGCCCTCCGTCACACATCGTTTGATGGCTTGCGGAGTATAGATGTAGATGTACAAATTAGTCAGCAGTGGCAGAACACAGCTTCTTGCACAACTCGCGATCTAGTGGCTAGAGTTGCTGCATCTCGTTCACGGGATCCCAGGTTTGATTCCCGGCCGGATCGGGAATTTTCTCCGCCCGGGTACTGAGTTTTGTGTTGTCTTCATCATCACTTGGAAAAGTGGCAATACTGGACAGTGAAAAGAGTGGGACTTTGTACGGTTACTGGTAACCACGCAGTTGAGCGCCCCACAAACTAGATATCATCATTATCAGAACACAGCTTCAACGAAGGACAAGTGAGAAAACAAAGGTGTTGTATCGAGCTAGTGGCTTTTGGAAGAGCATTACTAAAGAGTCAGTAGAGATATAGGTGCACGACAGTCTCGTTAGCAGGGACGAGCGCTGCCAGCTACACGCCGAAACGGCGCCCGGCACGTAACGCGTAACGTGTCTGGGCAAGAATAAATACGGCGAGAATCGCACGGAGATCCGTTCCCCGCCACACGACGACAAGCGTGCTACGACGAATGGTTGAGGAGAGGCAGCTGTCGCGTGATCTCGACACTTTGCCGGTAGACGACGAGAAAGACTCATTGAAACGTCGCGGCATTTCACGGCAGCCACCAGGATGGAAGCCCGAGAAGATTTCCTCAGCGGAATACGCCGAGAAAAATCTACATTTGGTAAGCTTAAATATGCTTTCTGCCATCGTAAACATTTCACATTTACTGTACTGCGACAAAGTTGCATGAACGTGCTGCACTAGTATTGGATAAGATCCTTGACTATGTTTAATATAATCTGTGGGCGCTTGGTAGCTAATTAGTTGCGTAGCCTTAGAGCATTCTTACTAGAGACATAGGGCGAGAAGTTGTCTTAGAGAAGACTGATATTTGGGCATCTGGGAGAAATTGTCTGGAATACTTTATTGTGTGGATGAAAAATTGTTTGTAAAGATATTTTCTTGACTGTAAGGATGGAGAAGATTTTTGCAATAATATTTCAAGATAAACCAATGGACGCGCAAGAATGAAATGTTCGTTTATCAGAATGGTTCAAATAGCTCTAAGCACTATGGGACTAAACATCTGAGGTCATCAGTCCCCTAGACTTAGAACTACTTAAACCTAACTAACCTAAGGACATCAGACACATCCATGCCCGAAGCAGGATTCGAACTTGCGACCGTAGCAGCCGCATGGTTCCGGACTGAAGCGCCTAGATACGCTCGGCCACAGCGCCCGGCTGCTCGTTTATCAGAACTATTAAGGAAATCCTTATACCTAAGATAAGTAATGATATTCATGATTAATATTAATTTGATCTCATTGCTTTCATTATATTACGAATAACGCAACTGGTTTAAATGTCTATAATTTTTGTAACGATCGAATTTCGTAGTTGTTAGTGTCTTCTTATATTGTACAGTCTTTTTGACGAAAATCAGAGTTTAATATTTCAAGAACGCTTTCCTTTAAAGTAAAACACTCCTCCGTCATTCTTAGTAAAGTTTTAAATATTTTCTCGTGCGTGCACCCTACACCACGTGCAGTCAAAGATTGTTTTTGACAAACAAAGAAAAGTTTAATAGAAAGCAGATTATTTTTCTTTAGCTGCTGTACTTGCTAATTTGAATTTGCTTTCCAGAAAGTCTGTACACTAAATACAAAATAGCATTCTGAGCAACAGGTAAGTTAGTTTTCTTTCAGGGCAGATCTCACTCTGTGTTCTTGCGAGCAAACCGTACGTAGTCATAATTTTCTGGTGTTCTGCTAAGTATGCAGATTAATTTACAATGAGCAGTGAAGGTAATCTTAAACAGTTATTTTCTTCCGAGTTGGGCAGTATTTATTTTGTGGATATTTCAAGTCAGGAATTGCACTTCATGTTACGTAACTTTCATAAAGTACTTCAGTATTGAGTCTCATTTAAATAGTTTTCATTGAATAAGCACTTACTTTCTTTCGGAATGTAATTATATTCACTTCCATGATTTCAGATTCAGTATTTCACTAAGATTAAAGTTTTGTTTCACGACACTGTTCACGAGCGCAATACAGAGTCAACGAACAGTCCGTATTGGTCAATAGTTGAATACGAGGTCTTAAGGACACGTTAATCGAGGAGAAAGTTTCTGAAAAAGGATATTCAGTATTTCATACGTAGATAAATTACATAGAAAGCTTACAATTTATCTCACGTTTAGTGTTAAAAATCGTCAGAAAAATAAATGCTTTCTGCCAAACTGACATTTCCTCTTCTATTCCTTTGGAAATGGTGAACTAAATAGTTCACAGTGCAGTACATATAGGAATACAATGAAGAACAGTAATTCTCACGCTTCTAAAAGCAGAAAAAAATGTCTATCCATGTTTCAAACTGTTTGTAGCCCTTTCACTTGACCAGACTAAAAAAAAAAAAAAAAAAACGAAACAGCCAAAGTATTAATCTTGGGAACTTCAGAGAAACTGGGTCGGCTGTAGTACTAAATGTGTAACACGGAAACAAGTTAAACTGTTGAAAAAAGTGCTCGGTATCGCTATCAATGAGAAAAGCCGTGACCCTCGGCTCCACTTTGGATTGGCTGTGATGACATAAATTCGGTTTTCTGCTCTCCGTCACGTGACTTAGATGTCGGTTTCAAAATTTAACACGAGAGAGATAGGGGCTTACGCAGTTTGTATCTGTGGTCCTAGCTCCGTATATTGGTTACCAAATGGACGGCGCGATGCAGGAAATCTAGGAAGGCGGAATATACCTGTTCACTTGCATCTGTTGTTTGCAAGATGACTTTACGTACCGGCAGAACTTTCTAGTATACATCTTTCACCATAATCTGTGACATTACTGTACCCTTCATGCATGTCTGTTTGTGCAGAAGAAAGTGTGCTATTAACTTTTCTCTTTCAGTTTCTTGGCAGTCTCTTTTTGAGCAGGAGTGTAGTAATATCTGTTTTCGCAACATTCTCCGTAATGTACCATTAAGTCAGTGTTGTTACTAACTGTCTTTTATTATTTTAAGTGGAACGTTCTTATCCCGAATGCGGTTTATGTGGTTCAAAAATGGTTCAAATGGCTCTGAGCACTATGGGACTCAACTTCTCAGGTCATTAGTCCCCTAGAACTTAGAACTACTTAAACCTAACTAACCTAAGGACATCACACACATCCATGCCCGAGGCAGGATTCGAACCTGCGACCGTAGCAGCCTCACGGTTCCGGACTGCGCGCCTAGAACCGCGAGACCACCGCGGCCGGCGTTTATGTGGTCTTTCAGATTTAACGGCAAATGTTCTGCGTTTGCCAAGTCTGAACTAAATGTTCGTATATCGCCTTTCAAGTAAGTCGATAGCGACTCTCTATCAGTTCGATCGAGCACAAATCCTCTCCCAGTGTTTTTGTTGAGCTTTTTGCTTTAGGTGACTACTGTTACTGCAATAGCATCGCAGTCGCTATACCGTCTCTCATTGGTGGAACTAACGAAAAGATGGAGCCTGTAACTAGGAACTCTGATATACGAGTATTTCTTTCGTTTGTAGGGTGTCGGACTATTGTCCGCGGCAGTTGTCAAGAAAGGTTTTGAGTATTACATTGCAAAAGTGTCTGTCCTTCCTGCCGATAACGTACACCAGTTTTCACAGTCAATGTTGGACAGGTTAAATTATTACCTACCACTAGTGTATGCTCGGGGTATTTCCTTGCTAATTTAAGCTATACATGTGGTGACTGTTTTTTCGGGCATTTTGATCCTGCAGCACTATGAATAAAAAAACACGAATTAACGACATTAGCAGCCAGTGCACGTTGATTAACTCAGTGGGGAAAATTGAAAATTTGTGTCCAACAGGCTGTACTGCTCTTCTGGGAACGAAAAACATTTAGTTACGGTTGACATGAAATGTTTACGTAATAAAACGAACTGTTATTCTGTGTACAAAAGCGTATGTAAAAATATTAATTATCTCACTGTGACGTATACGAAAAGCGGTAACTATATTTCATGACAAAGAATCTATGTTTCATAGTAAAGATACTGAGAACAATGAAAACGATAGAAGTAATTTTCATAATCTTTTTACCCTGGTTCGAAAGACGTGGATGGAGACGTATGTACCTTGTAGCGTATTTCTGGTAAATATATGCTATTAGAGGTATCCAAATCACATATTTCAGTGGATCAGCATCCCTACATCTATGAAAAAGTAATTGTGCGTTTTTCAGAGATTAATAACGCGCGGTGCAGCGCGAGTTGCAAGACGGTAGATCCTTCTTTAAATTACAATATTACGTGGAAAAAAACCAAAAGGAGATAGTTTATAATTAATATCTTGAATAAACAGACTAAAGTCAAGTTAATTTAATTCATTTTGCAAAGAGCAGTGTCGATATCAAAACAGATTCTTGAGGTTGCCGCTTCACGGCTATCTTTTGTTCAAGTGACAGTTAAGAAGATGCTCAGCTTTGAATAAATAATATGTGTACCACGCAAAAGGTGTTTCTCTACGCGAACCTACGAAAGTATAAATTATTATTCATGCTAAAGACATTCCATTACAACCCTTAGATATTTCTAAAACTAAACGGTTAAGGTGCTTCATATCGTAATTTATTTTACTTCTAAACAGACACTTCAAAGTGGTTTATTTATCGGGCACTTGAATATAGAAAGCCGTAACAATTTCAAACATAAAATTAATTGCCCGTGGGATGAAGTTCTAGTGATGTACGTACCCTCAGTGATCTTACGATGTGTTATTAACAGCACAAGTGTACTCACAGCTATTTATTTAGCGTATGGCTCATAACATCACAGTAAAAATTACAGAAACAACACGATTTAAGAAAAATCACATATGTATAAACAGAGCAATAAATAACAGTTTGTATATAAGAACACCGCCAATTGTAAATTTACACTCACAGAAGAGCAATCACAAGCAGACGTCCAGCTTAGATAATAAATAGTCGATTGCCTCTTGGGTCGCCATTAGGAAATCCCGTGGGTCACCCTCGTATGCCCTTAGTGGGCATTCCTGAACGATGTGTTTGACCGTCTGTCTCTCAGCGCCACAGTCGCAAGCGGCCAAAGGAAGTTTACTCCATCTGTGTAAGGAGTCGGCGCATCTCCCACAGTTGGTTCTGATGCGATTAAGAGTTGACCAAACTTTGCGAGGGCAATCAAATCCTTTTGGTTTACTAAAGATGCATGGTATACTGTGGCAGTTTACTGCTGTTCTGCTCTCCCATTCCTCTTTCCATCGGTCATTTATTTTAAAGTTGGTTTGATGCAGAGCCTGTGCGGTCTTTAGTGGAGGATGCCTAGACCGGAGTCGGTTTCATTGGATGTCGTGAGTATCTTCATAGATTTTTAATTGAGGGTTGGTCATGATTTTTTGAAATTCTCTAACCAGAGCGTGTTCACGGCGCAGGTTAGGAGGGGCTATGTTACTGAGAACGGGCAGCCACACTGTAGGAGTTGGCCTGATTGTGCCTGATATAATACGCATTGATGCATTAAGTTGGCTATCTACCATGTGTGTGTGTTTGCTGTTGAGCCACACTGGGGCACAGTATTCCGCCACTGGATACACCAAGCAAAGTGCGGATGCTCTTAAGGTAGATGCTGTGGAGCCCCAAGTGGTGCCACAGAGCTTCTGCAATATGTTGTTGCGTGTTTTAAGTTTCGCTGCAGTTTTCGTCAGGTGTTCTTTGAATGTTAGTGTCCTATCTAGGGTAACCCCAAGGTACTTTGGGTGTTTGTTGTGATTTATTAATTTCCCGTCTAGATGTAGTTCTCTGTTGGTCATTTTGTTGTTCAAATGGAAGGCAGATACTTCCGTCTTTGTAGCACTAGGCTGTAGCCTCCATTTTCTAAAGTACTCGCTGAGAATCCCTAGGTCACTCGTAAGGATATCTTCGGCAGTTTCTATATTTCTGTGGGCTGTTGCTAGAGCCCAGTCGTCAGCATAACCAAATTTTCGCGATCTGGTTGCAGGCATGTCAGCGATGTAAAGGCTGAAAAGAAGGGGCGCAAGGACAGAGCCTTGTGGGAGTCCATTATTGAGTTTCATCTGTTTACTTCTCTGATTCCCCATTATTACTTGGAAGGTTCTATTTGACAACATATCATCAATGAGGTTGGTTATCTTCTTGCAGGGGACGGCACAAATTAATTTGTACATGAGCCCCTGTTTCCAAACTGTACCATAGGCTGCTGTTAGGTCTATGAATGTTACAGCTACTTTATGTTTCTTCTGGAACCCCGCCTCTATATATGTTGTCAGTGATAGGACTTGATATGTACAGCCTCGATATGGACGGAATCCTGCTTGTTCGATAGGGATTTTTTTGAGTATAGTCTGGCCTATTCCGTTGAGGAGCAGTCTTTCTAGTAATTTATAGACCATACTGAGAAGGGCAATGGGGCGGTAACTCTCTGGTCTATCGCCTGGTTTACCAGGTTTCAGGACTGCGATGATCTTTGCTCGTTTAAGTGAGGGAGGAATGTTACCCACTTGAAGAATGTCCGTAAAGAACTTAGCTAACCATTGTTTTGTTTAGGCTCCGACATGTATGAGGAACTCAGGGTGGATACGATCGAAACCCGGAGCTTTGCCTGATTTAACCTTCTTAAGGGCACTGGTAACCTCCTCGATGCGAATATCTGATGAATATTCTGAGTCCATTGCACGGGTCCTTTTTAATGTTTTTAAGTCTTTCTTCACTTTTGTTGTGTGCTTTCTATTTCGTGGGGCTCTAGACACAGAAACTATGCGGGATGCAACCTTGTTGGGAGATATTTCCTTTCTATGTTCCGGTGGATTTGCGCCTCCAAGCTATTATTCAGTGACTCGTACGCACATACGTAAGACACCACACTACAACGAATCTGCTGACCCATATATGTACAAAAAATCACTACAGTGGCGCCCAACGTGCGGCCAGAAACACACGTGTGGTACAAGATACGACATCTGTATTTTATTGTGATTTATGTTGTATTTTCTTTCATGCACACCGTTGCCTACAGCAACGGGTGTACAAGTTGATCAGCAAGACAATAAGCAGAGAGAAGTTATTCCTAATAAGATCCTGAGTAAAACTGTTAAACTACATGACATCCAAGGCAAGAATACGGTGGAATGCAGCCCCAAGCTTCAAGAATAAAGATAAAAAGTGTCTTTGGGATCATGCAATAAGTGAAATTTTATTTATGCATTTTCAAAATTACTTTGGTTCATGGTGTGGGTTCCTGGTATCATGTCCTAGTTCATGAACCACGGGCAACGTATGAGTGGCCAAGTAAGTGGTCCTGACAGTAGGGATACCAGTTACTTTGGAATAAGGCTGGGCATCTCGGACATATTCCGAGTCGTGGCCACCTTTGTGCTCAGACGGCAAAGACTACCAAATCCAACGGTTAGTCCCTCAACCGTTAGGGGTAAAACTCAATGGGACCCGGGGCAAGTAAGGCTAGCAACCTGCTTCCCTGGTACTATAAATATGATGCTGGCAACAATCAGAACAAAATGCCTCGGACCTTTGGAGGTGACGGAGTCCCACCTCTAACTGACAAACCAGGGACTCCTAAGATACGACTCGGCAAAAGAATGGTAACGAGATGGGGGGCTATTAATATCAATGGGGGCTACTCTGGGAAGAAGGTAGAGCTGGCAGAGGCTGCAAGTAAGATGGGGTTGGACGTTTTAGCTGTTAGTGACATTCGGGTAAGGGGTGAGAAAGAAGAGGAAGTGGGAGAATACAAGGTCTACCTGTCCGGAGTCAAAGCAGGAATAGCACAATGGGGTGTAGGGCTTTTCATCAGGGAAGAAATGGAACCCAGCGTAGTTGCAATAAGGTATGTAAACGAACGACTGATGTGGATAGATTTGACAGCATCTAGCAAGAAAATTAGGATTGTGTCAGTGTATTCGCATTGTGAAGGGACAGATCAAGATAAGATGGATAGTTTTTATGAGGCACTCAGTGATGTAGTTGTTAGAGTAAAGGACAAGGACAGTGTTCTGCTCATGGGTGATTTTAATGCCAGGATTGGAAATCGAACTGAAGGGTATGAAAAGTTTATGGGTAAATTTGGAGAGGATATGGAGGCCAACAGGAACGGGAAACAACTGTTGGATTTCTGTGCCAGTATGGGCTTAGTAATCACAAACTCCTTTTTTAAACATAAGAACATTCATCAGTATACTTGGGAAGGCAAGGGAACCAGATCTGTCATTGATTATATAATAACAGATCAGGAATTCAGGAAGGCTGTGAGGGACTCACGGGTATTCAGGGGATTCTTTGATGACACCGATCACTATTTAATCTGCAGTGAAATTGGTATTGTGAGGCCGAAAGTGCAGGAGGTCAGGTCCATGTGTAGGAGGATAAGAGTGGAGAAACTTCAGGATAAGGAAATCAGACACAAGTACATAACAGTGATCTCAGAAAGGTACCAGTTAGTTGAATGTAGTCAATTGCAGTCACTGGAAAAGGAATGGACAAGGTACAGGGACACAGTACTAGAAGTGGCCAAAGAATGTCTTTGAACAGTAGTGTGTAAAGGTAGGATGAAGCAAACAGCTTGGTGGAATGACACAGTCAAGGCAGCCTGTAAAAGGAAAAAGAAGGCATACCAAAAATGGCTACATACTAGAACTCAGGTAGACAGAGAAAATTATGTTGAAGAAAGAAACAAAGCCAAACAGATAATTACAGCATCCAAGAAGAAATCTTGGGAAGACTTTGGAAACAGGTTGGAGACCTTGGGTCAAGCTGCTGGAAAACCATTCTGGAGTGTAATTAGCAGTCTTCGAAAGGGAGGTAAGAAGGAAATGACAAGTATTTTGGACAGGACAGGAAAACTGCTGGTGAATCCTGTTGATGCCTTGGGCAGATGGAGGGAATATTTTGAAGAGTTGCTCAATGTAGGTGAAAATACGATCAGTAATGTTTCAGATTTCGATGTACAATGGGACAGGAATGATGATGGAAATAGGATCACATTTGAGGAAGTGGAGAAAATGGTCAATATATTGCAGTGCAATAAAGCGGCTGGGGTGGATGAAATTAAGTCGGAACTCATAAAATACAGGGGAATGTCAGGTCTTAAATGGCTATACAGGATAACTGAAATGTCGTGGGAGTCGGGACAGGTTCCATCAGACTGGAAGAAAGCAGTAATCACACCAATCTTTAAACATGGAAACAGAAAAGATTGTAACAACTACAGAGGTATCTCTTTGATCAGCGTTGTGGGTAAAATCTTCTCAGATATTGTTGAAAGGAAAGTGCGAGTATTAGTTGAGGACAAATTGGATGAAAATCGGTGTGGTTCAAATGGCTCTGAGCACTATGGGACTCAACTGCTGAGGTCATTAGTCCCCTAGAACTTAGAACTAGTTAAACCTAACTAACCTAAGGACATCACAAACATCCAAGCCCGAGGCAGGATTCGAACCTGCGACCGTAGCGGTCACACGGTTCCAGACTGCAGCGCCTTTAACCGCACGGCCACTTCGGCCGGCCAAAATCAGTGTGGGTTTAGGCCTCTTAGAGGTTGTCAGGACCAGATCTTTAGCTTAGCGCAAATAATGGAGAAGTGTTACGAGTGGAATAGGGAATTGTATCTATGTTTTATAGATCTAGAAAAGGCATATGACCGGGTTCCTAGGAGGAAGTTATTGTCTGTTCTACGTGATTAAGGAATAGGAGGCAAACTTTTGCAAGCAATTAAAGATCTTTACATAGATAGTCAGGCAGCAGTTAGAGTTGACAGTAAATTGAGTCAATGGTTCAGAGTAGTTTCAGGGGTAAGACAAGGCTGCAACCTGTCTCCACTGTTGTTCATATTATTTATGGATCATATGTTGAAAACAATAGACTGGCTGGGTGAGATTAAGATAGGTGAACACAAAATAAGCAGTCTCACATATGCGGATGACTTAGTTGTGATGGCAGATTCGATTGAAAGTTTGCAAAGTATGGTATAAAGATTAACATTTCCAAAACGAAAGTAATGGCAGTGGGAAAGAGATATAAAATGATTGAGTGCCAAATAGGAGGAACAAAGTTAGAACAGGTGGCCGGTTTCAAGTACTTAGGATGCATATTCTCACAGGATGGCAACATAGTGAAAGAACTGGAAGCGAGGTGTAGCAAAGCTAATGCAGTGAGCGCTCAGCTACGATCTACTCTCTTCTGCAAGAAGGAAGTCAGTACCAAGACTCAGTTATCTGTGCACCGTTCAAACTTTCGACCAACTTTGTTGTATGGGAGCGAAAGCTGGGTGGATTCAGGTTACCTTATCAATAAGGTTGAGGTTACGGATATGAAAGTAGCTAGGATGATTGCAGGTACTAGTAGATGGGAACAATGGCAGAAGGGTGTCCACAATGAGGAAATCAAGGAAAAACTGGGAATGAACTCTATAGATGTAGCAGTCAGGGCGAACAGGCTTAGATGGTGGGGTCATGTTACACGCATGGGAGAAGCAAGGTTACCCAAGAGACTCATGGGTTCAGCAGTAGAGGGTAGGAGGAGTCGGGATAGACCAAGGAGAAGGTACCTGTATTCGGTTAAGAATGATTTTGAAGTAATAGGCTTAACATCAGAAGAGGCACCAATGTTAACACTGAATAGGGGATCATGGAGGAATTTTATAAGGGGGACTATGCTCCAGACTGAACACTGAAAGGCATAATCAGTCTTAAATGATGATGATGATGATGATTTCAAAATTACTTCTTGTAGCTGCACAATTTGCAGTGCTGTGTGGCAAAGTTTATCATCATAGAGTTGGGATTAGTAGTGAGAGTGATTTTTTAATTTAGATTATTGTGGCGTTTTCTGTGTGTAGATATTACTTGTGTCTTGTATTTTTGTTTGTGTGTTGTGCACAATGTACTTAGGTATCAAAAAGGGTATGCCTAAGAGGAAAGAAAGGTTAGAGGAAGATAACGTGACAGAATTAGAGGAAACATAACATTCGTTGGCTCATACCGAAGCAGAGGTTAATAGCTCGAAATCCCAGATTTTGGAAATCAAGATAGGTATTTATTTGTCTGGCTCTAGTGTGGGAACACTGGAACAACAGAGAAGGGCCAGATCAGCTGACGCTACTACTAATACTGCACAAGCGTTAGCGACAGATGAGTTGCTATTACTTACGGTGACAGAAAACGATGTACTTTGTGTGTTGCTACAGAAGCTAGACTTGAGAGGGAGTATAAAGGAACAAGAACGAGAAGAACAGGAAAGAGTAAAGGTAAAGGAACGAGAAGAAAGGGAAGCGGCGAAGGAAAGGGAACGAGGAGAAAGGGAAAGAGTGTAGGAAAAGGAACGGGTAGAAAGAGAAAGGCTACTTTTATAGACCGCCTGGATTTGGAGTTCTAGCGGTACAGCGCTTCTGGCAGAATTTTCAGAGTATTGTTAATAATTCTCCTGGTCACCATGTATCTGTAAGAGGGGGTGACTTCAGTTCGACAGGTATAGATTGGGAGTGTCATGCTATCAAAACTGGTGCCAGTGACGGAGATTCGTGTGACATTGTTCCGGATGTCGTGCCCAGAAATAAATTTGAGCAGATAGAGAACCAACTTGTGAGGGTAACGTCTTAGACCTCCTGTCAAGAAACATATCAGTTAACACAGAGGAAGGCATCAGTGATCATAAGGCTGTGATAGTAGGTATGACAAAATGTCTTACAGAGATTGTTAAGAAAGGTAGGAAGATATTTTTGCCCAGCAGGAGTGACAAGATACAAATTTCAGAGTACCTGAGAAGTCAACATCAAATATTTGGTGACGAGATCGAAGATGTGGAAAACGAATGGAAAAAATTCAAAGAAATCCTGCAATATACTCTAGACAAGTATGTTCCGAGTAAGGTCTAAAGGAATGGGAAAGACCCACTATGGTTTCATAGCCGTGTTAGAAAACTGCTCCATAAACAAAGTGAACTTCATCTCAGATTCAAGAAAAGTAAAAACCTAGCTGACAAACAAATGCTGAACGAAGCGAAAATGAGCGTTCGGAGAGCAATGAGAGAAGCGTTCAATGACTTTGGTAGTAAAACTTTGTCAATCGATCTAACAGAAAGAAGGCCGAAATACAAAATTCGGTCTTCCGAAATTGTTTCAGCGTGGAAGATTGTAACACAGTCCCTCCTTTCAGTCGTCGTACGAAAGTCGAAATGGCACATACTGAGATAAAAGATCACGGAATAGAAAAACAGCTACAATCGCTTAGTAATGGAAAGGCTTTAGGACCAGATGAGATACCTAAAGATTCTACAAAGGGTACGCGAAAGAACTTACTCCCCTTCTAACAGTAATTTATCGTATATCGCTTGAGCAACGAAGGTTACCTAGCGACTGGAAGAATGCGCAGTCATCCCTATTTTTAAGAAGGGGTTGTATGACAGAGGCACACAAATATAGACCTTTATCGTTAACGTCAATATGTTGTATAATTATAGAACATGTTTTATGGTCAAGAATTATGACGTTCTTGGAGAAGGAAAATCTTCTCTATAACACTAAACATGGATCCCGCAAACAGAGATCCTGCGAAACTCAGCTCTCTCTGTTTCTCCATGAGACCCACAGCGCCGTAGACAATGGCGCTCAGGTTGATGTCGTGTTCCCTGACTTCAGGAAGGCATTTGACAGCGTCCTGCACAGTGGTTTAGTGAAAGAAACACGAGTTTATCGAGTATAGGAGCAGATTTGCGACTGGATTCAAAACTTCCTTGCATACAGAACTCAGTATGTCGCTCTTAACGGAACGAAATTGACAGGTATAAAGGTAATTTCCAGAGTACCATAAGGAAGTGTGATAGGACCGTTATTATTCACAATATATATATAAATGATCTAGAAGAAAGCGTCGGAAGCTTTCTAAGACTGTTCGCAGATGATGCTTTTATCTGTAACAATGTAGAAACGCCAGAAGATAGTAAAGATTTGCAGAATGACCTCCAGTGAATGGTGCAGGCTCTGGCAGTTGAACCTGAACGTAAATAAATGTATCATAATGCGCGTACATAGCAAAAGAAATGTACTACTGTATAGCTACACTACCAATGACAAACCGCTGGAAACAGTAATTGCCGTAAAATATCCAGGAGTAAGTATCCAGAGCGACCTTAAGGGGCTCCGGAAAGGCTCAAAATCATGAAAAGTTCAATTTTTACTTTTTTGCGTTTTCTGAATCTGCAGACTATTACCTTTTAATAGATATATAATTTATTCAATTCCGAAGACTACAACTATTTTTAAATTTTTTTTGAAATGTGTTCTACATGGGCGTGACCCACTGTGGCGCTGTTAAACTGCTGTCAAATGGTGTTATTATTAACGTCCGTGTTCATCAGGTGCATTTTAGTGATGTGAGATAAAGTATGTGTTGTGGCTAACCTGTGATGGTTCAATATATATCGCTGGTGTGATTGTCGATTGTTTCATGTTTATTTACTCTGTTGTTATCTCGAAAATATTCGTAATTAATTCTGTTTCTTGAGTCTCTGTTTTGTTGAAGTATAATAATAATTAAAAGTAAAGTTATTAGAAATCCTCTGAAGGCTTTTAAGAAAAGGAGAAATGTTGGAAAGCCAAGGTATTTAGAAATATGGGAATGAAGATAGCTTCTAACATGGTACGAGCGATGCTTGCTTCAGACAAGTAACGCCTTCGGGCTACAGACAGGGCTGTAAAGAGTCTAGAAATACAAGCAAGAGTAAACAGGAGGAGGAACAAGAGGAAGCTGGAGGAGGAGTTTGCAGAGGATGAAGATAATCCATCCTATGGACCTGGAATGCACTAAAAAGTTAATCCAATCTTTGTCGCTCGATTCCCAAAACTTTTATTTTCTCATACTAATTACATGTTTTCTAAGGATCTTCCAAACATATTTGTTTCAAACTTTCAGTAAATGTTACACAGTACCTTCTGCATAATTTAACACAGCCTTTTTCCAAAAAACTGTATATTTTTGAATATATAAATAAAAAATTGCAAAAAAATGTTGTGTATTTTCATTACAATTGAAAAAAATTATCTTTAATAACTGAACTAAAATTTTGTAAAATCCCTGTGTTAAGTTGTAGCCCATATTCCAATAAATAATCTGTAAAAAGTTCAACTTCCTACCTCAAATACTTTGTGAGGAAAGATGTAATTTATAAGCGTTATTTTAACATTGCAAGTATAGGGCGTTCCGGAGCCCCTTAAGTGGAATGACCACATAAAACAAATAGTGGGAAAAGCAGATGCCAGACTCATATTCATAGGAAGAAGCTTAAGGAAATGTAACTCATCCACGAAGGACGTGGCTTATAAGGCCCTTGTTCGACCGATTTTTGAGTATTGTTCATCTACCTTGGCTCCCTACCAGATAAGACTGAGAGAAGAAGATAAGACGATCCAAAGAAGAGCGTCTCGTTTAGTCACGGGATCGATTCGTCGGCGTGAGAGCGTTACGGAGATGCACAACAAAGTCCACTGGCAGACGTTGTAAGAGTGGTGTTGTGCATCACGGGGAGATTTACTCATACTACTGAAATTTCGAAGAGCGTTTTCCCTGAAGAGTCGGACAACATATTACATCCCCCACTTACGTATCGTGTAATGACTATGAGGAGAAAAATTGAGAAATTAGAGCCAATACAGAGACTTGCCGACGATCATTCTTCCCAAGCGCTATTCACGAGTAGAACAGGGATGGAGGGCTCAGATAGTGGTATAAAAAGTATCCTCCGCCACACACCATTAGGTGGCTTGTGAAGTGTGATTTAGACGCAGATTTAGATGTAGATGGAACGAGGTAAAAGAGAAAAGGGAAATGAAAAGGAACGGGAGGAAAGGGAAAGAATGCGCAAACTCGAAAGAGATAGTAGGCTAACCAAACAACTAAACAAGGTTCTTGATGCTCGTGATAAGCATATCGTGGATCACGTAAAGAAGGAAATGGATAGAATACGAACATAGAGGGAAGGAGGTTAGTTATACCGTGGACGATTTGTCCAGTAATCTAAATAAGAAAATAGAAACCGAAGATACTGCGGCACTGCAACGTTCGAACATTGCAGTAAATCGAGAGAAACGTGGTCTTGATGCATGAATGTCACGAAAGGAGACGAAGTAAATATTGCAGAATTCGAAACCAGAACAGCTATTAGCATGAGTGACATAAAAGTAGATATCTTAGGTGTTGCGAAACAACTCTAATCACTTACGAAAGGCAAGTATTCCGGTCCAGATGGTATACCAATCAGGTTCCTCTCAGAGTATGCAGACACAATAGCGCCTCTCTTAGCAATCATATACATATACAACCGCTTACTTGACGAAAGGTCAGTTCCTAAAGACTGGAAAGTAGCATAGGTCACGCCATTATTCAAGAAATTAAATAGGAGTAACCCATTGCATTACAGACCCATATCACTGACCTCAATTTGCAGTAGGATTCTGGAGCATATACCATACTCTAACATTATGAATCACCTTGAAGAAAATGATTTATTGATACATAACCAACACGGATTCAGAAAATATCGTTCTTGTGCAACACAGCTAGCTCTTTATTCCCATGAAGTAATGAGTGCTGTCGACAAGGGATCTCAGATCGATTCCATATTCCTAGATTTCCAGAAGGCTTTTCATACCGTTCCTCACAAGCGACTATTAATCAAATTGGGTGCATATGGAATATCGTCTCAGTTGTGTGACTGGATTCGTGATTTCCTCTCAGAGAGGTCACAGTTCGTAGTGATAGACAGTAAATCATTGAGTAGAACAGAAGTGATATCTGGTGTTCCGCAAGGTAGTGTCATAGGCCCTCTGCTGCTCCTGATTTACATAAATGATCTTGGTGATAATTTGAGCAGCCCCCTTAGATTGTTTGCAGATGACGCTATAATTTACCGTCTAGTAAAATCATCATACGATCAATTCGAATTACAAAATGATCTAGAGAGAATTTATGTGTGGTGCGAAAAGTGGCAATTGGCACTAAACAATGAAAAGTGCGAGGTCATGCACGTGGGTACTAAAAGAAATCCGATAAATTTTGGGTATACGATAAATCGCACAAATCTAAGGGTTGTCAGTTCGACTAAATACCTAGGAATTGACCTCATAGATAATATTGTGGGGAAGGCGAAACAAAGACTGCGCTTTGTTTCATAACATTTAGAAGATGCCACAAACCTACTAAAGAGACAGCCTACATTACACTTGTCCGTCCTCTGCTGGAATATTGCTGCGCGGTGTGGGATCCTTACCAGGTAGGATTGACGGAGGACATCGAAAAAGTGCAAAGAAGGGCAGCTCGTTTCGGGTCATCGCGCAATGGGGGTGAGAGTGTCACTGATATGATACACGAGTTGGGGTGGCAGTCATTGAAAAAAAGGCGGTTTTCTTTGCTGCGAGATCTATTTACGAAATTTCCATCACCAAATTTCTCTTACGAATGCGAAAATATTTTGTTGACAACCACCTATGTAGGTAGAAATGATCAACATAATAAAATAAGCGAAATCAGAGCTCGAACGGAAAGATTTAGGTGTTCCTTTATCCCAGGCTCCATTCGAGAGTAGGATGGTAGAGAAGTAGTATGAAAATGGTTCGATGAACCCTCTGCCAGGCAGTTACATGTGAATTGCAGAGTAACCATGTAGATGTAGATGTAGAAGGACGTGAAACACAGAAGCGTATGGTTAGGGAAGCCCATGAGACTAAAGAGAACAGGTTTAGAGAACCTAATGAAACCCCAAATACTAGTCACCGGTATGATAACTGTGGTGTCACCGCCAGACACCACACTTGCTAGGTGGTAGCCTTTAAATCGGCCGCGGTCCGTTAGTATATGTCGGACCCGCGTGTCGCCACTATCAGTGATTGCAGACCGAGCGCCGCCACACTGCAGGTCTAGAGAGATTTCCTAGCACTCGCCCAGTTGTACAGCCGACTTTGCTAGCGATGGTTCACTGACAAATTACGCTCTCATTTGCCGAGACGATAGTCAGCATAGCCTTCAGCTACGTCATTTGCTACGACCTAGCAAGGCGCCATTACCAGTCACTATTGATGCTGTAAAACATGTACCGTCAATAGCGATGTTCACCAATTATGGATTAAAGTTAAGTATTCCAGCAGCTACGTACGTTTCTGGCTATTCTCATTTCCGTGTCCTGTTCCAGACCTCATGCCAGCCTGCGTGAGCTTAAACGCGTGCCTTTCGGCTTCCTCCTAGTGGGTTGGCTGTCTTGCCAATCCACAACAGTAACAGCCCCGCTAACACTGTACATTGTAAGATTTTAAACAGCAATCAAGCTGGCAGATACAGCCCGAGTAGTGACGAGCGCATTGCAGGCGCGACAGCCGATGACATTGCAGTGCCAACCTAGGCAAATATAAAGCACGAAGAGTCGGTTATAGAACATAGAAGATTCCAGATATTCTCGGAAGAGAAAAAAACGGCACATCCCGCCATTGACATTAAAAGTTTTAGGAATGTACCGCCTGCCTCTTGGTCAGAGAGGCAAAAGGTCTAGTTTGTGATTTATTTCGTAACTGGCGATGCAGCATCGTGGACGATGGAGGTCGCCGACGCCAGTCAGAACTTTTCAGAATTCGGAAAGCGATTTCTGCCACGCTCCTGGTCGAAATGTGCTCAGAAACGCTTGACTAAGCAGGTTTACCATGCCGAACCATATAATCCTAGACAGGGAAACTTGCGGAAGTACACTCCTGGAAATGGAAAAAAGAACACATTGACACCGGTGTGTCAGACCCACCATACTTGCTCCGGACACTGCGAGAGGGCTGTACAAGCAATGATCACACGCACGGCACAGCGGACACACCAGGACCCGCGGTGTTGGCCGTCGAATGGCGCTAGCTGCGCAGCATTTGTGCACCGCCGCCGTCAGTGTCAGCCAGTTTGCCGTGGCATACGGAGCTCCATCGCAGTCTTTAACACTGGTAGCATGCCGCGACAGCGTGGACGTGAACCGTATGTGCAGTTGACGGACTTTGAGCGAGGGCGTATAGTGGGCATGCGGGAGGCCGGGTGGACGTACCGCCGAATTGCTCAACACGTGGGGCGTGAGGTCTCCACAGTACATCGATGTTGTCGCCAGTGGTCGGCGGAAGGTGCACGTGCCCGTCGACCTGGGACCGGACCGCAGCGACGCACGGATGCACGCCAAGACCGTAGGATCCTACGCAGTGCCGTAGGGGACCGCACCGCCACTTCCCAGCAAATTAGGGACACTGTTGCTCCTGGGGTATCGGCGAGGACCATTCGCAACCGTCTCCATGAAGCTGGGCTACGGTCCCGCACACCGTTAGGCCGTCTTCCGCTCACGCCCCAACATCGTGCAGCCCGCCTCCAGTGGTGTCGCGTCAGGCGTGAATGGAGGGACGAATGGAGACGTGTCGTCTTCAGCGATGAGAGTCGCTTCTGCCTTGGTGCCAATGATGGTCGTATGCGTGTTTGGCGCCGTGCAGGTGAGCGCCACAATCAGGACTGCATACGACCGAGGCACACAGGGCCAACACCCGGCATCATGGTGTGGGGAGCGATCTCCTACACTGGCCGTACACCACTGGTGATCGTCGAGGGGACACTGAATAGTGCACGGTACATCCAAACCGTCATCGAACCCATCGTTCTACCATTCCTAGACCGGCAAGGGAACTTGCTGTTCCAACAGGACAATGCACGTCCGCATGTATCCCGTGCCACCCAACGTGCTCTAGAAGGTGTAAGTCAACTACCCTGGCCAGCAAGATCTCCGGATCTGTCCCCCATTGAGCATGTTTGGGACTGGATGAAGCGTCGTCTCACGCGGTCTGCACGTCCAGCACGAACGCTGGTCCAACTGAGGCGCCAGGTGGAAATGGCATGGCAAGCCGTTCCACAGGACTACATCCAGCACCTCTACGATCGTCTCCATGGGAGAATAGCAGCCTGCATTGCTGCGAAAGGTGGATATACACTGTACTAGTGCCGACATTGTGCATGCTCTGTTGCCTGTGTCTATGTGCCTGTGGTTCTGTCAGTGTGATCATGTGATGTATCTGACCCCAGGAATGTGTCAATAAAGTTTCCCCTTCCTGGGACAATGAATTCATGGTGTTCTTATTTCAATTTCCAGGAGTGTACTTTGTAAAGTACTTAAGTAAGACTCGGACTGGGATGAGCCAACATCTACAGGAGATGTACTGCGAATATCGAAAGGCAGAATACCAACTGCCGTTAGGGAATAACTTTTCCATGTCCCTGGTACGGACGTGGAACAGTTTATGGCCACTGTTGACTCACTTGACCTCATACAGGAAGTTGCAAAGCAAAGCGAGACAGGGAACAGGGGCATGGGCCATAATAATTTTAAAAAGAATAGAAATCAAAATGGAAAGAGTCCAGTGAAAAAACGGACACAAAAAGACAATGATTTCTGTGCCTGGGCCAATAGCAACCACCAAAACGGGAGCAACAATTTTAATAGCAAGAGAAGAATGGAAGGGCCTATAAAGCTTCATTCATGAGGGAGACGAATAACCAAGGGTAAAAGGCAGAGCCAACAAATTGACATTCAAACCAAACATCACGTGGTCGTGAGAGCACGTATGGGGGGCAATCGATGTTAAATGTATCCATGCTTAGATACAACGAAGGGCTGGATTTGAAAGAAGAACAACGTGCTGATTCTAGCAAGTGCGGTCAGCGAAATACGGAGCTGGTACAAGCCGCAATCAAAGGAAACATGCGCGGCATGACCAGGAATATAATTATTGATGACGGTACCAGTATATCCGTTATGGACTATGACCTATTAAATCAATCAGGTGAATAAGTTGCCAACATTGCCATTTCAAAATTGTATAATTGTAGGGGCCATTAACGGACTATACAGCAAATTCAGAGCCACGTACAGGCCGTCATTCAAGTAGGAAACGAAGTGGTAAGATGCTCATTTCTCGTTGTGAAAAATTTAGCGCTTCCCTTTATCCTAGGCTGGGAATTTTTAAGAAAAATGGTGCAGAAATCGACCTTTCTCGTGCTAGATGCTCACTTATGAATGAAGGAAGATTAGCTGAACTGGCAATGATAAAAACAACAGCTTTACGTGGACAGTATCACAGAAGCGTGAAGGTAACCTATACGAAACCCAAAATATTGCACATAGTCAGTGACTACACTCGGGGAAACTACCCGTGAGGTCGAATCCACAAGATAAAACATAGATGCAGAGGCGGCCAAATCATGTTATCTCGATGGTAATCAGTGGCAACAACTCGCTCAGTTATTGAAACGGTATTCTCCGAAAAACTGGGGATAATTAAGGGATACATTTACGACATGCAGGTCAAACCTCATGAGACCTATTGCCGAACCATCTATTCGCTACTACGGAGTAAAAAGGAGTGTGTAAGGAGATACAACGAATCTACAGACTCAAAAACACAAAAACTCACTACACGGGATTCCAACCCGAGTCGTCTGTTTACTGTGCCATTGTCCGCCCCCGGTAGCTGAGTGGTCAGCGCGACGGACTGTCAATCCTAAGGGCCCGGGTTCGATTCCCGGCTGGGTTGGAGATTTTTCTTCACTCAGCGACTGGGTGTTGTGTTGTCCTAAATCATCATCATTTCATCCCCATCGACGCGCAAGTCGCCGAAGTGGCGTCAAATCGAAAGACTTGCACCAGGCGAACGGTCTACCCGACGGGAGGCTCTCGTCACACGACATTATTTACTGTGCCATTCAGAAACAGCGGTTCTCGCAAGTGCACAGAGTATCCTAGCACGTCCCTCACCAGATCCAAGTTCTCAACTTACCCACACACTGCAGATACAGTGCCCCGTGCCCATTATCCTCATTACTCGCGGCGTTTTGCCGATTCCCGTACGAGTTCGAGTATGGTGTGCATCGGGACTGAAGTGACCATTGGCTGTTCTTGAATTAATTATAGATGTGGTGTCTGTTCTTTCACCTAGCGAGGTGGCGCAGTGGTTAAGACACCGGACTAGCATTCGGGAGGACGACGGTTCAAACCAACGTCTGATCATCCAGATGTACGTGTCCTGTGATTTCCCTAAATCTTATCAGGCAAATGCCAGGATGGTTCCTTTTAAAGGGCACTGCCGAATTTCCTTCCCCACCCTTGACAAAATCCGAGCTGATACTCCATCTCCAATGATGTTTACGGGACGATAAACCTAATCCTTTCCTTCCGTCTGTTCTTTCGGACAAGGCCGAAGAGTAGACATAATTTTGATCCAGCAGCCACTATTAATCAAGACACAAAGGAATTACAGACATAGGATGCATATGGGCATTGATTGAAATCAACTCGAACTCTTACGGGAATCGGCGAAATAGCACGATTAATGAGGATAATAGGCAAGGTGCACTACATCAGCAGTGTGTGGGTAAGTTGAGAATGTGGATCTAGTGGGAGGTGTGTTAGAGAAGTCCGCGCAGTTGCGATGTCCTGTCGTCGTCGCGGGTGGACCTGCTCCGTCCGCCGGGCAACGCTCCGCTAACACAAGCGTCGCTGTATTAGCGTTGTATAGCGTCAATCAATATTGTACTCCACGGCGCACTCTTACCGCTGAGCAACGGTTAAAGTTACATTCCAAGCCGAACATGGACGACCACGTTCTTATGAAATCAAACTATTCATTCGCAAAGAGCTATGCCTGGATCCACAATATGTGATAGGTGTTAACTTTGTATCACCGGCACCCTCGTCTACATTAAAATGACGACAGAGGAAGCATGTGCTGACGTAGTTCTACAACACGCACATGGACTAAAATTCAAACACTCTGGCAGGTATATTGGGGAGATGATGGTAGACCACGCTGGTTTCGGTCTTCGGACAATTCGTGTGTTTGAGCTCGCTTTCAAGGTGCCCAAGACGTGGGCGTTGAAGCCTTCCGACCCTACGTTGTACGCGACATCGCGGAAAAATGGCACGCGTTCACGACATGACACGTTTTAAATGGTGTTTGATAGATCAAGATCGAACTATCCAAACGCGAAACCTCCTATTTGCTGGTAGGTGGTGCGCGAGTCATCGTCATGTGTGATGGCCAACTGCGGACATATGCAGGATAAGAACAAGAGGGCCATATCACGTATGATTGTCACCTCCACCATGTGCTCCAGACCCCGACCAGTGATGCAGCTCCCAAAGCGACGGTCATATCTTTGCCAGACACTTACACCTCGGCATGCGCAAACCAAATTCGTCACTTCATGCTGCGTCTGTTCTCCCACTGGAACTCTCCTTTGGTGACGATGGTGTGGACGATACTTAACCAGCACCATTTTCACTGAAGGCAACGAGACCAACAACTCTCCAGAGCTCGATGAACGGCTCGCCCTCCGCGATGGACATCGTACCGAGTGTGGTGCCTAGCTCTGCTTTCCTTCAGATGGGCACAACGGGGTCGACGAACGGCCACATTTGGACACAGAACAGCACCTCCGAAAGCAGCGGTCACCCAGAGAGCGGAAGAGGCGAAGTCGAACGCACTACAATGACACACTCCTTCATGTGGTATCACAGGTAGTGGACAATATACTAGATAGTGATCTCACTGCGTGCACTCTGACGGGAGGAATGCCGCTCACTATGTCCCATCTGGTGAGTGTCCTTCCAACCGCCTGCAATCCTGCCCGACAATGATGCAGGGAGTGAGGTTCCGCAGATTGCACCTTGACAGCTTCACCCCCCCCCCCTCCCTAACCCTTGATGAGCCCGATAGTCGCCTGTCATCGGTTTCGATCTCCTGGGCTGACGATGTCGACAACAGAGCAGATCAGGATGCTGGCCCACCATTGGGGAGTGCCCCACGGTGGCGCGTGTCCCAGCTTCCACCCACTGACTGTGGCCACAGTGGCTGCACCAGATATTTCACGCCAGGCAGACATTTCTGCAGGACACTCTGTCCCAATACTGGAAGCACGTTCACATCACTACCACATCGGGACGATGAATCTGGCTACCATTATGGCTCCACATAATATGGCTATGTTCAGAGACACCATTTATGCTGCTGATTGCCCCCTTCTAAGAAGTGATCGTAGCTGTTCTACACGTTCACTGGCTACACAGTCCTCACATCCTATGCCTCTGACAACAGTGGCGGAGTGGCCATGCTCTTCCTCCCAGGGCTCCTTGCTGGAGATGTGATGTTCTTCCTAATGCTATGGGCAAAACCCTCATACTACACAGTGCACCATTGGTCACACCTTCCATTTACATTTCACCTGGCTGTATGCTGCCGTCCCACATCCCCGGCCTCAACTGAGGAGGTAGAGGCACTCATCATAAACACTATACCAGAGGACGTGGCTCAAAAACTTTAGGAAGACGGGACCACAAATGAAGTCCTAGACGCTACCAAGGTGGAAGCCGCCTGTAAGTCCCCTAGATCTGAAGGCCTCCTCCTCGAATTTTACAATTTTTTTAGCTACTGTTCGTGTCTACCTGACTGTCCATCTGTCGTGAATACCGGCCATCTCCCTTGATAGGATCATTATTACAGAACATAAACCGCATGGGCGATCATGGATAAGTGATAACCAACCCATCACTCTATTCAAAAGTGACACGAAAGTTTTCACCTGTTTGTTGGCATCATGACTGAAGATGGCAACACAATACATCAGGTCCCTTGATCAGACCTCCCTGGGTGATGACAACAATATTCATATGGCTCTTTGGTTACAGGGACATGACGGCACTCACCAGGTCGCCACATCACCTGACTTCAGCCAGGCATTCGACCATGTCAATCATACCTTTTTGAAGGTGATCATAAAGAGGAAACAATCTTGGCTAGGACACATACTGCGTAGGAACTGCCTGCAACAAAAAATTATAGAGATGAAATAACGAGGAGAAGAAGTAGAAAGAGAACTGGTATGGTGCTTGATATTACAAGAGGACGAACATACAAAGATATGAAGGAAGATATTCAGAACAGGACACTATGGAGAGCCTCCAATTGTAACCTGTCTTAAGACAGATACATTAAAGAAGAAATAGTCCGCTTTCTTCATGAACCATCATCTGTAGGATCCGCAATCTGTTATGAAGCTCCTGACTGCTTGTGCACGCTCACTAAAATACAGCAATTGCCTAGAAAACCCGAAAGGGCAAAACAGAATTGCACACCACCACACAGGAACACCCTTACGATTTTTTTGTCGTCCCTCCGTATTTGGAAAGTAGTATTGTTGATCGTGAAGGATCACAAACACTCGACTTCAGAAAGTGAAACGGTTTAAAACACCATATCTGCCACAGAGGGCACACGTCCTCTCCTCCTGCCGACCAAGAGGGGTACTGGCTCGACTTCTCTATTTTGCGAGTTGAAAACCTCCACGAAATTATTTAACATTTAGACCTTTCGGCCAGTCAGAATGTAGACATTCTCTTTCGGCATTTGCTGTTTCCGTAAACAGTACTTCTGTAGAGCGGTGCTAGCTCACAGGACTTTCCTGGTTAAAGATGTTGGAAAACACCGTCCGTTATGGGAAATTACAGCCGCTTCAGCCAGACTATTCGGCTCCGACCACAACACGTTTGGGAGGATTATCTGAAGACCCACCCATCATACCGAGACTCAATGCTAAACTTCGACTACCCGCTTCTGGAAAATGGCTCTGGCGCCCACGATAGCGAATAGAATGAACACTCAGCCACGGGCAGGAAACGATATGTTACAAGTGCACAGCATCTGACACAATATTTTGGACGTGACTAGGGTGTCATCTATTGGCCCCAGGCACTGTTAAAAACTGTTCAAACATTCTGCTGTACCGAGCCGGTAGCGGAATCGTTGCACCAGTGTCGCGTCGGTATAGATGTCTTGTCTAGCCATCTAATCACCATGACAAATGCAGCTATGGTAGGAGACAAAGAAGCGAAGCAAGTAGTGGAAACAAGAGGATTGACCGTTGTCCAAAAACGTGAAGCCCTAACTGTCATTGGACAAGGTAATGCTGTGTTTTTGGGACTGCCATGGTGTGGTGCTAACAGATTATGGTAAGGGACAAACATCAAAGCCGCATATTATCGAAATCTAGCGAGCTTAAGGGACGCTGACAAGATTCATCGCCCCTGGAAACTGCCATTGGGGTCGTTTTAAGTTCATGACAACGTCCCACCTCATCCTGCACAGGACTCCGTCAGGAAGCTGCTCCTTTGTCTGTTTTGTTTAACCTCCAATTCTCTGGCCAGAGTAGTGACTTCTTCCTGGCTCTTCAGATAAAGAACCATTATGTAACAGTTTTTTTTGAGGTGGATAGATTCCTGAACAGCCAAACTGCAGACACACACTGCTGAGGTCTGTGCAGAATCATTCACCATTGGGAATATTGCGCCGCTTTGAATGTGTAAGTTGATGGTGTGGTTTGAGAGTCAGTGTTGGAGTGCTTTAATTGAATCCTTAACTGAATATTTCCATATGGCATTGTATGTCTGACATGTATGATAAACTAATTCATCTGACTGCAATAATCCCAATTAAATCAGTTTGGTTGCCTGTCTCACCTAAACTGTTATTAGAGTTTCTTCCCTTGGCCGACCCTTTGTTCTGTTGTTTGTGACTGTGATTTTCTTTTGTCGCAAGTACTGTGCAAGCCATTCAGCCGTGTATTAATTTTGTCTATTGTATGTTCAGTAAATGGCCTTCAGCCGAACCTTATGTGAAGTATTTTAAGATTAGGCCTTCAGCCGTGTTTTATTCAAAATTCTTGTTTGCTCTGTATTTAGGCCTTCAGTCGCGTTTGTTTTAAAATCTGTGGCTTTCAGCCGTAATGTGTAAATTCCTGTCTGTAAGGTTTTTTAGTTATCTTGAGTTCTTAAAATAGCCTTCAGCCGTACTGTGTAAGTGCTTATCTTAAGGTTTGTCTTTAATTATTTTGAATAATTCTTTGGACCTTCAGCCGTCAAGATATTTCAAGTTTTCTTAAAATGGTTTTCTGTTGTACTGTGTAAATGCTTGTCTTTAAAGGTTCCCTTCTATTATGTTAAAATATTATTGGGCTTTCAGCCGAGGAATTCATTTAAATTTTCCTTAATATGGCTTTTTGCCGAAATTTGTAAATGCTGGACTTTTAAGAATTTCCTTGCTCATCTAAAATATTATTTGGGCCTATAGCCGAGAAGATATTTTAATTTTATTTAAGTAAGGCCTTCTGCCGTTTGTCTAAATTCTTGTGCCTTAAAAGGAATCATTTAAGGATATTTAAATTTTACTTAAGTAAGGCCTTCGGCCGTTTCTCTAAATCCTTGTGTTTTAAAAGGAATTATATAAACCTTATTATTGAAAAGTTACTTCGGCCCTCAGCCGCGAATTGATCCTTGTTGTTTTAAAGAGAAAACTGTGTATTATGTTTTCGAGGAATAAGGTTCTGTGTTATTGTGTAACTAACAGTAACTGATCTTGGCCCTTTTCCACAACCTGATCCGCTCTGTCATCGAAAACAGATTTCACAAAGGAATTACAGACATTGGCTGCATGTGCGCATTGATTGAAATCATCTCGAACTCTTACGGGAATAGCCGAAATGGCACGAGTAATGAGGATAATGGGCAAGGTGCACTACATTAAGTTGAGAATGTGGACCTAGTGGGAGGCGTGTTAGGGAAGTGCGTGCTGTTGCGATGTCCTGTCGTCGTCGCGGGCAGACCTGCTCCGCCCGCCGGGCAACGCTCCGCTAACACACGCGTAGCTGTATTAGCGTTGTATAGCGTCCATAAATATTGTACCCCACGGAACACTCTTACCGCTGAGCAACGGTTAAAGTTACATTCCAAGCCGAAAATGGACGACCACAATATGTGACAGGTGTTAACTACTCTATCACCAGAATCCTCGTCTACATTAAAATGACGACAGAGGAAGCATGTGCTAGCGTAGTTCTACAACACACACATGGGCTAAAATTGAAATACTCTGACAGGTATATTGGGGAGATGATGGTAGACCACGCTGGTTTCGGTCTTCGGACAATTCGTGTGTTTGAGCTCTCTTTCAAGGTGCCTAAGACGTGGGCGTTGAAGCCTTTCGACCTTATGCCAACGTTGTAGGCCACTTCGCCGAAAAATGGCAGACGTTCATGACATACCATGTGTTATATGGTGTTTGACAGATCAATATAGAAATATCCAAACGCGAAACCTCCTATCTGCTCGTAGGTGGTGCGCGAGTCATCGTCATGTGTGATGGCCAACTGCGGTCATATGCAAGATAAGATAAAGAGGGCCATATGAAGTACTATTGTCTCAGCCGCCATGTGCTCCAGACCCCGACCAGTGATGCAGCTCCCAAAGCGACGGTCATATCTTTGCCAGACACACTTCGGCATGCGAAAACCAAATTCGTCACTTCGTGATGCATCTGTTCTCCCGCTGGAACTCTCCTTCAGTAATGACAGTGTGGACGAGCCTTAACCAGCACCATTTCCACTGAAGGCAACGAGACCAACAACTCAGCAGAAATCAATGAACGACTCGCCCACCGCGATGGACATCGTACCGAGTGTGGTGCCTAGCTCTGCTTTGCTTCAGATGGGCACAACGTGGTCGATGAACGGCCACATTTTGACACAGAACAGCATCTCCGAAAGCAGCGGCCACCCCCGAGAACGGAAGTAGCGAAGTCGAACGCACTCCAATGACACACCCCTTCATGTCGTATCACGGGTAGTGGACAAGATACCAGGTAGTGATCTCACTGTGTGCGCCCTGACGAGAAAAATGCCGCTCACTATGTCCCATCTGCTGAGTGTCCTTTCAACCACCTACGGCTCTTGTCGCACGCCATGATTATATTACTGGCCATTAAAATTGCTACACCACGAAGATGTGCTACAGACGCGAAATTTAACCGACAGGAAGAAGATGCTGTAATATGCAAATCGGATCGTGCAGCCACGTCTCGATTCCTGAGTCAACAGATGGGGACGTTTGCAAGACATCAACCATCTGCACGAACAGTTCGACGACGTTTGCAGCAGCATGGACTATCAGCTCGGAGACCATGGCTGCGGTTACCCTTAACGCTGCATCAGAGACAGTAGCGCCTGCGATGATGTACTCAACGACGAACCTGGGTGCACGAATGGCAAAACTTCACCTTTTTGGATGAATCCAGGTTCTGTTTACAGCATCATGATGGTCGCATCCGTGTTTGGCGACATCGCGGTGAACGCACATTGGAAGCGTGTATTCGTCATCGCCATACTGGCGTATCACCCAGCTGTAATATGATGGTATGGGGTGCCATTGGTTACAGAAAATGTTCGACTGCTGCCCTGGCCAGCACATTCCCCAATCTCTCACCAATTGAAAACGCCTGGTCAATGGTGGCCGAGCAACTGACTCGTCACAATACGCCAGTCACTACTCTTGATGAACTGTGGTATCGTGTTGAAGCTGCATGGGGAGCTGTACCTTTACACGCCACCATCCAAGCTCTGTTTGACTCAATGCCCAGGCGTATCAAGGCCGCTGTTATGGCCAGAGGTGGTTGTTCTGGGTACTGATTTCTCAGGATCTATACACCCAAATTGCGTGAAAATGTAATCACATGTCAGTTCTAGTATAATATATTTGTTTCTATGAATACCCGTTTATCATCTACATTTCTTCTTGGTGTAGCAATTTTAATGGCCAGTAGTGTACAATCCTGCCCGACAATGATGCAGAGAAGGAGGTTCCCCAGATCGCACTTTGACAGATTCACCACTCCTAGCCCTCGAAGGGCGCGATAGTCGACTGCCATCGGTTTCGATCTCCTGGGCTGACGATGTCGACTACAGAGCAAATCAGGAAGCTGGCCCACCATTGGGGACTGTCCGGTTCCAGTCTGCCCTGTGAACGACAACCCTCTTTGCTGTCGAGGTAACGCCGCTTTTTGATGGTCCCCTGCATGATGTGAACCTCAGTGGGGCCTTCAGTTCCACACAAGGGCCTACTGATCAACTCCCATTTTATTGCCATTGTGCAACCCTCTCTGGCATCATCGACCGATTTCAGCTTATCGACAAATGGGTGAAGGTTCATGGCACCTGCGTAGGTTTCACGCATTACATGGAGCACTCGTACACTCGCCTCGACCGTATCTACCTCACACGTTCTCTTGCTGGCGACACTTCACATGCCAAAGTTTGGCTTCTGGTTTTCTCTGACCACGAGATCTACATCTGCAGTGTTGCCCTTTCCTGTCAACAGGTGTGGCACAACCATGGGCTGTGAAGATTAAACGTTGCCCACTTGAATGCCCCTGGCTGCTGGCAGTTCATTGAGGACATGTGGGCCCTGCCTACACATCCACACTATCCAGGTGACTATTCAGTGAAAAACCAGCTCTACGCACGGAATTGATGGGATACGACAAAGAAGCCAAGGCTTGCCATGTGAGCACCATGGAATTTTATTATGCAATCCTACGTGACTGCACTTCAATCGCATTCTCTCTCATGAGTCACTTGATAATGCGTCATGCTGAAGCATGGATCACTTCACTCATACGTCAACGCTTGGAAAGGACCCTTGCCAGCTGCTGCACCCATGACTGTATGACTAACAAAACGCCGTCAATGTACCACCTCCTCAAAGAATGCCAGTCGTAATTGAACTCTCACACACAACCCCACTGTTGTGGAAGGTCGACGATATACTACACAGTGCACCATTGGTCACACCTTCCATTTACATTTCACCTGGCTGTATGCTGCCGTCCCACATCCCCGGCCTCAAATGAGGAGGTAGAGGCACTCGTCATAAACACTATACCAGAGGACGTGGCTCAAAAACTTTAGGAAGACGGGACCACAAATGAAGTCCTAGACGCTACCAAGGTGGAAGCCGCCTGTAAGTCCCCTAGATCTGAAGGCCTCCTCCTCGAATTTTACAATTTTTTAGCTACCGTTCGTGTCTACCTGACTGTCCATCTGTCGTGAATACCGGCCATCTCCCTTGATAGGATCATTATTCCAGAACATAAACCGCATGGGCGATCATGGATAAGTGATAACCAACCCATCACTCTATTCAAGAGTGACACGAAAGTTTTCACCTGTTTGTTGGCATCATGACTGAATATGGCAACACAATACATCAGGTCCCTTGATCAGACCTCCCTGGGTGATGACAACAATATTCATATGGCTCTTTGGTTACAGGGACATGACTGCACTCACCAGGTCGCCACATCACCTGACTTCAGCCAGGCATTCGACCATGTCAATCATACCTTTTTGAAGATCCCAGCACTTGGGTTTCCCGAATTATATAGTAACAGTGGTAATGCACCTCTTGCGCAGCTCGACATTAAGAATACTCTATAAAGGACGACTCGCAGCGCCTACTCCATGGGCTTTGCCAGCGCCTGATGGGCCTGTCATTGCACGGACATCACTTCTGTTGTGTGGCCTACGCTGAGGATCTTGTCCCTTACTAAGCCAGTGAAGATGACGTCCACACGGGTGTGATGTGAGTGGTGATATATGGCGAGGAGCTGGGCAGTTCTCTTAGCGTTTCCAAATCGTATGTTCCGTTCTCTGTTGAGAGCAAGCCTTAGAGATGTACCTCTCCTCTGTGGTCAATATTACCCACTGCTTGGGATTGATTTTACGAATGATCACCGTCGTCTATCGGCGACAAGTAGCAAATGTCTCCTTCAAACGACCAGGGCTTATCTCCCTCGACATTCCACAGTGTGCATGATGCTTGAATATCTGCCATACCTCTTGGATTTCTCACATGGCACAAATGTTCCTGTTCCAGATTACTCTCACCTGTCGTATGATAATGGCGATGGAAAAATTGGAAATTCGTGGTAAGTTCCTATGGGACCAAATGCTGAGGTCATCGGTCCCTAGGCTTACAAACTACTTTGTCTAACTTAAACTAACTTACGCTAGGGATAACACACACCAATGCCCGAGGGAGGACTGTAACCTCCGACGGGGCGAGCCGCGCGAACCGTTTCAAGGCGCCCCAGACCGTGCGGCTGCCACACGCGATAGATGGTGATGGGAACCTTTGTCCGTACTGGGATGTTCTTCGTAGTTCAATATGCCTCCTTTGTTCTCCCACGAGAGTGTGGTGGAGTTGGCTTATTCCACGTGGCTGACAGAGTTACGATATTTTTTGTTGTTTCCCAACTGAAAGTCCGGCACTGCTGTCCTAAGAACATCAACGGTCTCCATGTCAGCCCCAGTCATGTTATCAGACATTCCACTTCCCCTTTCATCACTTTAGTCATTTCTTTCTGGGATTAAATTACATTCACCACTTTTTACCATTTCTACAAATACTCCAGACAAAGACTGTACACGACGCATTACAATCCCATCGAACACAAGTTTCTCCAGACCATACTGCGTCATGTATCGAAAGCGGTGCATGCAGGCTTTCTCAATAAAAGCTTCCTATCCGCATGGTATACCACCGACTGTGGTAAAAAGGCAACAAGTCTCTTTTACACCGCATTCGCCTCGTTGAGATACCCCCTATGTGTTCACTGTGGTGTGGACGACACAGACGCCAACCGCTTCTCATGTAATCCATCGTCTGACGTCTGGCGGCTTTCGCAGCTTATCTTGGTTTTCCTTATCCGAAAGACAACTGTTCAAATCACTTTCCAGACTCTTTTATCCCTGGACATGATTTATTATCCCACAACGAACACTAACGCTGTGAACTGGATATGCGACCATACGGACTACTACATTTTTGGCTCTGACGAGAAATCAGAACTATGTTATTGGACATACCTTAATGAACGACACTGTACACTTGTTCGCAATCCCAGAAACAAGCAGTTCTTTACAAATTTTCTGTGGAGTGCCTTTCATGATCTGCCTTCCACATGGTACCTGCAAGATATGAGATGCCGATTAGCCGTTTTGGGATAGGCATAGATGGGCGCCAACGCCTGAAGAGCTGCAGTTCGTTTTTTTCTTAGGATACATACGACAGTGGCAAGTAGATCTTTTTATTTAGTTCTCTTTCCTGTCCAGGTGAAATTAAAAAAAAAAAGGCAGGAGACTCGGGCTCAAATCCCAGTCAAGCACAAATTTTCAGTTCTCCCCACTGATTTAATCAATGCGCACTGGCAGGCTAATGTCATTAACTGCTTTGTGGCTGCAGGATTAAAATTGTGTCTGCTCTTTCAGAGATGTCCGAAAGAACAGACGCTACATATGTGCAGTTAACTGGAGACGGCCAATGATCTCTTCAGTGCGGATCTGCACCAGGCTCGAACTCTTACGGGGATCGGCAAAATGCTGCGAATAACGAGAACAATAGGCAAAAGGCACTGCTTTAATAGTGAGTGGATATGTTGAGAATTCGGGTCTGACGGGCGGCGTGCTAGGGTAGTGCGTGCACCTGCGATGATCACTGTGTCCGAATGGCGAAGAGGTCAGCGTATATGCATAGTATATAGGAGACTCACGTTCGAATCCTAATCTAGCACGAATTTTGAATTTTAGCTATTGATTTAAATCAAAGCCCGCTAGCAGCCAATGTGTATAATTCCTTTGTGTCTTTAACCGAATATTAATCCAGATCCACTGACGCCAATTTCTGTCATCCATGTTATTTGTAATCTTTTTAAACTTAGAGAGTATTCCGGAGAAGCTTCTTTAAGCTTTTTGTTCGGTCAACTCTTAAAACCGACTAGCTCAAGGTATATTGGCTTTTGGCGAACTCCTTCTTCCGCCGTCCGCCCTCCCCCCACCCCTACTCAGGATCTCTGCCGCAGACATAACTCAGTCTCTCCCAGATCTCACCACTCAGTCAACTTTAAAAAGTGCAAAAAGTAGTATTAAGTTGTTAGCTCGATAATGTAACAAATATAAAGCGACAGGAGTTAGATTAGTAATTGTTTGAATTTAATCGTAAAAGAAAAACATCAGATCAGTATACTATACTCAGTCAGAACGATGGGAAACCAAGAAATAATGGTTTTTATGAGCCACCGGCTACCTTGTGAAAGTGTGCTGGTGAAAAGTGTCAAATTTATTTACACTTTTACGCAACTATTAATTATTTGGAAGTCGAATCGGAGGATTAAATTTTGCTGACAGTACATTACATAAGCTCCCAGGTATATGCTTCTACGGTGAACTATGCTGTGGATTTTTGAGTCTGGTCGCCTTATTTATTGGTTTATCAACACGGACTGACCACTGTGTCTTCAACGAATGGTGTACCTCACAGCAATGTAACACGGCGTAACAACGGCGGTCGGAAAAGACTGGAGAGGAGCGTGACACCTTGTCAATGAGAGTTGCCTTCAAATCCGACAGGAAACGCTACTACCAGTAAGTGCAGATCTATTTCAATCAGGTTCCAAGCGAACATTGCGACTGGGATTGCGTGTAATGATCATTCAAAGTCGGATACCTCGCAAAACGCTGTTGCTCACATCATAACATAAAGCTGCACGTCTTCAGAGGGTCAAACGAGACAGATACTGGACAGTTATTTGAGTGTTGGGTGTAATGAGATCGGAAGAGTGGCAGTGTCGCTGCTTTTCAAATGTTTCAAGGCATCGAATGCACAGATATCCAACCAGGTGTTTCATCCGTATTAACGGGCGGTGTTGGTGGTGGTGAGAGGGATGGGGGGGGGGGGGGAGAAGAGGGGTTACTTTAGGCTGGTGGAGCTTCTATGACATTTTTGATCTATATTTTGTACCACGACGTGGGCTCCTTTCTTCAGGTTATCTGGAACATGAAGCGTCGTGTTTATTTCAGTGCTCTCGGTGACCAAGTGATGCCCTTTGTTCTATATCTTCGCAATGAATTTGCCAAGGATACCACCGTGTTCCAAGATGACAGCAGCCGGCTTCACAGCGCTACACGTTTACCTTCTTGCTTTGGCTGATACGCCAGCGCACTGCAGCATCTCTACTGGCCCGTTAAATCACCCATCTTAATCCCGTAAAAAACATCTCTAACTGTTTTGAAGAGAGTGTGAAATGTGGAAATCAACATCCTCACACTTAGGCAGGTCCACGGATTCATCAGTGAGTGGCTTCAACAAGATATGATGTACACGAGGAAACTTTCAGACTTTTTTCCTCGCCGAAATGTCATTATCAAGACTACAGGTTGTGCTACCCGGTATTAGCGTGGTGTATCCTTGGGATGACTATTTTTTGCCTTTGTGAGCATATATATCTTTGAATATTGCGTACTTAGCACGGGGTGGAACGAGAGGTTAGCTGCTGTAATGGAAAGCCACAACAGTTGTACTAGGTTCTGTAAGGACATCGTTGTCGAAGGGAACCACCACAACGATGGATCTGTGTTATGATTCGAATTTTGGCGTCATAATTAGCAGCTGCTTATTTCTCATGTAAATCAGAGACTCCATTGCCCATCTGGATTTGTTATACTTGATTCTTCATAAAATTCATGAAACCTTTTTGTTGCGATGTGACTAAGGCATCAGTTATTTCACATATATCTTTAATCGCCGATAACGTAATAAAATATTGCGCAAATTCCTTTACGTTTTTATCTGTGGTTTCATTTTGATACACCATTTACGTCGACCATATTCAGGAAAAGTACAGATGCTTTCAAATTCAGCCGCTGACTATTTAACCGTTGGAAATGTACAAATGCTTATATTCCTCAGCTTTGGAGAAGTTTCTGTTGGCAATAATCCAACAAAATCTAAGAATTTTGTGATGGCACCATATTGCAGTTTATCTGCTTGTTTTCCAGTAAACAGTTTAAGACTAATTCTACTGATGAGTCGAATTATGCTGTTTTATGCAAATAAAAGTGACTTTGTAACACTAAATGTACCACCAATGGTCGTATAGCAAAGAAAAACTTTATAAAATTTGTTAACGACGGAGTAGAGTCAACACAACGATAAACTAATAAATAATATAGATTCTGATAGTTTTGCATTTAGAAGAATCTCTCACTGAGTTGACTAGAAGACCAGGTTGTTGCCTTATTTGGCGTACTTTCGCTCCTCTGGTATGCTGAAGCTGAAGTGTAGCAGGTATTCATTCAGCAAAGTAAGCACTGAGAAGACTTGTAAAATAGATAAGGGCGCTTCTTGCAGAAGACTCCTCAAAGATTTTTGGAATTCCCACACTCACTTTCCAGTACATTCTGTCATAAATCCCATGAAAAAGAATGGATGAAATTAAATGCATTTTATTTAATTCTTCCTGCGGTTACCGTAATTGTTAATGTTGGCCACAGAAGGACTACAATAAAAGAATCGGACCGTTAGATTATCAAGGTTCATTTATTTTGAAGCATTCTTATTTCTGGGTGGTCAGTCTTCTGACTGGTTTGACGCGGTCTTCTACGAATTCCTCTCCTGAGCGAACCTTCCATCTCACAGAAGCGCTTGCAACCTACTTCCTCTATTATTTGCTGGATGTATTCGAATCCCTGTGTCGCTCTACAGTTTTACCCTCCGCAGTTCCTTCCAGTACCAGGGAGGTTATTCTCTAATCTCTTAACAGATGTCCTATAATTCAGTCCCTTTTTCTTGTTGGTGTTTTTCATATATTCCTTTCCCCGCCGTTTCTGCCGGACTCATTTTAGACTCAGAGAACTTCAAGCATATCTCTTCATTCCTTAGTACATCTTTGCGTATTGATTTTTCCTGACCAGTCTCTTAAACGTCATCCCACTCTTCATAGTTACTAAATTGTGACTTGAGTCTATACCTACTCCTACATACACATTGTAATGCAATATTTGATTTCGGAATCTCTGCCTGACCATGATGTAATATGAGTGAAATCTTTCCGTATCCCTAGGTGTTTTCCAAGTATACCTCCTTCTCCTGTGATTATTGAACAGAGTATTCGCTGTCAGTATCTGAAATTTATTGCAGAACTCAATTAGTCTTTCTCCTCTCTCATTCCTATTACCAAGCCTACATTTTCCCGTAATCCTGTCTTCTACTTCTTCCGTTAGAACCGTATACCAATCCTTCACGACTATTAAATTTTCACCCCTTTACGAACTGAAGTACCCAATTAATATCCTCAAATACCTCCTCTATCTGGTCATGTTCTGTTTCCGACACCGGCATGTATACCTGAACTATTGCTGTCGGTGCCGGTTTCTGTCGATTCACATGACTATAAACCTATCACTGAATTGTTAACAGTAACTTACTTTCTGCTCTATCTCCCTATTTATAATGAATCCTAATCCCGTTGTTCCATTTTCTGTTGCTGTTGATACTACCCTATACTCGGCCGAATAAAACTCCTTGTCTTTTTACCGTTTCACTTCAATACCCTCCACCCTCGCTATATCTAGAATGAGTCTGAGTATTTCCCTTTTCAAATTTTATTGCTTCCCTACAACGTTGAAACTTTTAAAATTCCACGTTCCGACTCGTAGAACGTTACCCTTTCGTTAGTTATTTAATCTTTTCCTCATGGCTACCTCCGTCTTTGTAATTTCCTCCCTGAGATTTGAATGGGGGAGTAGTTCGGAATCTTTTGAAAATAGTGAAATTTCCATGATACTTCTGAATTACAGGCCACATGTTCTGTGGATACATTTTATGTGTTTTTAATACAGTGGTTTCCATTGCCTTCTGCATCATCATGCCGTTGATATTGCTGATTCTTCCGCCTTTAAGGGCAGTTACCCATCTCAAGCACAAGACAGTGCCCTGAACCTCTATCCGTTCCTCCGCCCTCTCTGAGAAGGCCGTTGGTGGGACGAGGGTGACTTCATATGCCGGAAGTCTTCGGCAGCCGTAGATGATGATTTTTATTCTGAATTTTAGCATCCTACGTGAGATGAGAGAATGTCAAGAAAGTGGCTATGCTCCCTAATTCGTCTTAAAACTATATAATCGAGAATCAATCGCAGATAAATTCACTACACCGATATGAGTTAGGTGGAACGCGAAATTGATGAGATCGCAGATTTTTAATAATACATTAAGTTTTACAGTTTCGAATTTAATAACATTTGTTGCTAATAATAAAAATAAATTTTAGGTTAACTCTGATTCACAGAAATGCATTACTAAAGAGGAAAAAATTCCTCATGCATACTTTGTCTTCTTGTTTAACGTTGATAACGGGCTTCTTTGTTCTGTTTACATGCGACGTCAAATAATAAACTGAGGTTACTATAAATTTAAATTAAAGTTGAAATCTTTTAAAAATTGTATAACTGTCTGCATTCAGGGCCTGAATATACTTTTTACGTGGACGACACATAGCAAACCTCATTATAAAAACAGTCTCTACTTCTGCAGTGTTCTGCCTGGGACTACAAACGTTTGTTGGAAATTTACTGGTTGCAATCATGAGTGGAGTTATTACTCAGATAAATGTTCGACGAGGAGTTGACAAACGGAAGATCATAGTCTAGAGACAATCCAATAACACAGCCTAAGTTTATGTGCAGCACAACCATGATACACAGGAGGGTATCCGAAAACAAAGTCCAAGAATCGGTGACTTCGTGGTTAATGAGTCAAGAGGGCAGCACGCAGTAAATGGCGTGGCTTTATTACGTTGATGTCCTTCAAAAGTTGCATCGATTTTCCTAACACAATTCTGAAATGTTGTGTCCGGCGTTTTTGGTCTGCAGCCAACACTTGCGGTACATCGTTCATTCAGTTTCTTCGTGTGCTGAACTTCAGTCAGAATTTATTAGTATCGAGAATAAAGTTTATTGTTAACTGACTTCTCTGTCAGTGCTTGCCAGAACACGACAATATAGTCAAAGAGGAATCCTGTCCATAGTGCTCTGCAACTATTACTTATTTAATCACGAATCGATGTATGCTAACCGTAAGTTATCTGTGGTTGTCACATTCAGTTGTTGCCCAAGAAGTCGAAAACAGAATTGTGATTAAGTGAATAATAGTTGCAGAACATCAGAAAATATTTTATTTTTGACATTACAATTATCTACTCCTTTTTATTATTCTTTATGTCTACCCATCCGTATTTATTGTTTGTCACTATTTGTAATAGATTTGCCATAAGAACAATGTGGTGACCGATGTACTCCACATCCGCAAGTGTATCGTGAAAGCACAAGGTAGCATCTCTCCGTCACTGGGTAACGGCTACACCAAACAGTTGCGGTGTAGCCATGTATCGTAATGTATGGACGCTGTCTTATGATTACATGTTACGCACGGTACTCCGTGTCAAAATACTACTTCTGCAATTACATTACAACTTAGGTTCGTTGCTGTTCGGTGGACGAATTGGGACCTACTCGGCAGAAGGCTGCCATGTGAATGAGAGTGAACAGCGATGTATTCCAGGAGGAATATTCAACCTACGAACTGAAGCTTCCTTCTCGTCTGTGCCTGGAGTCCCAGTCGCTACTGCTCTCAGTAGCCACACACTCCTCTCGATATGCTTCGTGTGAGGCAGATTACGCCACTTATTTCTCGGCAGATTTACACAGAACTCTGGCTACTATCAACTTCCGACAGTATTATCAACAACTAAATGAAGTTTAAAGTCAACTGAGAAATATTCTCTCAAAAATCAGCACTCAAATTTCCACAGAAAGGACTGGAATTTATTGATTTCATTTAAACCAGATTGACATATGTAGTAAACAGAATTTATAACACAGGAATTTGATATCTAGATCTAATTAAGAGCATTCTAGTACTTTTACGGGACACGTACAACGTGAAAGAATGTAAAGACTATAGGACAATGAGTCCTATGGGTTATGTTGCAAAAGAGAGTCATGCTAAGGAGAATGGAAAAGAAAACTGAGGAAAATACTGTAGAAGACCAGGTCGCGTTCAGAAAGATTAAAGGAACAAGAGGTGCTACACATGAAATGTAATGCAATTGCGAATACGGACAACCATCAACTGTATACATGAATGACGACAATGAAAATTTGATTTGCCGCTTATCGCGAGTGGTCGCCATACCACTAAGTTATCCGAGCACGACTCCTCGCGACCAGCTCAAACTTCCATATGTCGTCAGCTATGTGTCTTCAACCTCCTCGGGCATCCATTATGTATATTCCCCTACAGGCGAGACATTTTGCTTGAAAGTCACTTGCCCGATGTCGGCGGATAAATATGATGCTGCTCAAATGGTTCAAATGGCTCTGAACACTATGGGACTTAACAGCTGAGATCATCAGCCCCCTAGAACTTAGAACTAATTAAACCTAACTAACCTAAGTACATCACAAAATCCGTGCCCGAGGCAGGATTCGAACCTGCGACCGTACCGGTCGCGCGGTTCCAGACGGAAGCGCCTAGAACCACTCGATCACACATCGACTGGCACGATGTTGGATGCACATACAAAGGAACATTGCATCGTAATTCGGAATAACACAGACATTGCAATATCGTATCGTAGATACGCTATAGGTTTTCTGAGGGTGATTGAAAAAGGATGATAGAAATGAAGAAGAAGGTGTTTATTTGTTTTATCGATTGGCTTTAGACAGACTCAACTGGGGTATACTGTTTATAATTTTAAAAGATGTGGGTATGGAGTGGAAAGACGCAAGGTTACTAAAGGAGATGTATACAAAGAAAAACGTGACAGTCAGAGTAATGTAAGAGGAGACGGAAGAGATGAGCATTGGAAAGGGTGTGAGGCAAGGATTCTTACTGTCAGTGAAGCTGTGCAACGTTTTCGGAGAAGATAAGTAAGGTCGTAGAGGATGTAAGAGGCACTGTAATTAGATGAGAGAAGGTAAAGACTATAAAATATGCGGACTGTCAAGCAGCGCTGGCGGAATCAGTAGAGGAAGTACAGAAGAAGTTGAAGAGTATTGCAGGAAGGGGCGAGAAGTATGGAATGAAAACGAAGATAGTAAAGACAAAAGTGGTGAGAATGGGCAAGAAGGAAACTCGAGTTATCATATTCCCTAAAGGAATAAAGGTAGTACAAGTACAGTCCTTTCTAAACCTGGGAAGTTTAATGACATGGAATGGGAGCTGTAGAGAGTAAGTGAGGAGATGGATATCTATGGGAAAGAGAACATTAGGAAAGATGAAGCTGTTACTAATGTGTAGAAGAATTCTTATGAAGGCAAGAAAAGACTTGTTAAATATTATGGCTGGAGTGTATTATAATAAAGCTGTGAATCATGCACAGCTAAAGAGAAAGAAGAAAGTTATTTAGAAAGTTTTGAAATGTCGCTATGGAGCAGAATGTAGAAGTTGAAATTGGACTGACAGAATGAAGAAGTAATGAAAAAAATAGGGGAAGATGATTGCAAGTGATCATAAAGAGGAAACAATCTTGGCTGGGACACGTACTGCGTAGGAATTGCCTGCAACAACAAATTATAGAGGTGAAATAACGAGGAGAAGAAGTAGAAAGAGAACTGGTATGGTGCTTGATATTACAAGAGGACGAACATACAAAGATATGAAGGAAGATATTCAGAACAGGACACTGTGGAGAGCCTCCAATTGAAATTTCTCTTAAGACAGATACACTAAAGAAGAAGTAGTCAGAGTTCTTCACGAAACATCATCTGTAGGATCCGCAATCTGTTATGAAGCTCCTGACTGCTTGTGCACGCTCACTAAAAGACAGCAATTGCCTAGAAAACCCGAAAGGGCAAAACAGAATTGCACACCACCACACAGGAACACCCTTACGATTTTTTTGTCATCCCTTCGTATTTGGAAAGTAGTATTGTTGATCGTGAAGGATCACAAACTCCCGACTCCAGAAAGTAACACCATAGCTGTCACAGAGGGCACACGTTCTCTCCTGCTGTCCAAGAGGGGTACTGGCTCGACTTCCCTATTTTGCTAGTTCAAAACAGCTCCACGAAATTATTTAACATTTAGACCTTTCTGCCAGTCAGAATCAGGAGCAGATTGTAGACATTCTCATTCGGCATTTGCTGTTTCCGTTAATAGTACTTCTGTAGAGCGGTGCTAGCTCACAGGACTTTCCTGGTTACAGATGTTGGAAAACACCGTCCGTTATGGGAAATTACAGCCGCTTCAGCCAGACTAGTCGGCTCCGACTACAACACGTTTGGGAGGATTATCTGCAGACCAACCCCTCATGCCGAGACTCAATGCAAAACTTCGGCTACCCGCTTCTGGAAAATGGCTCTGGCGTCCACGATAGCGAATAGAATGAACACACAGTCACGGGCAGGAAACGATATGTTACAAGTGCACTGTACATTTTAATGAAACTTTCTGACAGAATAAAAATATGTGTTTGGCACCAGAAAAATCAATCGTGGATCAGTTTTCAGCATCTTGCACAATATTTTGGACGTGACGATGGTATCACCTATTGGGCCCCGGCACTGTTAAAAATTGTTCAAAAGTTCTGCTGTACCGAGATAGCAGCGGAAACGTTGCACCTGTGTCGCGTCAATCTAGATGTTTCGTCTAGCCATCTAATCACCATGACAAGTGTAGCTCTGGTCCGGAGACAAAGACTCGATACAAGCAGTGGAAACATGTGGACTGACCGTTGTCCAAAAACGTGAAGCCCTAACTGTCATTGGACAAGGTAATGCTGTGTTTTTGGGACTGTCATGGTGTGGTGCTAACAGATTATGGAAAGGGACAAACATCAAAGCCGCAAATTATCGAAATCTGGCTAACTTAAGAGACGCTCTCAAGATGCAGCGTCCGTGGAAACTGCCATTAGCGTCGTTTTTTGTTTATGACAGCGTCCAACCTCATCCTGTACAGGACGCCGTCAACAAGCTGCTTCTTTGTCTATTTTGTTTAACCCCCAATTCTCTGGCCAGAGCAGTGAATTCTTCCTGTCTCTTCAGATGAAGAACCATTGTGTGACAAGTTTTTTTGAGGTGGAAAGATTCCTGGACAGCCGAAATGCAGACATACAGTGCCGAGGTCTGTGCAGAATCACTCACCTTTGGGAATATTGTGCCGTTTTGAATGTGCAAGTTGATGGGTGGTTTGAGAGACAGTGTTGGAGTCTTTAATTGAATCCTTAATTGAATATTTCCATATGGCACTGTATATCTGACATGCATGTTAAAGGAATTCATCTCACTGCAATAATCCCAATTAAATCAGTTTATGACACATAAAATCAAAAATGGTTTAACAATAATTGAAAATAATAAGCTAATACCTTGGAAATCTCGACAAGCGGTCTGGAATGTGATTCAGATGAACGCGTCCTGGATGAAACATTAACATTCACGGAAGACTTACCTTGATTCCTGAAGAGTAGAGTATAAAAATAAAAAATACCTGTGGACCTGTTGCTGAAGTCGAAATCATGTTGAACCTGTAACTGCAAACAAGTCTTCAGAATGAATACTGCAAGTAGTGAACTTCGTCAAAAACGATTCGACTTTCCCTACAGTTCGCCTCACTGTTGTGCCTGGGTCCAACCATACTGATAGTTTGCGGATGGTAGCTGAAGTCTTTAGTTCTGAACCAACAATTTGCATCTACCTTCAACAAAGTCACCCTCTCGTCGAAGATGATTCTGGAGTAGTCGCCTAAAGGTTAAAACTGTCCATCAAGTCGTATGCCGATCAAGTCTACCAGAGAAGGTGTCTGTCTGAGGAGAAACTAAAGGCAGACTTCGTTCTCTGCGTTTTTCTGCATCCCATAATATTGATTGGCTGAATGAGTGCCTACGAGTAAGAAGTTGCTTTATAAGACGCTGGTCTTCCTCCCCTACTCACTTTTCAAGTGATTAACCAGTTATAAAATTCGTTATACTTGGTCCTCCAAAACTGTGTCCTGCTCTCTCCTCCTTTGTGTCTACATCAGTGTGCTGGCTAATAAGGGTGGACCTCTGTAAGCATAACCAAATTCCTTATTTCCACTTCCAAATTATTTACATTCTCTTAAGTTGATATACTTTCCGGGATGTGAGGTCGTGGTCCAAGAACTTTTCTGCTCCTTACGTTTCGTCCAGAACTGCGCTGGACTTCCTCAGAGGCGCTGCTCCGCTGAGTCTTGCCGACTGCAGAAAAGTTCTTGGACCACGACCTCACATCCCGGAAAGTATATCAACAGCCATGTCACCCGGTCGTGAAAGCCTTCATTCTACATTCTCTTAAGTATTCGGTCTTGGTAGGATCTGAGGGTGCTGTCGGTGTGTCACAATCTTCAAAGGAGCCCTAAACTTTCTGATCTCATTTAAATTTCTACTATGTTATCCTACAGGCCCGTGAATTTTGCCTATCTGCAGTTCTTTAGACAATAGCAATTCTTGTGGGACTCTGCCAAAAACGACAAGCATTCTCGGACCACACGCAGCTCGCTAAAAACAGTCTCTGTTGTCCCAGCAAATACTGGAGATACAAGCTGCATTGTGCGACTCTGGATATTCGGCGCCATGGCAGCTTTTCCTTCAAAGCATAGTCCTGCCTGACTGCCTGACGTTGTTGTACGCATGTCTGCAAGCGGGACTTCTGCAAATTCTGCTAGGGGCTGGTTCCCCGCCGATTTTATTTCCCTACAGCGCGTCCCGTAGTACACATCCAAATGAAACCTGCTTTCACAATGGCTTCTTAATTAGATGTACACGCAATTCTCAACGTAGGAATCTGTAACCCAAGTAGTTAAGTAATGGCAATCACTGGTACTGTTTAATACTTAATTTTCTGGTGGATATTAATTTATTCCGATTTGATGTGACTTTTTCTTTCCGATTTTACATACGTTACAGGACAGTTTCGAGAAAACGGTCACGTAACAAAAGATACATTTGTAGAGAAGGACTCTCGTTTTTGCTGAAATCTGCTGCATTATAGTTTCAGAGTATGGCCAAGCATTTTACCCTTTATCATCCCAATTTCGACAAACAGTTCTTCGCCGTAACAGATGTTTCATACTACAAGATGAATTCTGAACTTTACCAACAGCGAGGCGAGGGTGAAATCGAAGAGCTCCATGTGTTTCACTGGCCGTATGATGTGGGAGTGCCAGTGTCGCTACGGAGTGCCACAGAATGATCTATTAGTACTCGCTTGAAGCTTTCATCGATTCCAACTGTACCTACTAAGTTATGAGGTAATGATAGTGACCGATCAAACGACATAACGTTTCTAAACAGCTGTCCTCATCTGTATGCCAGACTACTGCACTGGACACCTGCATTCCAAGAGCTTGATTGTACCGTCAAAAACGTGCCGAGCAACATAAACGTGGCACCAGACTTGTCATCCCGTCTTCCCGTTGATGGAGATCTGGACCACTCAAACAGAAATGAACGAGAAATACGTGTAATTAAGTATGTTCCTGGTGACACTGAGATATAAACAGATTTCGAGATACTGTGAAAACCGTCTCAGAACAAAGGGTATCTGAATTTGCAATGGAGAGATTTATGTTGGAAACCTCTAAGGAGACAGGAAACGATGTATGGATCATGGAACAGACGGGAATGGAAGAGTTGGTTACGAATGCAACGAAAATGGAATGGAGGTGGACGGCATGTAAACAGATGGCACAATGGCAGATGGACCTCGGAATATCTTTCCTGTTTCCTGAAAGAAGTAAACTATCGTGACCGCGACCTAACTCATGGTGGGTGGATGGGATTAGCAAAGACACAGGAATAACATGGGATGCGCATAGTTCGATACTGTAATGCGACTGAAAGTCTAGAAGATGCTTTTCTCTAGCAGTCAATTTCAAGTGGTTGATGATATTGCTAAAAAATAATGAGATATAAAAACACTGCTCTGTTTATTTTGTCGAATTTGAGTCTAAAATTAATTACTGGTTAATAGGCTGTACCAGCTTCAGCAGAGAAGTACAGCAGAATGCAGTGAGTAGCGTGAGATAACTTATAGTGTATACTTCTATTCTTGATTTGATTATTTTTGTTTATAGATCTGGTTCATCTCGAGGTGAAGCAGACAAAAAAGATGTCTTTGTGTCTCACAAACGGTACTAAGGGGCAGACTGATTCGTTGACTGCCTATTCTCTTCATTCACCCAATACAGGAGATGCAAATAGCAATTCTCTAAAGTGAAATTCAGTTCTATTATCAGTAATTGCCACAGTTCCGATTAATTCTACAGTGAGTAACGCCACATTTGCAACCTGTCAGTTCTGCGGTTCTAATGAATGGATTACTGCCAGTGTAATATTGTTAATTTGCACTTTATTTCTCTCCCGTACATTCGAATTAGTTTTACAGAACACGAAAACTCTCCATTTTTTATTTCTTTGACATCTGAAACATGTCACTGCATTCATCCACGTGTTGGCGTCCTGTTACTCGAAACTTAATTTGCATGACAAATTCGGAGCACGAAATTAATTTTGTAATTTATTAAGATTCTTATGAATATGTCACATATTGAAATTTCGCTAACACATTTGCAATTTTTAGTAGAATTTACTGAAGCATCGACTTTTATTAATAAAATCCAAAACTCATATATCGGCAAGGCTGATTGGCTGTTACAAGCGTATAGCGACGAAAACAGCGCCAAGTTGTAACCGAACACGATGCATTTCTATTTATGTTAGACAAATTCGTAGAACTTGATTACAGTGATCACCGGCTTATGCCATTATTTGGTCATCTTCAGAATCTGCATAGTGAACAAAGCTTCCACGACATGCATTATCACACAACCTTACAACGCATGACGTATGCATTTTGTCCTCCATGTAGCGCCTGTGACGTTTACATTCTTAAATGGCTAATGACTGGCCAAGAGCGATGATATGTTGATCATAATCAAAGTATGTAATTGTGTCTATAAAAAATCTGTATAACACATCAACGCTTGCATATAAAGCGCTATATGTTTATGTGCTTTCGGGGTGCGCAATCGTTGAAAGTTTCATCTTGAAATGCAATGCAGTGCCTAAAAATATCACCGCTCGATGGCTGTAAGGATAAGGAGATGAAATCTGACAGAACTTTCGAAGGATGTACCGAATAACGGCCCTCTTAAAATAAACGCAAGGTGATATCAATAACAAACAGGGGGAAATACATATTATGAAGTTAAAAGACTAGTGATACACTTCAGGAGACTGTCGTGTAGATTAAATGTTTAGTAGTAATATTTCAAAACGGTAGACAATGGTACGAACACGCGAAAATACAATGACGGAAAAAAAATCGCAACACCAAGGAGTTGCGAGACGTAAACGAAAGATTATTTCTACATTTGAAGAACGATGTTGAGCTGTGGTAAAAATTACTGTTTTGAAGAGCGCGCCGCAGCGCGTAGTGTGAAGCAGTCGCACTCCGTTTCTGGCGGTGGCGCCACTGTGGCAATCGCAGCTTTCGTGTCTCCCTCTGGTGGGAAAGGGGAAAGGTTGTCTATTCACGTGCATACTGGGACACAAGATGACTCCTCCGTCTTGAGCGTCGGCGCATCTGAGGTCGCCGCGTGAGTCCAGTGGGCCGCGCCGTATAGCGAAGGGTAGTGGCTTCGCGGCTGACACGAGAGCAACAAGAGTCAACCCACGACATCGGTCTGGCCGGTGCGAGCTGCGATGCCGTGAGACGGGTGATCGGCGCGCCTTCCTGCGTCCGTTGAAGCGACTGGCAGCGGATGGTTCGGGAGAGCGTTTTGGGGGTGCTGCGCCAGGTCTTCGCCAGACATCGCTGTTTATTAGAAGTGATTCGTGATATGTTGTTTCATTTTCTTGTTGAATTCTACTTGTTTTCTTGGTCAGTCTCTCGTCCCCAGCTTGCTCGTCTGTCTCCCGTCCGCATTTGTTAGGCAGTTAGTGTCTGTCTGTCCGTCTGTCGGTCTTCCATACTTTAGTAGCTACCCCTGTCATGTTCGTCGGATTCGGTGTTAACGAATTTATTTCTTAAGGTGTAAAGGCCGAATTCCTGAAGTATGTTTTTATCTTGCCTATCATCTTGAGAGGCGGTATATGTGTAATGTAGAGCATGTTTGTACATTTTATGTAAGACTGCATTTCATGGGTTTTTATCTAAATGGTCATTTTAGTATATAAAGTTGGCACCCTTCCACCGTAAGGGTTTTCTTTTAAAAACAAGTTGCACTTTCGCCGGCAAGTAAATTTTTTAATGTGAGTGTTTTGTACCATTTCCATCCCTCCTACGGGGTGCCTAATTTATGTGTTTATGTGAGTTGTTAAAAATTTAGTTAAGGTAATCTGGTGTGTTGCAGATTTGCACCAGTGTAGTCTTTCAGAGGTTGTTGTGAGCGGCCGTGACTACGGCCGTGTTAAAAGGGAGCGGCAAGTATCTAAAAAAAAAAAAAAAGTTATTTCTGCCTCTGAAAAAATTGTAACTTGATATTTAAAGGATGCTTTCTGATTATAATTTAAATCTGTTTTTTTAAAAAAAGGAAAGGGTTTTTAGGAATAAAATTTCCATTTGTTGAAAGAAATTTGTTTTCATCAGTTACCTACTGGCAACTACTTCCACGCTCATATAGTGTGATTGAATGTGTGAGTGTTCTTGATGAATCGCTAGTAAATAAAGTAAATTCTTTCAGATAAGGTTTTGAAAGTAAATCCACGGTTCAGATGTCTATTCAAATATCGCGCCAGTCGCATAAAAGTGGCGATAGCAGCACCCCTATGAGGATGCAAATCAGGTTCGCTTTAAGTACCCGCTGAAAAGGTTGTGAGGTTATTTACCTTAGAGACTGGTTGTGGTGTGTTGATGCTAGTCAAGAATACCTTTAAGGCGACAAAGACACCTCACTGAGTTTGATCGAGACCGTGTAATAGGGCTACGAGAAGCTGGATGTTCCCTCCGCGATGATGCAGAAAGACTTGGCAGGGATGCAGCCACTGTACATGATCGCTGGCAGCGGTGGTCACGGGAAAGTACGGTCTCAGGGAGACCTGGCTTTGCACGGTCACGTGATACTACGGAGAGAAAAGACCATCGTATTCGGAGTACGGCACTGGCGCTTCGTTCTGCATCTGGAGCAGCAATCTGACCAGCGTTTGACACCACAGTGACGCAACGAACTGTTACAAATCGGTTACTTCGAGAGCAGCTGCCCTGCAGCGTACATTCCACTGACCCCAAAGCACCGCCACTTCCGACTTCAGTGGTGTGAAGCGAGAGATCATTGGAGGGCAGGGTGGAGGTCTTTTGTGTTTTCTGATAAAAGCTGGTTCTTCCTCGGTGGCAGGATGGCCGTGCGTTAGTTAGAAGGAGACCAATAAAGGGCCTGTAACCAACCTATCTGAGTGCTGGACACAGTGGACCTACACTTGGAATTGTGGTCTGGGGTACGATTTCGTATGACAGCAGGACCACTCTCCTGGTTATCCCAAGCAACCTTGTAAGTATACTGTCATATCGCTGGCTTAGTTGCGGAGTATCTTTGCGGGCAGCCGCGTCTGTAGAGAGTCGAGCGCGGGACACGGAACTGTTATGTTGTGTGATGTGTAGCTCTGCATGTGAGAGGCATTGTTAGCATGGAAGTTAAAGTGTTGCTACAAGTGTTATTACAGTGAAGTGATAAAATAAGTAAATGATTCGGAGGAAAGTGCGTCAAGAAGTAATTTAAAAATGAGCAGTGCTGCTGCTAACGTATTTGTGTATCCTCTCGTTGCGTGTCGTACCGTACAGTATCAATCATCCGCGCCGTGTTCGGTCTCCAAGAATGAACTAATGTGAATCGGTAAAATTAGTTACCACAAAACAGAGCATTTAAGTGCCAGTGTCTTGTAGCGAGCGTGAGGACGTGCGTTCGGTCATCGCGTTCCGCGTCATCAACAATCAACCGCGCCGCGACGGTTACGCGCACACTCGTGCAAATGAGAACTGAGAACTGAAAAATTAACTTTACGAATAGTGTTATATCATTACTAGTGTCAAGGAGGACTGATACCAAATATCTGTGTATGCGTGACGAGCGTAAGAACTTTCGTTCGATCATTCGGCTTCCGCATCAACAACAATCACCCGCATCGTGTCGGTTACGTGTGCGCTCGTTCGAACGATGTTGTGGACTGTTAATCAACCATTAATGGGGATAACACTTCTGAATTAGAATGTAAGCAGTGCAACCTGCGACTTTCTTCATCGTCTCAGAATGTAGTAGTTTACACCAAACGTCGGACAGTGTTGTGTTTTATCGTTGAGTGGCTCCCCTAAACCCGCTTGCATATTTCGGTAGATAATTTCAGGCAAGCTAACAGCAGTGTGGAGCAGGACAATACGACCGCTGCGGGATTATCAGGTACGTGGAGTGGACAGGGCGCACGGTCACGAAACGAGAAGCCAGTTTAAGGTACCTCACCCATTTGTACCCCCGGGCGTGTTACAACCTGACTGCAAATATGTTCGTCAGTCTGATGATTTGACCTATTGTGCTATTATTGATGAACAGTATATAGCTGTTGTAACACAACAAGCTCTACAGAGTGCAGATATGTTGCATTGGCCTGCTCGATCACCAGCTTGGCTCCAGTTAGCACGTACGGGACGTGATCCGACGACAACTCCAGCGTTATTCAAAACCCGTATACTGACCAACCAGATACAACAGGCATGGAACTCCATCCCACAAACTGACATCCGCCACTTGTACAACACAATACAAGCACGTTTCAACGCTTGGATTCAACATTCTGGCCGTTACAGCGGTTATTAATTTATCAGCATTTCACATTTTCAATGTCTCATCTCGCACTGACCTTTAATTTGCAATGTTAATCGCTTACATATATCACCTAGACAAATGTATTTCAGAAATTTCATTACTCTACATTAATTATTTTTTGGTGTTTTTTATCCGTCAGTGTACTTGCGGAAAAAGTGAAAGAAGAGCTTGGATTTCACGGGAGGCTTCTGGAACAGGGCGATGCACTTACAAAGAAAACCGCCTAAAAGACGTTAGTCTAAGGTACTATTTCAAAGTCCGAAGTTTCTGTTAACGTACGCATGACAAAAGACATCAAAGGAATTCAAAGATACACTGCTACAGTATGAACAGCTCAGTACAGCCTATTTTAAAGCACGACGGGATTAAATGGTAACCTCTGGGAGAACGGTGACACTGATTTCGTAGAAAAGCTGTTGTGTAAATTTATAGAACCAGCATTCGAGGCAAACTGAGCAACAGTTCTGCTGCTCGCACCGTGTTATTTCGAGTAGGGATGACGAGAATGAGATGTGAGAGAATACTGAGGCGTACAACCATTTCGCTCGCTTCATGAGCGACCAGGACAGGACAGGAGGTTTCTTATATTTATACGAAGTAACTGCTATCATGCACGGTGCTTTCCCTTACGGAACATACACTGAGGTGACAAAAGTCATGGGATATCACCTAATGTCGTATCAGACCTCCGTTTGCCCGACGTAGTGCAGCAACTCGACGTGGCTCGGACTCAGCAAGAAATTGGAAGTCCCTGAAGAAATATTGAGCCGCGTTGCCTCTGTAACCGTCCATAACTGCGAAGGTTTTTTCGGTGCAGGACTTTGTGCATGGTCCTCTCCCTTGTTTCCCTAAATGTTCGGTAGTATTCATGTCGAGCGATCTGGATGGCCAAATCATTCGCTCGAATTGTCCAGAATGTTCTTCAAACCAATCACGAACAGTTATGGCCAAATGACATGGCACAATGTCATTCAGAAAAATTCTGTCGTTGTTTGGCAAAATAAAGTCTATGAATGGCTGCAAATCGTCTCCAAGTATCCGAACATAACCATTTCCAATCAGTGATCGGTTCAGGTGGATCAAAGGAGCCAGTCCATACCTTTCAACACAGGCCACACAATTATGGAGCCACCAACAGCTTTCACAGCACCTTGTTGACATCTTGAGTCCATGGCTTCGTGGAGTCTGCGTCACTCTCGAACCTTCAACTCTTACCAAATGGAACCGGGACTCATCTGACGAGGCCACGGTTTTCCAGTCGCCTAGGGTTCAACCGACACGGTCACGATCCCAGGAGATGCGTTGCAGTCGTTGTCGTGCTGTTAGCAAACTCTTTCACATCGGTCGTTGCTGCCATATCCCATTAACGCCAAATTTTGCCGCACTGTCCTAACAGTCCTACATTCATTTCTGCGGTTATTTCACGCATTGTTCCCTGTCTGTTAGCACTGACAATTCCAAGCAAACGCCGATGCTCTCGGTCATTAAGTAAAGGCCGCCGGTCACTGCGTTGTCCGTGGTAAGATATAATGTATGCACTTTGGTATTCTCGGCACACTACTGACACGGTCTCGGATACTGAATTCCCTAACTATTACCGAAACGGAATATCCATTGCGTCTAGCTCCAACTAGCATTCTGCGTTCAAAGTCTGTTAATTCCCGTTTTGCGGCCATAATCACTTCGGAAATATTTTTATATGATTCACAAGCTGCGACATTGTCGCGAATAAAACAGTGACCCGAATATAGAATAAATTTCCTTTAGTTTACGTCTATGGTCACAAACTTCTTGGCAACAGGTTTCCGGTTTCGGTCTGTAATGACTACCTTCAGATCTGTTTTATAAAAACAATGTCCTAATGTACTGCAAACACAGTGGCATCGTCAAATGTAAAATGCAAAATCAGCACCAGCATCGTCAAATGTACGAGGGCAGTTAAATAAGTAATGCAACACATTTTTTTTCTCGACCAATTTCGGTTGAAAAAACCGGAAATTTCTTGTGGAATATTTTCAAACATTCCCGCTTCGTCTCGTATAGTTTCATTGACTTCCGACAGGTGGCAGCGCTGTACGGAGCTGTTAAAATGGCGTCTGTAACGGATGTGCGTTGCAAACAACAGGCAGTGATCGAGTTTCTTTTGGCGGAAAACCAGGGCATCTCAGATATTCATAGGCGCTTGCAGAATGTCTACGGTGATCTGGCAGTGGACAAAAGCACGGTGAGTCGTTGGGCAAAGCGTGTGTCATCATCGCCGCAAGGTCAAGCAAGACTGTCTGATCTCCCGCGCGCGGGCCGGCCGTGCACAGCTGTGACTCCTGCAATGGCGGAGCGTGCGAACACACTCGTTCGAGATGATCGACGGATCACCATCAAACAACTCAGTGCTCAACTTGACATCTCTGTTGGTAGTGCTGTCACAATTGTTCACCAGTTGGGATATTCAAAGGTTTGTTCCCGCTGGGTCCCTTGTTGTCTAACCGAACACCATAAAGAGCAAAGGAGAACCATCTGTGCGGAATTGCTTGCACGTCATGTGGCTGAGGGTGACAATTTCTTGTCAAAGATTGTTACAGGCGATGAAACATGGGTTCATCACTTCGAACCTGAAACAAAACGGCAATCAATGGAGTGGCGCCACACCAACTCCCCTACCAAGAAAAAGTTTAAGGCCATACCCTCAGCCGGTAAAGTCATGGTTACAGTCTTCTGGGACGCTGAAGGGGTTATTCTGTTCGATGTCCTTCCCCATGGTCAAACGATCAACTCTGAAGTGTATTGTGCTACTCTTCAGAAATTGAAGAAACGACTTCAGCGTGTTCGTAGGCACAAAAATCTGAACGAACTTCTCCTTCTTCATGACAACGCAAGACCTCACACAAGTCTTCGCACCCGAGAGGAGCTCACAAAACTTCAGTGGACTGTTCTTCCTCATGCACCCTACAGCCCCGATCTCGCACCGTCGGATTTCCATATGTTTGGCCCAATGAAGGACGCAATCCGTGGGAGGCACTACGCGGATGATGAAGAAGTTATTGATGCAGTACGACGTTGGCTCCGACATCGACCAGTGGAATGGTACCGTGCGGGCATACAGGCCCTCATTTCAAGGTGGCGTAAGGCCGTAGCATTGAATGGAGATTAAGTTGAAAAATAGTGTTGTGTAGCTAAAAGATTGGGGAATAACCTGGTGTATTTCAATGCTGAATAAAACAACCCCTGTTTCAGAAAAAAAATGTGTTGCATTACTTATTGAACTGCCCTCGTATATAAATAACAGCATACGCACGAGTCATCTTGTCAGCAGCACTACTGTTCAAAACAAACTGCCGTACAGTAGCCACTAGATGTTTGTGTTGTAAGTTCACCAGATGTCGCTACTGTAGGCATGCACAAGTCTTCAACGCTTAATTGAACAACGTAAAAGAAATGGGGGATAAAATTGGTAAAGTCTGTAATGGGTTTATAAAGTATAAGACGCATTAAGTAATAAAAAGCGATGAAATAAAACACGACAAAAGTAAGATTGTTAAAAAGAGGAAGAGTTAAGAAACAGTAATTTCCATATGCTCAGGTGCCAATATTATACATAATGACATATATAATAAACAGCTTTCACAATGCACAGAATAATACAAAAACAATAAAACAAATAGCTAAAGAAGCTAGAATGAAAGAAAACTACTGCTGCACATAATCAGCGCCCTCTGATCGCGCTTACGCCAGAATTACGCATAGGCGAGAAGTGGTTAGAGGAACGTAACCGCCAGAGGGCCCCTCGTACCCTGCGGCACGCCGTTGGCAGAAAAGAATGAGAAAATTCCGTACCAGTGCATGAACAACATTATCTAGTTAACGCAGTATATTATATAAACAAAGAAGGAACAAGAAAATGCTAGAGTTATGCGTACAACATACGAAAACGAAGTAAATATGTAAGGCACTCATTAGAAGTGAATACATTTCGCTGGTTCACAACAGGAATCTGAATTCTCCTTCCTTCACTAGAATAAAAGATCGTATTTATCAGAACTAAATGTTAGTCATGACAAAACATCAGCAAAGATTAACAAGCTGCCAGCAATGTGTGTTGTTGGTTAAAGTGGGTTACCTAAATTCTGCTACATGTTAATAAGAAAATTTTGGCTACGACACCATTACCAGCTATTTCATGGGAACAGTTTCTTGAGACCTACTAGGAAAGATGAATATAAACGCGTGAAACACGCAACAGCAAGTTAGACACTGTTTTAGTGACTATTGCTACGTTTAAGACTGCTTGTGCGTGGTGTCTAATTTCAGCGTCTGGTCGGAACTTTGTGGGCATGTGTGGCGGTTGGCATTGTTGCCTATAGTGACACAGAATGTACGAAAACTTTCAATCGCGTGGGGGTGCCTAGAAAACAGTCCTAGAGTGGCTTCTGTGGCAAATATACAAGTCAAAAAAACTAATATTAGTTTAAAGGATATGTGGCTCAGTGTTCACCTAGGTTTGCTGCATAATATTTCGATCGATCTTGTCTTCGCCGGAAGTTTCGACCGCTGTTGTTACTTGTACTTGTTCTTTGGATTCCGACAACTGAACGAATATTTTGAAGTTATATGCAGTGGAATGATCTCTATGGAGTATATAACTTTCACATTCTTTTTCTTTTTCAATTCTGTACAATACTGTAGGAGTATCTGTAATCTTAAATATTCTTTGCCATCGAATATTTATGAAATGTAAAAATTTAAATTTACCGTTTGTAACCTCCCCCTCACTTATAGACCTTAATGACAGTGAAATTTGGGAAAAGCAATCGTCACCGAAGTTAATCTGTCGGTAAAGAGGGAGGAAAGGGTTACATTTAAATGAAAGGAAAAATGCAAATGAAATTGGTGGAAATTCATTTTGAAAAGGGGTAAAGTTAATAAAGAAAGTAAATGTGCGGTCGTTACGTTAACAATTAATTGGCGCTAATTAGATATTTGAGATTTGGGGAAAATTACGGTCGCCAGTCTCATGGACAACTATTATAATAACTGAAAATGAAAGATTAATGCACATATAATTAGCACTAAAAGCGTGGCAACTGCAGGTTGACACGTGTTGTGTGAAAACTGAATGTTTGTCAGAAGTAATAAATTTCGATACACTCTGACTTAATTTAGCAAAAGAATTAATAAAACCGGAAAACTGAAAGTTAATTTAGTGACTGAAATTAATAGTGAACTTTGTTTCTGAAGCACTACGAAATAAAATAAAATAAGGTTAATCTTGGGCTACCTCAACAATCATTTCAAAAGCTACTTGAATCTACGCAATTTAGAAATAAGAGATTTAACTTTGAACTTGAATTAAATGATTCTGAACAATTAACAATAGTAAAATTTAGTACGTACCAAGCTGAGCTGCAGTCACAGGTATGGTAACAAAACTCGCACTTTTAATTTGTGCTTGTGTAATCTAAATATTGTAGCCAGCTATGAATACCTTAACTGAACTTTGAAATTAAAGCAGTGAAATGGAATGATATTACTTTGATGTTGGCGTTTGAATTTCAATGACTCTCGAGTTCATTTCGGAAAAGGAAGGGACCCCGCTTGGTAACGCAATTGGGACAATGAGCAACAAAGGTTCATGCTAAGTTGCTGTATTTTAGTGATGATAATTTGAAAAGCTGAGGTCTGCCATACAGTTCTAAAACTTTACGTGCTTTCAGTCTTCCTTGTTGGTTGATTGAAGGTTTGAAGTTGTCGATCGAGGAGGTGGCGACAGTCACTCATTGTCGGCCGTCGCTGTTGCAGAAGCTGGATGTCACGGTCACCAGGCGAAACGGGCTCTTGATGTGCGCCAGCTAATGCTTCCCGTCCGCGACACCGTGTCAGAAACTATCATAGCAAGTCGAGCGCAATTACATGCTGCCAAACCCCGAAAGCGCGGCAACTCGCGGGAGCGTCACACAACACACCTGCTCCACCGCCCTACCCCAGCCAGACTCTCCCTCTGCCCGCACTCCACGCGGCAGAGTTCACACTACCAAAGATCCTAAACACTTTAGTTCTCCACACGACCTATCGATGTAATCGTTCGATAGCATAGTTTTCCCTAGGCCAGACCCAGCGTAAAAATACAAATAATATTTACAAAACAAACCAATTATACATCGACATAAATGCATATATAGTAAAACAATTGCAATATATAAAGACACAGAAATGTCATATCTTCAGGTAACAAATAAAGGAAGAAAATTTATAGTACAATAGATGGAAATAGGAGGATATGCATTTCCGGCGTTACACATTGATTAACAAACATACACTCTTCGGAATTCCTACGATACGAAATACGGAAAGACGTAGGCTCAATATTTTTCTACGTCCAACGTTTCGTTTACTTTTTATATGAAAAATTACAAAAATGGCTCAGGAGAGCTATTCAGCTATTTAAACAGTTTCAAACGAATTAGCTTATTATTCCAATAATAACAATGTAATGAAACGGTCATTTGCCGAAATTTTGTGGTTTGAATTTGACAGCTCGAAGCACAGACTATTCTCATCCCCAGAGGACGAAACTTTGAGACTTCTCTAGTCCACTGAGGTGGACGTTGAAAAACTAGGCTGCAGATTGCCTTCAGGACATAGAAAAATGAAAGATCACGTCCTATACACAATGTAGATGAGAGCCAAGATTATAACATGTCAGGTGTATATAAAACAACTTATAGTGAATACGATAAATTTTATGTTGGCCGAACAGGCAGGGACTTCAGAACGAATTTTAGAGAACATACTTATGTTAGTAAAGCCAGTCCGGTCCCTCAGCACAGTGCTGATTTAATAAAATACAGTTTTTTTGACAATAACACCAATAAAAACGTAACCATTCTTCATAAAGCAGAAAAAGATTATTAAACACTCTATATTAAACTAAAGTACACACCCACATGAAGAAACGATCGGACAATGTACTTAACGCACAAGCAGAGTTACAGAATAAGATGTATACGCAATCTAAGACAAAAAAAGGCACACGACGAATGATTTGTCCGAACGGGACGGAAATAAATGGATGCGGCGATCATTTGCAGACAGACAAAAGATTACAATTTCACAAAAAGTGTATGATTTATTGAAGAGAAAGATATTCTCAAATTGGTCCACCTCTGGCCTTTATGCAAGCAGTTATTCGGCTTGACATTGACTGATAGTCGTTGGATGTCCTTCTGAGGGGTATTGTGTCAGACTCTGTCCAACTGGCGCGTTATGTCTTCACAATACCGAGATGGTTGGTTGGTTCAAATAGCTCTGAGCACTATGCGACTTAACTTCTGAGGTCATCAGTCGCCTAGAACTTAGAACTAATTAAACCTAACTAACCGAAGGACATCACACACATCCATGCCCGAGGCAGGATTCGAACCTGCGACCGTAGCGGTCGCTCGGTTCCAGATTGTAGCGCCTAGAACCGCACGGCCACCCCGGCCGGCAATACCGAGATGCTTCGAGGGCCCTGCCCGTAATACTTGAGACGATCTTACTTGGGGAGACATCTGGCGAAGGTAGGATTTGGCAAGCACGAAGACAAGCGGCAGAAAGTGGCGCCGTGTGTGGGGGGGGTCATCATCTTGCCATGAATTGCAACAAAACGAGTCGTGAATTTCGTCGACGTATTGCTGTGTTATAATGGCGCCTCGGATGACAACCAAAGAGGTCCTGCTGTGAAATGAAATGCCAACACAGACCATCATTTCTGGCTGTCGGGCCGTATGGCGGACGGTAGCCAGATTGGTGTCCCTCTGCTCTCTGGTGCGTGTCCAGAAACATCCTCGCTGATCATCAGGGTTGATTTGGAAGCGGGACTCATCAATCCTGCTCGAGTCCATGAGATTCCAGGCCGAATATGCCCGATACCACAGCAAACAGACTTGCTGGCGTACAGAGATCAATGGTAGTCGGCACAACGGCACAAGGGACACTGTGAGCTCAGCTACCTTTCTGTGGGTCCCCTATGTATGGTCCTTGTTGTCACTGAAGCACCAATTGCGCTTCGGATCTATAATACTGGTGAATCCGGGGCTTTGAGACCCTCCCTGAGTATTTCTCGGTCCTCATTTTCTGTCGTCTGTCTAGGTCGACCACTTCCTCCTTGGCGCTGTGTTCGGCATTGGTTCGTCCATTTCTGCTAACATCGTCGAATTGTGGCATCGAGCGATTCGCTGATTACACCAATTGGTTTCTTTGACCCGAAATACACGTCCTCTGCCAAATGCTGACATCTGCGTATATTGTTCTTACCCCTGTCTGCGAGGCATAGTTACTGTCCAACTGGGTACACGTAATGAAATTCGCAAAAACTTTATGTCTTGCTATCGATGTTTCCCCTGTTTACTATCCTTGCCAACTGTGTGGTGAATCTGCATTGCAGCATCACACATTCATCCATCGGCCGTAAAAGTTTACGATTTTGCATTTTCCATCTATACCTGTACGAATGTCAATTTGTGACGAATTTGCATAACTCCCTCGTTGTGCGTTCTCTCGTCTCTTTGTCTTAGAGAGTGGAAAATTTTGACAGTGTTTTAACCGAATAGGTTCGGTTTGGAGTATCTCCATATCCTGCATGTAAAATTGTCTAATATGACGTGATATGTTGGATTATTTTGCAATTTTATACCTTTTGTAAGTTCTGCTTTCATGTGCCAACTGCCCAAAAATTTTGTTCTACGTATACGAACCATGAAAGTAAAAATAAGAGGAGTAGCAATGACGTGAGAAACTTGAAACCGATGTCCGCCATTTTAATTGCTTCGAAACATAACCTTCAGGTATTTTTATTCTGTGCAGATCAAGAATCACTGAATGCACTTATCGCACGCACAGAATCAGGAAAAAATTCCGAAGCGAAACGCTATAACATTGAACACTCTTCGTCAGGTTCTTTATTGGAGAGTGTTTCGTCATGTGTATAAAATATAGATTTCCCAGAAGAAAGCAGATGAATGTTGAATGAATGAAGTGATAGCTACCTTCGGTAATATTTTTCATTGGTTGAAATATTAAGAAGAGGAAGATTCCTATAGGAATCCATACAAATGGCTCAAATGGCTCTAGCACTATGGGACTTAACATCTGAGGTCATCAGTCCCCTAGAACTTAGAATTACTTACACCTAATTGACCTAAGGACATCACACACATCCATACCCGAGGCAGGTTCAAATGGTTCAAATGGCTCTGAGCACTATGGGACTTAACATCTTAGGTCATCAGTCCCCTAGAACTTAGAACTACTTAAACCTAACGAACCTAAGGACATCAAACACATCCATGCCCGAGGCAGGATTCGAACCTGCGACCGTAGCGTTCGCGCGGTTCCAGACTGTAGCGCCTAGAACCACTCGGCCACTCCAGCCGGCCCCTAGGCAGGATTCGAACCGGAGACCGTAGCGGTCGCGCGGTTCCAGACTGAAGGGCCTAGAACCGCTCGGACTCTCCAGCTGGCAGTAATCCATACAGCTTGTTTTCTTAATCACAGATGTCCTACACTTAAAAAGTTTTGAACGTTGAATCTCGTAAATCCTTCCCTCTTATGTAGTTCATTTTGAGTCGTTATATATTAGTTCTGCTTTTTAAAAGTTTGTACCAGATTTGAATCGTTCTAGTTAACTGAAAATCAAGTTTAGAACAGTCGCATCTAAATTTGCCACACATTAAACACATCAGTAGTGTTGTAGTTAGTCACAAAAGTCAGTCGACATTTATTTAAAGTCAGTGCCGCCATTAGACTGTTGTTTATTTACAGTGTTACATTTACACTTACACAATCATGATTTCGGCTCGAAAGTGCCATTAACAAGTGTTTTCTGAAAGCAGGTTAGACAATAACAGTGAATTACATAACAAGTGATATAACGGTGTAAGAATCCATATTTGTAATGCTTACTCACAAGCGTTTTAAATTGCCTAGTTGGCGTACTGTCGTATTAAAATACACTATTAGACACATTGGCTAAGAGTTGATATTTATGGCAGAGCCGACTCCTTTGTTTCATTACTGAGTGCGCGATATTGACTGAATGACAGTTGGCTAAGTGTCAAATTGTCTTGGTCAAAGAAATTCCTGTTACAAGCAGGTGACTTTTCTTTTTTTTTTATCTTTGGACTCAGTGTTTGGTAGGATAGGAAAGATTAGGAGCAATTTATTTTCTTTGGTAGTTGTAACATTTTTGCAGTACCTCTTTATCTTACTGTACAATGAAGTTGCCTGCTCATTAACATGAACAGCAACAAACCTCTCGATAATATTCGCTGCATCCATAAATATAGCAGTCCAGCTAGTCATGGACGTTGTTTAAAGTACATTTTAGTAGGTAAATATGCGGCTTTGTACGTGAAATTAACGCATGACCAACTCTAAGTTGCGTAATTTTGCCTCAATTCAGAATTAATACAATACAGTGCAATTACTTATTCTACTCACTCATTAATTAACCAGTAAGGTTTGAAGCGATATTTATGATGTACATAGCATCAGGCATGTAAATCCTGTTATATGTGGTGTGGTGGAACATTGCTTAGTAATAAGTGCAAATAACACAGGTAACTGAAACATGTCTTGTACATAAAAGCATATAAGCAAGCATGTACAAGACATGTTTCACATACCTCTGTTACCTGCACTTTTTCCTAACAAGGGAACCTCCCCATCGCACCCCCCTCAGATTTAGTTATAAGTTGGCACAGTGGATAGGCCTTGAAAAACCGAACACAGATCAATCGAGAAAACAGGAAGAAGTTGTGTGGAACTATAAAAAAAAATAAGCAAAATATACAAACTGAGTAGTCCACGCGAAGATAGGCAACATCATGGACATTCTGAGGTAAGGAGCGTCGTGGTCCCGTGGTTAGCGTGAGCAGCTGCGCGAAGAGAGGTCCTTGGTTCTCCCTCAAGCGAAAAATTTTTCTTTATTTTAGCAAAGTTATGATCTATCCATTCGTTCACTGACGCCTCTGTTCACTGTAATAAGTTTGGTGTCTGTGTTTTGAGGCCGCACCGAAAAACCGTGCGAATAGTAGACGAAAGGACGTGCCTCTCCAATGGGAACCGAAAACTTTTGATCGCAAGGTCATAGGTCAACCGATTCCTCCACAGGAAAACACGTCTGATATATTATATACGACACTGGTGACGGCATGTGCGTCACATGACAGGAATATGTTGTCGACCCACCTAACTTGTACACTTGGCGAATGGGTAAAACGAATCTTCTACGTTGCCCGATTTAGGTTTTCTTGTGGATGTGATAATTACTCCCAAAAAAGTGATGAAAACATAAGAGTTTGTCACATAAACTGCAACAAATGAATCCAAAAGTCTCACACTCGCACACTTTTCCCTGTGCTCTGTCAAAACATATGTTTTTTTTACGTTTTCAAATTTTTCCGTGTGTAGACCGTCAAATCCTGCATATGTCCAAGCAAATCTGAACATGTCTTGGAATTTTGGAGAGCGAAGTTGATTATGTGTGAGTGCCTGAACTTTGATAATTGTCTAAAAATAAAAAATTAAACTTTTTGCCTGAAGGAAGACTTGAAACAAGGACCTCGAGTTCCACAGCTGCTCACGCTAACCACGGGACCACGGCGCTCCTTATCTCGGAATGTCCATGATGTTGCCTATCTTCGCGTGGACTACTCAGTTTGTATATTTTGCTTATTTTTTCATAGTTCCACACAACTTCTTCCTGTTTTCTCGATTGATCAGTGTTCGGTTTTTCAAGGCCTATCCACTGTGCCAACTTATAACTAAATCTGAGGGGGGTGCGATGGGGAAGTTCCCTTGTAAGGTAAAGAGGTACTGCAAAGATGTAACAACTACCAAAGAAAAGAAATTGCTTCTAACCTTTCCTATCATACCAGACACTGAGTCCAAAGAAAAAAAAATAGAAAAATCACCTGCCTGTAACAGGAATTTCTTTGGTTCAAGGATTTGACACTTAGCCAACTGTCATTCAGTCAAGATGGTGTTCTCAGTAATGAAACAAAGCAGTAGGCTCTGCCCGAAATATCAACTCTTAGACAATGTGTCTAATAGTGTATTTTAATACGACAGTATGCCATATTAGGCAATTTATAACACTTGTAAGTAAGCATTACAAATATGGATTCTCATACGGTTATATCACTTGTTATGTTTTTTACTGTTATTGTCTAACCTGCTTTCAGAAAACACTTGATAATGGCACTTTGGAGCCGAAATCATGATTGTGTAAGCGTAAATGTAACACTGTAAATAAACAACAGTCCAAGCGTAGCTTTCGAACAGTAACTTCTTCCGGTAACTACAACCGCTGCCATCATGAATGCTATAATGTGATTTGCGTCATCTCAGTGACTGTATATTACATTGATGCATTTTAGATACGGTTTCTCCTTTAAGTTTGTTCGGTCTAGTGTTGTGTTTACCTCCGGCCTCCGCATTTCTTTGTTCCTCGATATGAATACATGTCACAGACGTATATAAATATGATCTTAGAAATAACAAAAAACAGGTGATATCGACCCTGATCAGTAAGTTCCATGTTTAGAATTCATGACATTTACGTCAGACTCGTTCAAGGATTGTCACTGATAGCGGTAACATACACGACAGCCTGTGTATATTATGAGATAGGACGGATTTCATATCGTGTCGTATTAACATAGACATAACTGTAATAGGGTTCTAGCTATCCGCATAGTTAATTGCTTCTAGATGCACTCCGGACTGAAAACCCTACAGAATTTATAGCTGACACGCATGGCACTGCTGTAGAGACACATAATGTAAATAGAACTATATTTCTGCTACTGTATATACAGTTGCCACGTTGTAGAAATTGATGTATATACATTTGTTCCTCTGTATCAGTTTCCACACCCGAATACCAGTTTGGCAAATAAATGTTCCAAGAGCAGCTCATGGTGCGTAGAAGATGTCCACTTGTGCCGTCTTCCCCATACGCGAGTCTCGTTGAGGCCACGTAAGAATAATGTCACTCCTCGCATCACCTCAGTGGGCAATGGAGAAAATCAGAAGCCAAACAGAATTCATGCATGTTGAACGTTCTGCGTAGTCAAGAACATTATTTCTGAAAAGCTGAATGCACACGCAGACTTATGTTTTGGTTCAAATGGCTCTGAGCACTATGGGACTTAACATCTGAGGTCATCAGTCCCCTAGAACTTAGAACTACTTAAACCTAACTAACCTAAGGACATCAAACACATCCATGCCCGAGGCAGGATTCGAACCTGAGACCGTAGCGGTCGCGCGGTTTCAGACTGAAGCGCCTAGAACCGCTCGGCCAGACCGGCCGGCAGACTTATGTTTTCTCTCATTAGAGGCGTTACAGTCAGATTACGGCTGAGGAATAACAGTTTATCACAAAATAACCACAACAAGAAGATAAGCAGGCTTCTCTCTGCTGTCAGCCAAAAACTCGATTTTTAACTGTCTAAATAAATCTAAATAACATAAGGCTAGCTTTGATCATGTTTTTTAACCCTCTCCCCTCCACCCCCTTCCCCCCTAAAAAAAAAAGGGGATGGGGTTATGTGGCTTTCGGATACGATTTACAGCTGCCGTCACGAAACAAATACGCAGCCCATAACGAAATATGACAAAGTGACTATCGGCGTATTTTATTTTGCGGAAGTTTATTTGTATTTCGCAGTATTTCACCAACGATTTGTCACACTCGTAGGATAGAGTAGATAGCTCGCGGGCCACCGAAACGGCGTACGCCGCCGCCTGCACAGTTAAACGAACGCCGAGGGGAAGGCATGCATCAAAACACAGAGACGAGGCGTCGTATTGTCACCCTCGCCGCCCACAGAGCCCTACATCTACCCACCGACAATGGCTGCCGCGATGTATCGCGGGGAGCAGACCGCAAGCAGCAATCAAGCCTGTCTCGTGACGCTAAATTTACACCCGTGATAATGCAAGTCTTCTCAGCGGGTTTACTGGTCTGCAACCTCTTCAGTGACAGAATGTAGCCAATCATATTCAGCTATTGCATCCTCACAATAGCTGCCACGTTGATGTAAACTGAAGCGCTTGTTTACTTCAACATGTGTAAAGCGCGATTTGCAAGAGCCTCCGCTGCATGAACCGCAGTGTCGCCTTGGTATTGCAGCATTTCCGCGAAGGGAAATAGTAATAGTGTTACTCTTCTCTTTAGGTGCGACGCCATTATTAAAAAGTAATACACAACTAAAATTTTCAAAGGAATTCTTGTTTACATATTCCACGAGTTATTTACAGCTTTCTGCTGATGCTCTACTTCGTTAATAATAATGTTCTCAATCTGCGTCTACTTTGCATTCCACACTTGTTGGCAGGGGCTCATCGATACACCTTCAGACTTTCTATACCGTTGCACTCTCAAATAGCACGTGGGAGAAGAAAACATTTAAATCTTTCCGAGCGAGCTCTGATTTCTTTTATTTTATCACAAAGGTAAGTTTTCCCTATGCAAGTGGATGTCAAAAAAATATTATCGCTTTTTTGGAGACGGAAGTTCAAGATTGAAATTTCGTGAAAAGTTCTCGCCACATAGTAAAACGCCTTTCTTTTAATTATTGTCATCCCAGATCGCACATCATATCCGAGGCACTCTCTCCCCTATTCCGCCATGATAAAAAACGCGCTGCCCTTCTTTGAACTTTTTAGATGTCATCCGTCAATCCTATATCGCAAGGATCCGATAGCGCACAGCGGTACTCCAAAAGAGGATGGACAAGCGTAGTATTCTGGTGTTAAGTGCAGGTAATCAGACCTCAGTGTCCTGTGATACAGCTGCAACTGGTTTTCTCCCCACTGTCCTCAATATTGCCCACCCAGACGCTGATCCAAAGAGCGGGTATATCAAAGGGGTCATGAGCACCTCGCAGAAAATTATACCGCTTGGTTTATATAATGTTAGGAGATTCATATCGCAGTAGTTATTATCGTTAAAGACTATAAGACGAGATGTACTGATGTCAGCTATCTTAATTTTAAATACATTTACATCTTGTTCCTTAAAATGTTATTAGAACAAGTAAATTTTATGTAAGTTATATAGCCAGCTGCTAACGCCATCTAACGGTCTTTGCCTCAAGCTATGTGTCAAAACCTAGTGGCCGTCAGTCCTCATTTTATATTATATATGTGCCGAATGCTGTGTCCCTTGAACGTTGGAATTGGCATCAGCTGTCATACTATTCACATGTATCACGTTATAACAACATAGATATGATGGCCTCTATTACGATATGATGCAAATACCAAGGGTGTCAATTACTACGTTTTAACGCCATAACACCTTTGTTAAGAGGATACCTTTTATATTTAGATATTTTATTTGATAGTTCCTTAAGCAAATATTGTTCTTTTATTTTCTCTATTTCTTCTCTATATTAATGTATATTTTCAGTTTTATGACCATCGTTCAATCACACTGGTCACAGAAGATGAAAATCTCTTTTTAACTACGTCATGTATGGTGTTCTCATTTTAAGAAAGATTTTTAAAGCTGTATGAAGCGTTAATGGCACCAGCACGAATCAAGAATGTTTTATAGTATATATTCGATAATTAATTCGTGTATACACTTTTGAATTCTGCTACAATATGTGCCGTTTGTAAGCTATTGTATGTTGCCAAGATGAGAAAAAATCTGTTTTATATCTTAGATGTGAAGATGGCTAGACTGTTAGCCAAAACTAATAATCCATCAAAATAAAGAAGATTCCATGTGCTATCTTGATTTCTCGGATTTTCAGTCCCTAACTTAAATTAAAAAATTCTTAAATGATTTCGTAAAAGAAACATGTCTACTGTTGTTTCGAGAACTATTTGTGTGGAAACTTTGAAATGTTGTGGTTAGTCTAGTATAAAACTACGAGACCTACGACCGAAAAACTCTCCAATGCAAAAATGTTCCCACCCACGACTATCTGCAGGCTTTGCCCTATCGCTTCTGGTCGATTTTATTGCGAAACTACATATAGATGTGCACTGATTACGTGCTGCTAGATGATCAGTCAGGTATTCACAGTATGAATCTCAGTGCGCTGGTCATTTCGGTACCTCAGGCACGTGTTTCTGTTTTTGTGTGAAAAGTAAACAAAACATAGATACACTCCTGGAAATTGAAATAAGAACACCGTGAATTCATTGTCCCAGGAAGGGGAAACTTTATTGACACATTCCTGGGGTCAGATACATCACATTATCACACTGACAGAACCACAGGCACATAGACACAGGCAACAGAGCTGGACGTGCAGACCGCGTGAGACGACGCTTCATCCAGTCCCAAACATGCTCAATGGGGGACAGATCCGGAGATCTTGCTGGCCAGGGTAGTTGACTTACACCTTCTAGAGCACGTTGGGTGGCACGGGATACATGCGGACGTGCATTGTCCTGTTGGAACAGCAAGTTCCCTTGCCGGTCTAGGAATGGTAGAACGATGGGTTCGATGATGGTTTGGATGTACCGTGCACTATTCAGTGTCCCCTCGACGATCACCAGTGGTGTACGGCCAGTGTAGGAGATCGCTCCCCACACCATGATGCCGGGTGTTGGCCCTGTGTGCCTCGGTCGTATGCAGTCCTGATTGTGGCGCTCACCTGCACGGCGCCAAACACGCATACGACCATCATTGGCACCAAGGCAGAAGGGACTCTCGTCGCTGAAGACGACACGTCTCCATTCGTCCCTCCATTCACGCCTGTCGCGACACCACTGGAGGCGGGCTGCACGATGTTGGGGCGTGAGCGGAAGACGGCCTAACGGTGTGCGGGACCGTAGCCCAGCTTCATGGAGACGGTTGCGAATGGTCCTCGCCGATACCCCAGGAGCAACAGTGTCCCTAATTTGCTGGGAAGTGGCGGTGCGGTCCCCTACGGCACTGCGTAGGATCCTACGGTCGTGGCGTGCATCCGTGCGTCGCTGCAGTCCGGTCCCAGGTCGACGGGCACGTGCACCTTCCGCCGACCACTGGCGACAACATCGATGTACTGTGGAGACCTCACGCCCCACGTGTTGAGCAATTCGGCGGTACGTCCACCCGGCCTCCCGCATGCCCACTATACGCCTTCGCTCAAAGTCCGTCAACTGCACATACGGTTCACGTCCACGCTGTCGCGGCATGCTACCAGTGTTAAAGACTGCGATGGAGCTCCGTATGCCACGGCAAACGCTGACACTGACGGCGGCGGTGCACAAATGCTGCGCAGCTAGCGCCATTCGACGGCCAACACCGCGGTTCCTGGTGTGTCCGCTGTGCCGTGCGTGTGATCATTGCTTGTACAGCCCTCTCGCAGTGTCCGGAGCAAGTATGGTGGGTCTGACACACCGGTGTCAATGTGTTCTTTTTTCCATTTCCAGGAGTGTACAATTAATCTAAGTGATGCACAAAGAACTTAAAATCTAAATTACGCTACCTATCCTTATTGTACGATTACTGTGCACGCATCCGATGACTTATTACGGACTGTACTTGGTGTAGTGAAGGCATTATTTGTAACTGCGCTCACTACTTCGCCACGGCACTACAGCCTGAATTAATTTATCCTAAGGTTGCTGCTTTTCAATATAATAATGTAGCGCGCGCGCGCGCGCGCGCGCGTGTGTGTGTGTGTGTGTGTGTGTGCCCAGCGTGATCACCTTACCTGTCTATATTAACTCATACATTCGAAAACAACTCAAGTTTGCTTACACCTATGCTGAATACTTTTAAATATATACGTGTACGATTTTCGTGGGTGTACGCTACGATAAGCGTTCACCCGTAAACCACGGACCTTGCTGTTGGTGGGAAGGCTTGCGTCCCTCAGTTACGCAGATAATAGTACCGTAGGTGCAGTCACAAAGGAGGGGTATCTGTTGAGAGGCCAGAAAAAGTATGGTTCCTGACGACGGTATACCGTCCCCAGTGAAATACTAAGAAAAGATTTAAAAACAGTATTTATAAAGAAGAGACATTTAAAAATTGAATAATAAGTGGACACTAGCCGCTCAGGGGAACATGTATTTTTCTCATGTATCCGTATTATAATAATTTCTCTGAATAAGTTTCGAGGACAAAAAAATATGAAGATGCACACGAAATAAAATGATCTAAAGAGACGACAAGATGCTCTCTTTTGTTAATTTCTTAGTCGTCTTCACTTCTTCTCTTGTCTTGGTTGCGTGTAGACGGACATCTTGCGAGTGCTGGCAAATGTAAGCATATTTGTACTAATTAAGCAGATAATATATTGATTTAATATTATTGTTCATTTTTAATTTGTAAGAGGTGATCCCGATTTCATGTCCGCCTTCCTTGAATTAACCTGCATTCGAGTAATATACAGTGCAACAATCGCAGCGGCCGATGGAGCCAATGACGCCATTACGTGGCGATATTAACTTATAAAAATTAGCGGAAGCGAAATACTCGCTCGCTATTAACATAATATACATTTTTCTCCACATTCGCCCGATGCTGCAGAAAATATGTAGCTTTAAGATTCTTATTTTCAGTACAACAGCCGACATCCAGAGCCAGGACTCCGACTACAATACAATGGTTAACGGAGGTAAGAAAAAATAATCTAGCGCGTGTGTGGGCCGCAATTGTAATTAATAACTAAAGATATTTTGCTTTAAAGTCAACTAATTAGCCGAGGAAATTGATATGAAAAGTTTATTCCATTGTTCAACGTATATGCTCATGTTTTAAGATTCAGCTCGTCTACAGTCATTAACGTAACAAATAATTTCCACTGAAGATTAATATTGTTAAAAAAGAGACAACTTCACAAAATCATTTAATTGTAAATCAAAATAGAATGAAATATTGTTTTGATTAAGGCCCACCACCTAAGTCGGTAACAATCACCATTACCAATCAATTTGTGTAGTAAATAATAAATTAAATTACGACGGCAGACGGACGCGAGAAGGGGCAGCAGCCTTTTCGGTAGTTGCAGGGCAACAGTCTGGATGAATGACTGATCTGGCTTTGTAACGTGAATCAAAACGGCCTTGCTGTGCTGGTACTGCGAACGGATGAAAGCAAGGGAAAACTACCGCCGTAATTTTTCCCAAGGGCATGCAGCTCTAATGCATGGTTAAATAATAATCGCATCCGCTTGGGTAAAATATTCCAGAGGTATATTGTCCCCCATTCGGATCTCCTGGCGGGGACTGCTCAGGAGGATGTCGTCCTCCGGAAAAAAAAGACATTCCACCGACCGGAGCATGAAAGTTAAAGCCCTTAATCGCTAGATAGGTTTAAAAATTTAAAAAGAGAAAAGGATAAGCTGCATTTAGTTATAGTGGGAACTAGTGAAGTTCGGTGGATGGAGGAACAGGACTTCTGGTTAGGTGAATACATGGTTATAAATACAAAATGAAATAGGGGTAATGCAGGAGAAGGTTCAATAATATATAGGAAAATAGGAATGCAGGTAAGCTAAAATGAACAGAAGCATAGTGAACGCAATATCGTAGCCAAGATAGGTACAAAGCACACACCTACCACAGTAGTACAAATTTATAAGGCAGCTAGCTCCGTAGATGAGATTGAAGAAATCTATAATGAAATAAGCGAAATTATTCAGTTAAGGGAGACGAAGATTTAATAGTGATGGGTGACTGGAAATCGATACTAGGACAAGGAAAAGAAGGAATAAATGTAGGTGAATACGGACTGGGGGGGGGGGGGAGGGGAAGGGGGGAAGGAATGATAGAGGAAACCACTTAGTAGAATTTTGCACAGAGCACAATTTAATTATTGCTAACACCTTGTTTAAGAATCATGAAAGAAGGCTGTATGCATGGAAGAGACCTGTAGGCACCGGAAGATTTCAGATGGGTTATGTGATGGTAAGGCAGAGATTTGGAACCAGATTTTAAATTGTAAGGCATATATGGGCATTCGTGAAGGTGGCATATGTGGACTCCGACCACAACGTAAATGTAGGAAATTAAGGAGATGATACCTGGATAAATTGAAAGAACCAGAGGTTGTTGAGAGTTTCAAAGCAAGCATTCGGCAACGATTGACAAGAGTATAGGAAAGGAATACAGGAGAAGACATGAAATAGTGAAGGCAGGAGAGTATCAAATAGGTAAGAAGACAAGGCCAAGTAGAAAATATGAAATGCAATGATTGAATGAGATTGATAAGGAGTACAAAATAGCTAAGCAGCAATGACTTCGGAACAAATATAAGGATATAGAAGCCTATAGGAAAATTAAAGAGGCCTTTGGAGAATAGTGAAGCAGCTGTATAAACATCAAGAGCTCAGATGGAAAGCCTGTCCTAAGCAAAGAAGGGAAATCCGAAATACGAGAAATGTATACGCATTAACAATTTGCAACCAATGCTGTACAATCGCAATAAAGCTTATTTGTGTCGCACTTATAGTCATATGTTATTGGACACTTTCTTTGAGTTGTAAAGAGTGCATGCCTGGTTGGTTAGGAAGGAGTGAAGTTTGTGATGCCTGGTTAGTTAGGAAGGAGTAAAGTTTGTGATGTCTGAAGATGGGTGTAATCCCGAAACGCTTAACATATTCTAATAAAAGAGTCAATTGAACATCTCATGACTTTACTGCGATTGTACAGCATTGGTGGCCAATTGTTAACATAAAAATGATCGCAGGCCTCAGACGGGATTTTATGTCCTGTATATCAATGTATACGCAGTTGCAAATATGGACAACCATCAGTTGTATAATGGAATGAGGACAATGAGATTTTGTGGCAAGCGACTTTCAAGTAAAATGTCTCCCCTGAACGGGACTATACACAATCGATGTACGAGTATGGTTAACGACATATGGAAGTTTGGACCTGACCGTGAGTCGTGCTCGGGGGAAGCCTAATGATAAGGCTATCGTTTACTATAAGTGGGAAATCCGGGTTCGAGTCCCGGTCCGACACAAGTTGTCACTGACATCATTCCATTATACATCTGATGGCTGTCCATATTCGTAATTGCGAATACATTTCATGTATTTCATACGGCTGTAGTCGCCCAAGTGCCTGCATGCATGCCCGAAGGAACAGTGCACCGTAATTCGGGATAACACAGGCACTACAATATCGCATCGGAAAGCTGAAAGATGGAAGAAGTATGTGGAGGGTGTACACATGAGAGATGATCTTGCAGGCAGTATTACAGAAACAGAAGAAGAGATGGGACACATGATACTACGAGAAGAATTTGACAGACAACTGGAAGACCTAAGTCGAAACAAGACCCAGGGAGTAAACGACAATAGTTAGAACTACTGACAGCCTTGGGAGAGCCAGCCATGACAAAACTCTTCCACCTGGTGAAAAAGACGTATGAGACAGCCTAAATACCCTTGGACTTCAAGAAGAATATAATAAATCCAATTCCAAAGAAAGTAGGTGCTGACAGGTATGAGTATTGCCGAACCATCAGTTTAATAAGTCAGGGTTGCAAACTACTAACACGAATTCCTTACAGAAGATTGGAAAAGCTGGTAGAAGCCGACCTTTGGGAAGATAAGTTTGGATTCAGGAGAAATGTAGGAACACGTGAAGCAATACTGACGCTACGACTTCCCTTAGAAGATAGATTGAGGAAAGGCAAACCAACGTTTACAGCAGTTGTAGCCTTAAAGAAAGCTTTTGACAATTTTGAGTGGAATAATAAGTTTAAAATTCTGAGGGTGGCAGGGATAAAATACAGGGAGCGAAAGGCTATTTACAACTTGCACAGAAACCAGACGGCAGTTATAGGAGTCGAGGGGCATGAAAAGGCAGCCGTGGTTGACAAGAGTGAAACAAGGTTGTGACCTACTCCCGACTTTCTGTACACTGAGCAAAGAAAAATTTGGAGTAGGAATTAAAGTCCAGGAAGAAGAGGTGAAAACTTCGAGGTTTGCCGATGACACTGTAATTCTGTCAAAGACAGCAAAGAACGTGGAAGAGCAATTGAACAGAATGGACAGTGTCTTAAAAGGAGGATGTAAAATGAACGACAACAAACGCAAAACAATTATAATAAATGAAGTCGAACTAAATCAAATGATGCTGTTGTTGTTGTTGTCTTCAGTCCTGAGAGTGGTTTGATGCAGCTCTCCATGCTACTCTATCCTGCGCAAGCTTCTTCATCTCCCAGTACCTACTGCTACCTACATCCTTCTGAATCTGCTTAGTGTATTCATCTCTTGGTCTCCCTCTACGATTTTTACCCTCCACGCTGCCCTCCAATGCTAAATTTGTGATCCGTTGATGCCTCAGAACATGTCCTACCAACCGATCCCTTCTTCTTGTCAAGTTGTGCCACAAACTCCTCTTCTTCCAAATTTTATTCAATACCTCCTAATTAGTTATGTGATCTACCCATCTAATCTTCAGCATTCTTCTGTAGCACCACATTTTGAAAGCTTCTATTCTCTTCTTGTCCAAACTATTTATCGTCCATGATTCACTTCCATACATGGCTACACTCCATACAAATACTTTCAGAAACGACTTCCTGACACTTAAATCTATACTCGATGTTAACAAATTTCTCTTCTTCAGAAACGCTTTCCTTGTCATTGCCAGTCTACATTTTATATCCTCTTTACTTCGACCATCATCAGTTATTTTGCTTCCCAAATAGCAAAACTCCTTTACTACTTAAAGTGTCTCATTTCCTAATCTAATTCACTCAGCATCACCCGACTTAATTCGACTACATTCCATTACCCTCGTTTTGCTTTTGTTGATGTTCATCTTATATCCTCCTTTCAAGACACTGTCCATTCCGTTCAACTGCTCTTCCAAGTCCTTTGCTGTCTTTGACAGAATTACAATGTCATCGGCGAACCTCAAAGTACACTCCTGGAAATTGAAATAAGAACACCGTGAATTCATTGTCCCAGGAAGGGGAAACTTTATTGACACATTCCTGGGGTCAGATACATCACATGATCACACTGACAGAACCACAGGCACATAGACACAGGTAACAGAGCATGCACAATGTCGGCACTAGTACAGTGTATATCCACCTTTCGCAGCAATGAAGGCTGCTATTCTCCCATGGAGACGATCGTAGAGATGCTGGATGTAGTCCTGTGGAACGGCTTGCCATGCCATTTCCACCTGGCGCCTCAGTTGGACCAGCGTTCGTGCTGGACGTGCAGACCGCGTGAGACGACGCTTCATCCAGTCCCAAACATGCTCAATGGGGGACAGATCCGGAGATCTTGCTGGCCAGGGTAGTTGACTTACACCTTCTAGAGCACGTTGGGTGGCACGGGATACATGCGGACGTGCATTGTCCTGTTGGAACAGCAAGTTCCCTTGCCGGTCTAGGAATGGTAGAACGATGGGTTCGATGACGGTTTGGATGTACCGTGCACTATTCAGTGTCCCCTCGACGATCACCAGTGGTGTACGGCCAGTGTAGGAGATCGCTCCCCACACCATGATGCCGGGTGTTGGCCCTGTGTGCCTCGGTCGTATGCAGTCCTGATTGTGGCGCTCACCTGCACGGCGCCAAACACGCATACGACCATCATTGGCACCAAGGCAGAAGCGACTCTCATCGCTGAAGACGACACGTCTCCATTCGTCCCTCCATTCACGCCTGTCGCGACACCACTGGAGGCGGGCTGCACGATGTTGGGGCGTGAGTGGAAGACGGCCTAACGGTGTGCGGGACCGTAGCCCAGCTTCATGGAGACGGTTGCGAATGGTCCTCGCCGATACCCCAGGAGCAACAGTGTCCCTAATTTGCTGGGAAGTGGCGGTGCGGTCCCCTACGGCACTGCGTAGGATCCTACGGTCTTGGCGTGCATCCGTGCGTCGCTGCGGTCCGGTCCCAGGTCGACGGGCACGTGCACCTTCCGCCGACCACTGGCGACAACATCGATGTACTGTGGAGACCTCACGCCCCACGTGTTGAGCAATTCGGCGGTACGTCCACCCGGCCTCCCGCATGCCCACTATACGCCCTCGCTCAAAGTCCGTCAACTGCACATACGGTTCACGTCCACGCTGTCGCGGCATGCTACCAGTGTTAAAGACTGTGATGGAGCTCCGTATGCCACGGCAAACTGGCTGACACTGACGGCGGCGGTGCACAAATGCTGCGCAGCTAGCGCCATTCGACGGCCAACACCGTGGTTCCTGGTGTGTCCGCTGTGCCGTGCATGTGATCATTGCTTGTACAGCCCTCTCGCAGTGTCCGGAGCAAGTATGGTGGGTCTGACACACTGGTGTCAATGTGTTCTTTTTTCCATTTCCAGGAGTGTATTTATTTCTTCTCCCTGGATTTTAATACCTGCTCCGAATTTTTCTTTTGTTCCTTTACTGCTTACTCAATATACAGATTGAATAATATTTGGGACAGGCTACAACCCTGTCTCACTCCCTTCCCAACCGCTGCTTCCCTTTCATGCCCTTTGACTCTTATAACTGCCATCTGGTTTCTGTACAAATTGTAAATAGCCTTTTGCTCCCTGTATTTTACCCCTGCCACCTTTAGAATTTGAAAGAGAGTATTCCAGTCAACATTGTCAAAAGCTTTCTCTAAGTCCACAAACGCTAGAAATGTGGGTTTGCCTTTCCTCAATCTAGCTTCTAAGATAAGTTGTAGGGTCAGTATTGCCTCTCGTGTTCCAACATTTTTGCGGAATCCAAACTGATCTTCGCCGAGGTCGGCTTCTTCCAGTTTTTCCATTCGTCTGTAAAGAATAGTGATGCTGAGGGAATTAGATTAGAAAACGAGATGCTTGCTCTTTGAGCAGCAAGGTAATTAATGATGGCCAAAGTAGGAAGGATATAAAATGCAGACTGACAATGAGAAGAAAAGCGTTTCTGAAGAAGAAAAATATGTTAACATCGAATATAGATTTCAGAGTCAGAAAGTCTTTTCTAAAAGTATATGTATGCAGTGTAGCTGTGTATGGAAGTGAAACGTGGTCAGTAAACTGTAAGATGGCAAGAACTATGCCCCTTACATGAAGTCATTAAAGATCACCTAACTCACATTGAGCGAACAGTAGGGCTGAACAAAAATGACTGACAAGCCACAATACATCTTGAGAGGGTATAGTATGGACGTATTGGAATAATTAATGTTGGGTGACGGTTTTAAAGTAATTCACACGACATGAAAACTTTGTGGAAACGCATCGATTTACTGGAGGCTAGGTAATGCCTGGGAAGTATTCAGAGTTGACCGTGGCTGGCTGGGGAGTGGCGAAGGGAAGCAACAATAGGCAGCTTAGGGCAGCTCAAGCTCTGAGAAAGCGGTAACGGGGCTCGGCCTCCAGCTGCCTTAAGATGAGTGACAGTGAGTGGGTGGTTGACCCCATGCTGGTGTACCGGGAAGCAGACAGAGAACTTGTACGCTGGTTGATAAATATCTGTCATCCCGTTTTCAGTGAAACATGCGAGAAAGCTGCGCAAAGCTATTGTGGAGTGGTCAACAGAGGCCAAAATACGCGTGTTCATGACTATAGCAACTTCACGCTGAATTCATGGTCCGCAGAGTCTGAAGTAAATCAGCTGAAGAGCGACTGAATGAAATACGCCGGCCTCCGATGGGAACGTAGGACCAAGGAATTTGAAGTACTCTCCTGGGAGTCAGAAATCCGGAAAAAATGGTGTTTTGTGCAGACGCTAACCTTGATGGGTGGCCTGGGAGGAACTAAATAGCAGAAGTTGAGAGGAAGGGAAATTTTGTGGGAATTTGTTCACTTCTCAGAGCAGGCATTGGTCGGTGCTGGGAAGTGACGCATAATTAACGCGAGTTGCGCTGCAATTGGCGTAAGTGATTTTGCTGGAGGGGAAATCGAGGCAAAGAGCGGACTGGGAGAAGTCTCTGTAGAGGTCTTCTGTTCCCAGCTTGCCTAGAGTGTGGACGTGGCGTTCTTTACTCAGCTTGCCTGAGAGAGAGTGAGCATCTCTGCAGTTTAGGACTTAACAAACGGAACGATTGAGCTTGGAGAAAGAAAGTTTTGGTTCAGCTATGTACTGATCAAGATAGTTAGGAGTGAATAGACGAGTGCAGCCTTGCAGCACCACGTGGCCAGCCGACGTCCGCACAACGATGACACTCCACCACGCTGAATTCGGTGATATTGCACCCGCTCCTTCTTGAGTTAGGCACTGATTAATTTGTTGGATCACGTCGGCAAAGTTTCCACGAGTGTTTCATGGGCTGTGTATTGTGGAATTATTCTCCCACTTCGCATTACACCTGGGTCAGTCGATAGGAATTAATTTTGATTTATCGCGCTTTACTCCATGTAAACGCAATTTATTACCACTGCCTGTTGGGAGAGTCATGTAATGTGATGACTGAAGGTCGGGAGTTACAATAAATTTGTGCTAATCGACTGCATCTGTTTTCAATCAAGTACTTGAAATCCCAAGTCACTTTCTTAATTAATTATATGTTCAACATTTGCATCTGGTGTTCAATAGCTAAATATAATATCAATGTACACCCAGTTTTAATTAAAAGTGATCCATTCTGAATCAATTAATGTCAACACTGCCACCGTAGTTCAATCAGGAGTCACAGGGCCTTATTACTTTCTTTGCGTTATCCGATATTGCGGCAGTTTTGCACTCTCTGTTGATCTGTTAGTCAATTAGCTGGGGTGAACACACGCCAAAACCAGATAAGTGACAGGTGGGGTGTTACATATGGCTGACCCATGCCAGGATATGATACTTCAGGATTTGCTAGGAAGTAGTCTTGAAAAAGGAAATTTTTCCACATGATCCATTGCTTAGCCATTTTTAATTGAATAACTGGTAGCATTAGTTACAATAAGTTACATTGTCTTGTTCATTTGCTGTCCTTTCAAATTGACATTTATAGGTGCCTGTGCATTGTATTTGTGATTTGTTGGAGTACTTACGATGTGCAGTGCCGTAATCAGCCGATGCTGAGCACACAGAACACAATCATTGGTACTAGCCTTTGTGCCTTTTTAGGGGAATTCTTCATAAACTGTTTGTCAGGTCACTGCTCACACGCAGTGTATCAATTTGTGTCCTGATATATGTTTTGCGTTATCTAATTATTGAGTGTAAGGGGTACCTGGGTTTTGAGTTTTCGTGTAACATAAAAAGTGCAATGATAACCAGGGGAAAAGCCAAGACAACGGCAGAATATAATCAGATTGTTACTCGGGAGAACGTGGGTGATAGTAGGGAAAGCTCTACCGATGAGCGTGACGAACGCGAGTTGCAACTTCGTGAAACTGGGTCTCATGACTGGTTTAGTCCGCTGAATAGCAAGGACGTTGATTCAGGCAGTGATACTGAGGGCTCGGGGGACGCAGGGAGTACAGCATTAATCCACAAGTATGGAAGATCCAGCCTAAGAAGCCAGAGTGTGTTGGAACAAAACGGTGTCCGACCATTATCAAACGATTCATTCACAAGTGATCCGACGGGGGCGCGGAGACGGTACTTGTCTAGATATCGAAAGGTTTCTCAGAACAGAGGAGAAGAGTCACATGTTCAACCACAAAAGAACGAGGATCAAAATGCGGCTACTCTCAAAAACATTACGGACCTGTTTCAACAGATGCAAACGGTGAACTTAGAGCAGAGCTCCAACCTTAATGCCGAAATTAAAAAGGCGATTTCGGAGCTGAACTATAGGTTCACAGAAGTTGATAGGGAAGTAAAAGAGGAGGTAAAGAATCTCGGCGTCTAAATAGAGAAAGAGATTGACATCATGAAACGAACGGCAATTGAAGCCAAATTAATTGCGAAAGGTGCAAGGAAAATAGCGAGAGAAACTCGGGACTCCACGCAAAGCACGGCAAAAGTAGGAAATGTCATGTTATCAAGGATACAAAGCCGGATAAAACGTGTCGAAGAAAAGCAACAAGAGCAACCGGACATAGGGCCTAACGAGATGTTCAAAGAGGAAGTGGCGATATTAAAAAGAAATTTAGAGGACGAGGTAAAACGTCTCATTACAGAGACATCAGGAAAGGAGGAGGGTGTAATTACTGCGTCGACTGAACCGTCACTTGCCGGAACACAGATAACTGCTTCACGGTGTGACAAAGTTGACACTATAAGCAACGGGAGCCACGCCTTGATTCACAGCTCTGAGGCAACGACCGAGGTAAACACGGACAGCGCGCAGCAGTCCAGTGAGCACAATTGCTGTCGGCTGATTAGATGTACCGAACAACTGTCGAACATACAGAGGGGGAGAGATGACGATAGCGTGTCGGAACGAATTAGTCCACGTCCCGAAGTTCATACGAATCGTAAGAACGGGAGAAATGATAACTGGAATGATGACCGGTTTGACTACAAGCATTTTGTATCAGTCCGAAAGTTCCATCACTACAAGGACGAAGGTAATTGCTTGCGTCCAAAAACTTTTATGGGACAATTCGAGTTATTTTTGCCCCCACACTGGCCATTGATGTACCAGCTAGATTTTGTGTGCTCCCATATAGAGGGCGCGACCGCTGAGTACATGATAAATGTAGCGAGGACGAGCGTCTCGTTCGAAGAATTCAAGAATGCCTTCTTGGGCAAGTATTGGTCTAAAGAAACCCAAGAAAGGATCAAACAAGAAATTATGATGTCCAGAGATATGGAAGGGCAGGGTACCGGAGTCCGATCAAATTTTTTAAAAATATGACAAAAAGGAACCAGTACCTAGACAACCCATGTAGCGGTGCGGAAATCATCAGATTATGCTACATGAAACTTCCCATCTCGTATTAACAATCACTTGCCGGTCGTTGTGGTAGCGATACTGAGGTATTTAAGGGAATTTTGCGCGAAATGGAATTCACATTTCAAGAGGAACAGGCGCGGGAGAAACGCCGACAGCGTGAACAAAATAACAACCGTCGCAAATTGGACCCCAGTGGGATAGTAGGCCAGCACCGAACTACAACGGTCACAATCAACATAAGGGCAATGGCAACTCGAAAAGAAGGTACATGGAAGAAGAGCGACACTCTACGGTGCAACACAGTAAATCACAAAGGACCTGGGGCAATAATCAGCAATCGGGAAGGAACAGGAATAATGGTTACAAATAACAACCAGGAAGAGGTCGAAGTCCGCCCTCCGAAGCCTGGTCCATCCCACCTTAACGGGCAGGATTACGAATGACTAGACCAGAGCGCGGACAGGAGTTGCAAAACGTCCGTAACCTCGGAACTAGTAAGTAACATAAACATTATCGAATACGAGGATGTCACCGAGTTACTCCTCGAAGAAAAGGAAGAGCAACAAAATAATATATACCCAGTAGTCAAAATCAAAATAGGTGACTTAACGGTGGCCGCTATAATTGATAGTGGAATCCAGCTTTCAGCGATCTCAGAAGAGGTATTTAAGACATGTAACAATGTGCTGAACCCACCGACTCTTGCCACACAAAAGACGAAGGTCAGGGGTGCATTACTTGGAAAGAGTATAGAAATATCTTAACAGACGCGTTTAGAATTCGAATTTCAGGGACATCAGTTGACTGCTAATCTTTTTGTCATTCCGAAACTGTCCACCGATATTATCATTGGTATGGATTTCCTATCAACGAACAAAGCCATAATCGATTTGGGTCGAGGAGAAGTCACATTAGGAGAGGATGACAAAATCCATCTTCGTTTCGATGAACAGGCAATCCTGGGGCAGGTACAAAAGAGCTGTCTCACAAGGAGAAGGCCTCAGACACGGCCAATCGATTCAGCTCAAATTTGGCAGGTCGCTTGTGTACAACCTAAAACAAAGGAATCTAAGATATTTTGGGTCAACACCCCCGCGTTTTTGAGAAAATCACCCCTAAAGGTTATGACGAGCAATCGACACAAAATTGTCGAGATCGATAAATAATTGTAAATAGAGCATTTTTCATCATCAGGTATGGGGTCAGAAAAAGCATACTTTTCCCGAAATCGGGGTAAGAAACTGTTACAACTGCAGCTTCTGTACCCACATGGTACACGATGTTCACCGACATAGTCGGCTCGCAGCCGTGCTAGCGTGCGGAGCTGCTCCGCGCGCCGTCTGACGCTCCGCTCTCGGCGGTGTTTACTTCCGCGTCGCGGTGTTTGTGTCTATCGAGTCCAGTACTAACGTACACCATGGCGCACTCGTACCGCTGTGCAACGATCGAAGTAACGTTTCAGGCCGAACATCCACGACCCAGAGCTTTCGAAGTCGAACAGTTCATACGTGAGGATCTACGTTTGAACCCCCAGGACGTAATCGGCATACATTTTTCCATCGCTGGAAGTGTTGTCTACATCAAGATGTCGACGGAGGAAATTTTCAATGACATAATTCACCGTCATGCCACCGGACTGAAATTTAAACACTCTGATGGACATATGGGTGCTGTAACAGTCGCCCATGCTGGATTCGGTCTCCGGACATTGCGAGTGTTTGAGCTCCCGTTCGAGGTGCCTCAGGATGTGGTCATTGCCGCTTTCCAACCATATGGCACCGTCTTGGGTCACGTCGCGGAGAAGTGGCAAACATTTACGACCTACCCCGTATTAAATGGCGTCCGGCAAATCAAAATTGAGCTGACGAAACATGTCCCATCGTACCTGCTGATTGGCGGTGTGAGGGCCATCGTCATATACGATGGACAGCCACGAACGTGCGCAGGATGTGGCCAGGAGGGACATGTACGTTCCGAATGCTTACACCGCCGTTTAATACAGACGCCGTTACGTGAAGAGACCCAGGCTTCGACGGTCACGTCCTTACCCATCACCTACGCCAAGGTTGCGCAGGACCCCGTCGTATCAAACTCGATTGCGCCAGCAGCATCGTCAACGCCACCCGCCGCAGCACAACGCGCCGAGGACACAAGCATGGCGTCGCCTCCAGTGCTCGCTTCAGGACCGTCCGGGCTGCAGACCGAAACCGATGTTCCTGTTGGAACCATGGACGTCGACCTCGGTGTCGTGCCGACGTCTGCCTTTGTCCAGACGGGTTCGGCGTCCGACGACGGGCGACCACATTCTGATTCAGAAGGCCACATCAGAAAACAGCGGTCGCCTCGCAAACACAGGAAACGACGACGAACGCTCTCGACGACGCCCTTTCTCTGACGGCCCCGCGAGATGTCGACCTGATGTCTGACGGTGATCTCCCACATTGCGTGCAGTCACGCGATGTGGCAGCAACAGGCGCCCCTCCTGTGACACCTACTCTCCCAGCCACGGACGTGTCCTCGCCGTTGTCAACGAATGATGACGGCGGTCCCCCTGCCACTCATGTTGCGGAATCCACAACACCCGTTCCGGAAGTACGTGACCGTCACATGTCCACGTCGTCAGCTTCCTGGGCCGATGACGTTGAAGAAGAAGTGGAACAGATTGCCAGCGTGCCTGCACAGGAGTCCACCTCGGCGACACTGGGGCTGGCGCCCCGCCAGAAATAATCACCACTGCGGGACCACCGGTGGGTCTCCACCTGCCGGCCACTTCTACCGCACGTTCTGCAAATACTGAGAATGGCCGTACACAGCAATATCGTATCGCCACGATGAATCTTGCCACCATTCGTGCCCCCCATAAACTGGCCATATTCAGAGACAAAATTTACTCTGCGGATGTGGATATAGCACTCTTACAAGAGGTGTTTGTGGCTGACTTCCTAGTTCCCACCGGATACAACGCCCATGTTTCCCCCGCATCCGATACCGGTAGCGGCGTCGTCATCCTGCTACGCGACGGACTCCCTGCAGAGGACGTCATCTACCTCCCCACTGCGCGAGGTATGGCCCTCACACTGTTCGGCGTGCGTATTATTAATTTCTACGCTCCGTCCGGCACTGGCCGCCGTCATGACCGACAAACTTTTTTTGCCGAAAGCGTCACACCCCTCTTCACCGATCCGCAGGACGATTTGGTACTCGGGGGGGGGGGTTAACTCGACACAAGAGGCTGCGGACCAACTCCCGCGACATTCCCCTTGTGCATCTCATTCAGTGGTCATCGACCGTCTACGACTTGTTGACACATGGAAGAAGCTCCACGGAATTCAACCGGGCTATACATTCTACACCTCTCACTCGTCAAGCCGCATAGATCGCATCTACGTTACCCGCTCTCTTGCTGATGGCACACGTCAAGCAGAAGTCTGGCCCTTGGCCTTTTCAGACCATGATGCGTACCTCTGTGACGTCACTCTCGCCCGACAGCAAGTGTGGCATAGTCGTGGTCTGTGGAAACTCAATGTCGCTCACCTGACCTCCTCAGACTCTCGCCGTATGGTCGAAGAAGCGTGGGCACGCTGCCACCATCGTCGAGAAGCCTATGACTCCACCTTATCATGGTGGCTCTCCTGTGCAAAGCCGACCCTCAGGAAGACTCTGATGAGTTATGGGAAGGAATTAAAGGCGTGGCAAACTCATACCCTGCACTTCTACTGCACCATTCTACGTGACTGTACGACGATGCCTTTCTCGCCGGCCCGGCAGTCTATGGTCCATCGCACGAAGGCGCAGATCTCCTTGATCATGCGGCGTAACTTGTAAGGCACTGTAGTCCGTTCTCGAGCTTCTAATCGAATCCCTCAAGAACGTCCGTCGATGTACCACCTGCTTCAGGAAAGACAACGACGACGACGAGCTCTGATCCAAGTTCTCATTGATGTGGAAGGGCGCCGGCACGACACCCAACAAAGCATCGGTCGTACTCTCCATGCTCATTTTGCCGGGCTATATGCAGCCGTATCGCATTCTGCAGCACTGATCACAGAAGTCGCTCAGCTTACTACGAACACTCTTCCGGAGGATGCAGTGCATGACCTCCAAGACGACGTAAGCACAGATGAAGTGGTAGATGCTATCAAGGCGGGTTCCGATAACAGATCTCCTGGACCTGACGGTATACCCATCGAATTTTATAAAAGTTTTCACTATTTGTTGGCTTCCACGTGGACGGCAATCGCACAAGAGCTGATGTCACCGATGACAGTAGTCCCGAGCGCGTTTCTAGAAGGCATTATTATCCCCGTAGATAAACCGCGCGGGTTATCGAGGATCCAGGACTATCGACCAATTACTTTGCTCAACAGCGACATGAAAATATTCACACGGCTACTGGCATCGCGGCTCAAGAAGGTCGCACGTTACGTCACATCCTGCGACCAGACTTCTCTAGGAGGCGACAACAACATCCGTACGGCCCTTTGCCGTTACAGAGACGTGATAGCATTAGCGCATTATCAGCGTCTCCCTGGCGCCTTGGATTCACTGGACTTTAGCCAGGCTTTCGACCGTGTTGACCACTTCTATTTACGGACAGTTCTTCAGCATATGGGTTTTCCTGGCGGTATTGCCACAGTGGTTATGCGCCTGTTGAGTAGTGCAACCTCTAAAATCATGTACAATGGTCGTCTTGCACCGTCCCTGGTCATCGCACGATCTGTACGACAAGGATGCCCTCTTTCCACAATTTTGTATGCTTTCGCCTTGAAACCCCTGCTCCAGGGCATGCGCCAACGTTTGGAAGGCATGGCTGTGCAAGGCCACCGTTTTTGTTGTACGGCCTACGCAGACGACATAGTACTATATCTGCGCAGTGAAGATGAAGTACGAGCAGCACTGACATGGGTGGCGACTTACGGCGAAGCGTCGGGGAGCTGCCTCAACGTGTCAAAATCCAAGGTCCTGCTCATTGGTGAGGGCTTGCCGGAGAGATGCGCTGCCCCCCTTAGTGTCGCCGCCACCATACGGTGTCTTGGACTTGATTTCACAGCAGACCTGCGCCGCTCAGCGACTATCAATGGTAGACGCTTGCTACAGACAATCAGAGCAAATCTCGCAGATCACCGGCTACGAGCACTCGACGTTATCCAACGCGCGCAATACGTGAACATGTATCATGCTTCCCGTATACCACACGTGGCTCAAGTATTACCAATCCCAAATCTCCTGGCGCGACGACTGTTGATGGCTTTCGGTTCCTTCGTCAGCTCGGGGATGTTATTCAAGGTGCAGTATGAATCCCTTGCACTGCCACGAGATCGTGGCGGTGTGGGACTCATCCACGTGCCGACTCGTGTCAAAGCACTATACGTCAGCTCCCAACTAAAACTTTGGCATCGTTGCCCGCAGAGCCTTACTAGCCTCCTGCTTCACAACTTTGCACCGGCCTCCTTGTCCGCCCCAGTACTGGTATCGACCATTCCAACCCCCTTTTATTACATCCAACGATTTTTCCCGGAGTTCCGTTATATCTACCGGTCCTTACCACTTACACGTTTGTACCTCACGAAAACAGTATCCGAATTGTTACAACAGTGCCGCCCGTCCAACCCCATCGAACGTAAGTATCCACAGTACGTGTGGCGACACATATGGAAGGCGATCCATGCGCATTTTCTTGAATCAGACGTTCAATCAGCGTGGTACATCACCGTGAATGGAAAACAAGTTAACCGAGATCGTCTGCACCGCATCCATCTCGCCGATTCATCCCTCTGCACCCACTGTGGAGTGGATGACACGGATGTCCACCGGTTCCACTGTGGTACAGCGTTCGACGTCTGGACACTTGCGCGGCGAATTTTGGCGTTTCTTACTCGCCAGACACCGGCTCAGATCGATGTCCACATGCTTTTGTACCCCGATAAGACTTTTTACCCCTCCGCCAAAACTCACTCTGTGAATTGGATCTGTGGCCACACGATCCGCTATCTTTTTACTTCTGGCGACAAGTCTACGCTAGGATATTGGACTTATCTCAACGAACGACACTGCGTCCTGATACGCAACCCACGCTATAAACAATATTTTTCCAATTTCTTACGGAGCACTTTCGATGACCCACCTAGTAGCTGGAACGTCCTAGCCCTGAGAAGCTGAAAACTGTATAAACCGAACCGAACTGAATAGATCTGCTACCCAGAACCCACGCCTACGCCATGAGAAGACACGTTTGGACGAGCTGGCATGCTGTAGGCGGATACACTTCCGGAGCTCCTGTAAGAACTGGACTTTAACTACAACTCGCACGACGACTTTAATTTAACAAAAACAAAAAATACTTTTCCTTATTTATTCCTCATAATTTGTTCTTAAAGGAAAAAGAAATTTGATTTTGGCTTTGAGAAACTTTTTTTCTTTATTTGTTCCAAAAGATTGCTTCTTCGCCAACAAGACGAAGGAGACTCATTTTTGTTTACTGGAAGGAGAAACAAGTATAATTGGAGTCTTTGTTTTCTTTTGAAAAAAAAACTTTTCCTTATTTATTTCTCATAATTTGTTCTTAAAGGAAAAAGACATTTGAAAAAAAAATAAAAAAATAAAAAAGGGGTAGCGTCTTAAGAAAAAGGTAACTGGCTGGGAACCGGAGAACTCGGGTTCGAATCTCGTAGAAACCTAGCGGATGTTCTTCTTTTCGTTTGTATTTTTCCATATCTCAATTGGTACGGATAGGAGGGTTAATAAGGTAAGTATCAATAAGGAATGATAATAATAAGGTAGGCAAATAAATTTCTCAAACCTCTTGGGATAGTAAATAACTAAAATGTTACTCCAGGTCACTTTACAATGGCTCTTCCAGTCACTGTTACGTGTCCTCACTTTTCTTCGAACAACTAGATGGATGGTACTTGTAATATAAACTTTCGATACAAATATACTCACGGCACCAAGAACATATAATGAAGGCAATCTTTCGACAGCTACACTGTTCCTTCCGAAGAGTCGGCGGAAAACAAACTTGATTTACATTTAAAAATATGTCTTTTTCGGGAATTAATTTTGAAGCGCACCACGCATGCGATATTATTGCCTGAAAAATCGGTGCTGAAAGTTGGTTATGAATTATGCTGTGCGGTTGTGCCATCCCCGCTGGGTTTCCAGAAGCACTGCAACTCTGAAGCCTGGAAATAAAGTTTTTAACCTGGCGATAGAAATAAACATCACACAGCTGGCACACAGGTGTGCAGTTTGGCGGTATTACTTTTACTGTGCACGTCGGCTGACCCTCGTCATATGTTACTTACGAAAGAACACTGTATTCATTCAGAAACGTATTTCATTCGGCGCATTAGCGATGGAAAAATCACTACATCTATCCGAGAGGTTCGCGACAAAAATGACGGAAAACAACTCTTTCAGATTGACTTCTATAAGGCTCGTGCTGGACACCTTCACTCTTGCAGGTTCGCAATTATGATATGACGAAGAGGCAACAGGGACAACATAACTCTCCCACGTGTATTCTGCCCCGTGCCTCGGTGTAAACAAGCGTCGCGCGGTTGGCTATCTGTAATCGCTCGTGAGGAATTCTTAGTACTCTTAAAAAAAATGGCTCTGAGCACTATGGGACTCAACTGCTGTGGTCATCAGTCCCCTAGAACTTAGAACTACTTAAACCTAACTAACCTAAGGACATCACACACATCCATGCCCGAGGCAGGATTCGAACCTGCGACCGTAGCAGTCGCACGGTTCCGGACTGCGCGCCTAGAACCGCGAGACCACCGCGGCCGGCTTTAGTACTCTTACTCGGAGTTGTTTTCATATGACAAGGCTTAAAAGTTTAATACTTTATTAACTCACGGCGTTTGGGAAATTAGTTTGCCTACCTTATTATTATCATTCCTTATTGAAAAAAAAAAAAAATGGTTCAAATGGTTCTGAGCACTATGGGACTTAACATCTGTGGTCATCAGTCCCCTAGAACTTAGAACTACTTAAACCTAACTAACCTAAGGACATCACACACATCCATGCCCGAGGCAGGATTCGAACCTGCGACCGTAGCAGTTGTGCGGTCCCGGACTGAGCGCATTCCTTATTGATTTACTTACCTTATTAACCCTCCTATCCCTGTCAATTGAGATATGGAAAATACAAACGAAAAGAATAACATCCGCAAGGTATCTACGAGATTCGAACCCGTGTTTTCCTATTCCCAGCCAGTTATCTTAGCCGTTGCGCTACGGGCGCTGTCGGCGAAAAGTGTGTACTGTGTGGGTACAGAAGCGGCAATTGTAAAAGATTCTTACCTAGATTTCTGGAAAAGTTTGAGTTTGCGGACCCCATACCTGATGATGAAAAATGCTCTATTTACTATTATCTATCGATCCCTCCAACTTTGAGTCGTTTGCTCGTCATAACCTTTAGGGGTAATTTTCTCAAAATTGTGGGGGTGTTGACCCAAAATATCTTAGATTCCTTCGTTTTAGGTTGTACTCAAGCGACCTGCCAAATTTGAGCCGAATCGGTTGGCCGTGTCTGAGGCCTTCCCCTTGTCAGACTACAGTTTCCAAACCAGGAGGAGTCAACAGGTGAAACTGACGGCGGACAGGACAATCGAGATAGTACTTCGAAAGAAGCACAGTTAGTAGAAATACATAAGGAAATAAGCGAGAAATTGCAGGGCGTAAAGGTCATAAGAGACGCAGACAAAGAAGGGTTAGACAATGTGCTCAGAAGGAATATTGAAGTTTTTCTCCCCAAGACGGGCTCCATAAAGGGCTATCAATAAAAATTTGACGTAAAGAGGCACAAACCGTTTCGAGTACCGTCTTACCCGATTCCGTGGTCGTACCGAGATCGTGTTTTTATCGAACTCCAGCGGATGCAGAGGGAGGATGTGACATAGCCGGCAAAGTCACAATATAACAGCCCCCTCAGGATCGTAGACAAAAGGAATGGGGAAATTCGACTTGTGTTAGATTCTCGGCAGATCAATACGATCATAGTTGGCTGGCTCTGAGCACCATGGGACTTAACATCTACGGTCATCAGTCCCCAAGATCATAGTCCCGGAAACCGACAGACCCGAGAGGCTCGATGAGTTGCTGCAGAAATTCCTTGGAGTTTCGGTGTTTTCCTCTCTGGATTTGAAATCCAGCTTCTGGCAAATCGAGTTGGATCCAGAATGTAGAAGATACACGGCGTTCATCGCATTTGGTAGATGCTATCAATTTAAGAGACTCCCCTTTGGCCTGAATATTTCGTCTGCAGCATTTATAAGAGGATTAGGAACAATTTTGGATGAGGGGTTAAGGGAGAGAATAACATGTTACGTTGATGATATCCTCATTGCGGAAAAGACATGGGAATCTCACAACAATCTTCTAGGAGAAGTGTTCTCCAAATTAAGAAAACATTGGGTGACGGTAAATCTAAAAAAGTCCCGTCTTGGAGGAAGACAAGTACATTTTTTGGGTCATGTCATCTCAGGGGAATGAATTATGCCAGACCCAGAGCAGATGAGGGCGATCGCAGAATTGGGAACGCCTACCACAAGGAAACAGCTGAGAGGCTCTCTCGGTGTCGTGAATTTTTACAAAAAATTCATATATATATATATAGAGGCATTGGCGACAACACGACTGTGTCAATTAACCGGAAAGAGTGCGGAGTGGGTATGGGACAATGATACAGAAAGCGAATTCAGTATGCTAAAATCAGCTCTGGTAAAGGCTCCGATTCTGTCACATCCTGATCTGGCGCATGACTTCTGTATGGCCACGGATAGCGCGAAAACCGGGCTAGGTGTAATGGTCTTCCAAGAATATGAAGAAGATGGAATAAAGATACACAAAACTATCGCGTTCGGGAGTCGGGTGCCGAGTAAAAGCGAAAGGAACTACTCAGTAACCGAACTGGAGACCCTCGCGATAGTGTGGGGGTTCCAGAAGTTCAAGTACTTTTTATTCGGACGTAAGACACATGTCTATACCGACCATAGAGCTCTGGAGTTCGTACTTACGGCCAAATTAACGCATGGGAGGCTTGCTTGCGAGATGGGTTGCTGTCCTCCAGGAATTCAATTTCACAACAGTCTACGTACTGGGACCCACAAATGTAATAGCGGATGCACTATCCCGTGCCCCTCTGGGGATAAGCGATTATCAGGCTGAACAAGAACATTTCTCCTTGTCCTATCTACGAAAAGTGGCATTTGAAAATTATATCACAGTGACAATGCGTGATATTGGGCGAGAACAAGACAAAGATCTTGTGAGAAGAGGAATAAAAGAAAAATGGAAAGACAGAACGCAAGCCAGGCTTAGGCAGCATTATTTGTTAAGAAAGGGGGTCCTGTTTTACAGAAGAAATCTGGGTGAGACGTTGTGGGTCGTGTGTGTGCCAGAGGAAGTAATAAACAAGCTCATCTGGTATAGACATCTCAGTTATGGTCACTTCGGACACAGGAAGTGCTTCTTGAAACTAATAAGTGTCTGTCACTTCACGAAAACAAGTACTGTAGCCATGCAGCCGCCTCTGTACCCCATTATTCCAGAGAAATTAAGACAAACAGCGGCGACGGACTTGATGGGTCCGTTACCAACCACACAAAGGTGTTATAGATACATCATGGTGGTTTTAGAATTAACGTCTAAGTACGTCACCCTGACACCATTAAAAAGGGCAACCGGGACAAAGGTGAGCAGGGCGCTAAGTAGAGATTTCCTGGCACAGGTAGGGTCAGTAGAGTGTATCTTGTCAGACAATGGGCCACAGTACAGGTCGTAGGTATGGAAGAGAACACTTGAAAGTCATGGAATTAAACCAGTTTTCATATCCCGCTTCCACCCCAGTTCTAATCGCTCTGGAAGAACAATGAAGGATTTACGAAACCTTTGCAAATTGTACTGCAGTAAGAAGCACGTCACATGCAACATCGCCGGCCTGAGTGGCCGTGCTGTTCTAGGCGCTACAGTCTGGAGCCGAGCTACCGCCACGGTCGCAGGTTCGAATTCTGCCTCGGGCATGGATGTGTGTGATGTCCTTAGGTTAGTTAGATTTAATTAGTTCTAACTTCTGATGACCTTAGAAGTTAAGCCGCATAGTGCTCACAGCCATTTCAACCCAACATGACACATCTTCATCAAAGATTTCCAGGAAGTAATTAATGAGATACCCCACAGCACCACACTGTTAGCTCCAATTACGGTACTAAAGAACCGGGACCCGCCGGACTGGCTCTGTCAGTTAGTGGAGTTTCCTCCAAGAACACGTCAGCGACACGGGACCGTAGTGGAGGAAGCCCTACAAAATATCCGACGTGCAGGCGAGAAGCGCAAAGCACGAGCGGATAAAGGGTGAAAGGGTACAGTACCGCCCGACATTGAAAATAGGTACAACATACTTCATTATTTTTGTCAGAACAACACATTTTTTGTAAAATAACTCAATTTCAATTAATACAGCGAAGCCGGATACCAGTGTAGGAAAGAATGACAATTTATTTATTTAATTGATCACATGTGCACTCCCACAAAGTAAATCCCTACATCCAGTTTTGAAATGAATGAATGTATGGTCGTCTGCTAACCGCAGATAGTGAATGTGAATATATGATCATCTTTGAGACGATCCTTTGGCCACCTTTGGTGGGAGCAAAGAGATGAAATTTACCTGAGCTTTGAGCGCCTGAAATGTGCCTGACCAATACGGTAGCAAGGTGCTCCCCCACTTCAGCAGAGGTGCGAGAGGACGTGAACAATGGCCATGTTTCAGCACTCTGCCGCTGGATCTTGTGCTGTTAAGACCTTTTTTTAGTTGTGCTCCGTAATGACAAAAGAGTGGAGACATGGTATGCATGTGGAATATTTAAGAGTAGTTTGAAATAATAATTTCTCTATTTCAGGAACTTTTGTGGGGAGAATTGTCAGGCAGGTAATATTAATGGGATCGTAGTAATCTTCGGAAGTGACCAACGGTCACAATGAAACCACGTGTAGCAATAAGTTGAAATACTTCCGTGTGCTTAAGTTAAGCTGAATTACTAGCATGTGTACAATAAGTTGAAATATTTAAGAAATAGCGTGTGTACCATAAGTTGAAATATTTAAGAAATGGCATGTGCAGGACTTGAAATTAGAGAAGAGTACTTCCACGTGGTGAGTACTGTGTGAGTCTCAAACTGTGTATGAGACAAAAGATAAAGAGAAGTACTCGTCCATGGTATCAGTTGAGGACTCGCGTGTGTGATGAATACGTTCTTAATATTACTTTGCGTGATATGATTCCGTGTGACGCTAGATTCAAACTCTGAGAGAGAAGCAAGGTGAGTCGGCCGTCTATCCAGCAACGCCACTTGGCTTGCATTGCACAGGAAGACGTGGAAATATCTCCAGAGTTCATAGTAGGAAAGTAGAATTACAAAGTGGGGCAGTGTCGTGTGAAACTGGGATAAATACTAATTGAAGTGGGAAAGCTGAAAGTGATAGTGTTGTGACTATTTAGTGTTTTGTATTTCTTATTGCAGTGTGATGTATATCATGTAATTTGGGTATGTGTGGTTTGCATGGGAGAGTAGCAAGGTAGTTTCAAAAGATTAGTGGGTTATGCGTGTTCCTTTTGTACCGCTCGGTCTGGAGGAAAGTTTTGTGATGATGATTGTGAGAGTCGAAGTGTGAGAAATAATAAAAGATCCACCATCCTATCCAGAAAGTGCACTGTAGCGTTAAATAATTATGAGACCATAATATAGAGATTCACCAATGTAAAGCCATGCCCACTGGGCGGAATTTCTTATGTGTTATTGTTGTAGGTTATAGAATTTGTGTGTTTAGGTTAGAGAATTTATCGGAATAAATAAGATAGTGAAAAGAAAAAGATTGGTGGACTTTTCCTTCGAATTGTATGTTGTCATAATGTCCCGAATTTATAATGTGTGCGCCATTCATATTCAGTGCGGTGACCACGTGTTGACAAAAGCCATTAAATAAAAGACAAAAAGAAAATGTGGTATTGCCAGTGCGTAGTGTACAGTCAGAGTTCTGTAAATTACTGATAGTCAGATGCGTGTTTCTGTTGCATATTAATCATATAGGAGGATAACTTGTAACTTAAGTGTGAGTACTAGAGTTCATGTTACTCGATAAATAAGAATGAATCCACTCGCTTGGCAGACCACTCATCTTGCAGGCCTGACTCCATGGTGAATAGTGATTCTGGCGTGAACGTAGCAGTGCGGCAGGAAGTAGCTGTCGACCATGGGTTAATGAGCGGGAACGGCAAACACTCGAAAGGGGCTGAATTGTTCAACGGACCGCGGCTAGGTGATCCTTTATGCGGTGGGCTTTTCCCGACGACGCGGGCGAGCCGGGACTAGGTCAGGTATGCAGTGAAAGTGAAGGTACCCTTGGCGAAGCTACGGTTTCTCAGACGAACGAGGTGAGCGCACCGAGAGTAGCAAATGACAATGTGCTACTGCAGTTTTTACTGAGGATGGATAGAGATAATAAGGAGAGAGATAGGGAGAATAAGGAAAGATTGGAAGCGATGGATAGGGATAATAGGAAAAGATTGGAAGCGATGGATAAAGATAATAAGGAAAGATTGGAGCCAATGGATAAGGGAAATAAAGAGGCAATGCGGAAGCTACTCTCAGTTACCGATGAGCGTCTGTCCGCAGTTAATAATCGGTTAGAGGAGGGGGAGAAGAATCTGGGTGTGTTGAAGCAAGTATGTGACGCCGTGAAAGAAAAAGCCAATAATTGGAGGGACGAATAAGTGCAATAGAGAGCGATATTACAGAACGTAGGGACGTGTTGCCGGATGAGCGAATCAAAGAGATAGTGGAGGACTTACTTGCAGATAAACAAGGGGCATTAGCGTGGAAGCTCAAGTCACCCGGCAGGAAGTGGCGCTAAATAAATACAGGGATGAAGTTGCGGAGGTAGTGGTCAGAATGAATACAATTAGTGCAGGTGTAGAAAAGGTCAGTATAAGAGGCGAGACAGGCTCTGACAGTATGCAGCGAGAGGTTTATGCCGAGCTGGAAGAGATACAATCACTATTACAGTTTAAAGAGGCGCAATTAGAAATCAATAGGAAACATAGGGAAGAACTAGCACAGTTGCAATTAGCATGCAGTAACGGAGGTGACACACCACCAGGTAGATTGCAGAGGGATAGTGAGATAAATTCAAAAAAAGAAAATAGGCAGAAAGAGTTAGACGAACTCAGAGAGTTAGAAGAACGGTTGTGTCGGATAAAACAGGTGGCAAACCCAACTGGGTATAGTCCAAGGTCGGAAAACATAAATGCGTAAGAAGAATGTAGGAGGCACTTCGTGTCGGTACAAACTACACTTGTTTTCCGGATCCTGATAATTACCAACATCCATGCCTGTGGCTGTCTCAATTTCAAGATTCATTACCTTCATCGTGGGGACCGCTCCTCAAAATGAAGTTTGTGTGTAACCATTTGAGGGACAAGGCTAGAGCGAAAATGCAGGAAGGTATTAAAGACTGTAGTAGCTACAAGATATTTTGTGACAAGTTTTTAAATGAATTCTGGTCGAAAAGTAAGCAGGACCAGGTTAAGCAAAGCATATTGATGATGCCAAATTGTAACGAAGGTGGTATAAGAGATCCAGTGTCGTGCTATCAGGAAATGCTGAGACGAAACAGGTATTTGGATGTGCCATACGAAACTGGGGAGCTCATTAGGATCTGTATAACGAAGTTGCCAGTGAGATTTCGCAGAGATATAGTGATAGCAGGCAGAGGTTTAGACGATTCTGCGTCATTTCAGCACTTGTTACAGGAACTGGGTAATGAGAGCAACATTGTGAACGGCGACACGACTCATAGGTCAGACAGAGTTGAGGATAGGAACGGCAGAAACTATCAGAATGACAGGAGAGCATGGAATCAGAGGAATGACGGAAATGGAAGATTGCGAGGAAATAGGGGGCAGAATTCATGGGGATATCGACCGGCAAACCGGGAAAATAGAAGATGGGACAGAGATGGAAGAAGAAGGGAAAATGAAAATGATGGGCGAAGAGAGGATAGGCAGTCATTGGGTTCACGAGAGGACAATCACTGTCACAATGACGGAGGGACAACAAGGTGACTACATGATAGACGGGTACAAACCAGGACTATTAATGACGTAAATATTAGGTATATCGATTACGGAAAACTAAGGGAGAATCTGTTAGAGGAGGTAGGAGATGTGGGAAGTGAAGTCCACCCAATAATTAGCGTAGAAATAAATAACATAATCGTACCTTGTGTCATCGACACAGGCAGTGTAATGAGTGTTTTGAGGGAAGATGTGTTTAAGTGTTGGAGTCTTACAAAACCATGGTCAACTTGCCATTGCAAAGGACAACAGTGAGAGGGGCAGTTACAGGAAAGGGAATTGAGGTGAAGTTACAGGCTGCGGGTACAATAAGAAATTTTATGTATAGATTCAAGGTCAAGCCACATAAACAGTTTAGGGCCCAAGTGTACGCGATACCTGTTGTGTACAAAGAAAGAGTGGAAGCTGAGATCGAAAGCATGCTACAACAAGGGATTATCGAACCAGCATCCAGTCCGTACAACAGCCCTTTAGTTTGTGTTGAAAAAAAGGATGGTTCAATTAGATTAGTTTTGGACGCAAGAAGGATTAATAAGATAATAGAGCCAGAGACAGATCGGCCGCTGACACTTGACGAATTCTCGCGGTTCTAGGCGCGCAGTCCGGAACCGTGCGACTGCTACGGTCGCAGGTTCGAATCCTGCCTCGGGCATGGATGTGTGTGATGTCCTTAGGTTAGTTAGGTTTAAGTAGTTCTAAGTTCTAGGGGACTGATGACTACAGCAGTTGAGTCCCATAGTGCTCAGAGCCATTTGAACTTGAATTGCTACAAAAGTTCCACGGGATCAGAGTTCTCAGCTCAGTTGATTTGAGAATGAGTTTCTGGCAGGTGGAGTTAGATAGGGGGAGTAGAAAATACACTGCTTTCTTGTGCTACGGGAAATCGTATCAATTCCGGAAACTACCATTTGGGTTAAATGTATCATCCGCGGCATTTATCAGAGCGCTAAATACTGTCATTCCTAGTGAAATAAAAGATAACACAGTATGTGGATGATGTCCTGATAGCCGAAAGAAACTGGGAAGACCACAATAGAACGTTAAGCATATTGCTCGGTGCATTGGAGAGACATGGGGTAACAGTGAATTTGGGAAAGTCAGAATTTGGAAGAAAAGAAATCGAGTTTCTAGGTCACATTGTGACACCAGAGGGAATAAGACCAAATCCAGACAAACTCGAAGCAATCAGAGATTTTCCGGTGCCAAGAACAAAACGTCAGCTACGGGGTTATTTATGATTAATCAATTTTTACAGGAGGTTCATTAAGATTGGAGGTGCAGCGACACCCAGACTATGTCAGCTGACTGGAAAGAAAACGGTATGGAATTGGGACCCTGTCGCACAGGAAGAGTATGAGGCGTTAAAGAAGGCACTGCTATCGGCACCTCTTCTCGGGCATCCAGACCTAGGGAAAGAGTTTTGTATGGCCACGGACAGTTCCCGTAGTGGACTTGGGGTAACATTGTTCCAAGAGCAAGAGCAAGGAGGAGAAGTAATACAACAACCTATTGCATTTGCGGCGAGTGCTTAGCAAAGCTGAGAGAAATTACACGGTAACTGAGCTTGAAGCTTTGGCAATAGTATGGGGTTTTAGTAAGTTTAGATACTATTTGTATGGGAGGCATACTACAATCTATACTGACCACAAGTCACTACTGTTTCTGATGTCGGCCAAACTTAACCATAGACGACTCGCTAGGTGGGCACTCTATTTACAGGAGTTTCAGTTTTCGGTCATGTATATTCCTGGGCCACAGAATATAGTGGCAGATGCGTTGTCAAGGAACCCAGTAGGTCATGGTCAATGCTTTGATGAGGAGGTAAACGAGAACAGATATGATATATTGTATATGCAGGGCGTGCCGTTCGAGAAATACATAGGGGCGGTACTCACAAATATCGCGAAAGAGCAGGATAAAGACGCGTCATGGAGAATGGTGAAGGACAGAGTTAGAGCGAACTTAGATGCCAATATAGCGGGCTTTTATACAATTCAGAACGGGGTCCTTTTCTACCGTAGAAATCCGAACACACAGGGCTGGGTGTTGTGTATACCAAATGAAATAGTCAACAAGTTGATCTGGTACACGCACCTAAGTTACGGGCATTACGGGGCAAGGAAATGCTGTAAGAAGTTAAGGGAATCAGTTTATTTCATTAGTATGGAGAGGAGGATCAAGAACGTGCTTGGTAGTTGCAAATTGTGCCAGAAGGCAAAATCGTTAACTATCTCATGCAAAGCACCGCTTTTTCCGATAGTGCCAGGCAGATTGAGGGAATTCGGAGCAACAGATTTGTTTGGCCCGCTACCTAAGTCAGTGCAAGGATATAGATATGTTTTAGTAGCAGTGGAATTGGTGTCAAAGTATGTGACTTTTACCGCATTGAAACGTGCGAAGGGAAGGACAGTGGCAGCAGCGATCGTTAAAAACTTTTTGCGAGAAGTAGGAACTGTAGAAAAGTTCATAGCTGACAATGGACCACAATATAGATCCAGACAATGGCTAACCACACTGAACAGAAGAAGGATAAAACCGGTGTTCATATCCCGATACCATGCTGCAAGTAACCCCAGTGAAAGAGTGGTAAATGAACTGGGAAAGTTGTGTAAGATCTATTGCCATAAGCAACATAGAAGTTGGAGTATTTTTCTCAAAGATTTTCAGGACATCCTCAATGGGCTACCACATGGAGCAACTGGTTTATTACCAATTACGGACTAATGAATGAACCACCACCAGATCGAGTCAGGGAGCTGGTAGATTTTCCGCGATCAGGAAAGCAGAGGCACGCAGAAATCGTCAAGGTTGCGATAGAGCGTATTAAGAAAGCAGCTAAGGATAGGCAGGAGAAGCAGAAAGGAAAGATCCGTAACATCGAATTGGCAGTAGGAGACAATGTTCTAATTAAAACTCATCGATTATCAAAGAAGCACAGATTCCTAACTAGCAAATTCTTTACGGTGTATAGTGGACCATTCGGAGTGAGGCGGATTGTCCATGAAAATGCTGTACTGATTGAGACGATCAAGGGAAAACAATCGCGTGGGCTTCATCACATTTCTAACATCAAATTATGGAAAAGTTAAGGATAGATCGAAAGTAGGCAATTTATGGTAGATAGTCAGTGTATTTATTTGTGGTGTGTAACGTTGTGCAGGGTCAAATCGAACATAAGAATTTTCAGGCAGGATGTCAGGAAGTATGACGGGATAGACTGGTCGAATGAGTCATGAACAGGAGTCGACAGAGTGGTGTAGGTACGTATTTTTTGTCATATGAATAAGGATAAAGCAGAAACGACGTGGTCATTAATGAGTGGATAAAGATGGTAGATAGAGAGAGAAGCGACGTGATAAATAGTAGTGGATAAAGGTGATATTTAAGGAGAGAAGCGACGTGAAGCAGTGTGATTAATAAAGAGAGATTCGACGTGATGAAACAGTGGTAAATAAAGGTGAGTAGAATCAATAATGTGGAGATGTCTTAGATGTATGTTACAGAGAGGCCCGTGTATGCTGCAATAGAGATTGATGCGAATGGCGAAGGAAGACCAGGAAATGATGGAGTAATGGACGGACGGAGAGCCGAAATACGAATGAAGAGATGAGGACAACTGCACAATGTGAAAGGACATAAAGGGAGTATGAGATCCAGATGGTGAACGTTGTGGAATACTGACGTAGGATGTAATATAAGTGTAAATCTAATTCTTACCATAAGATTTGCAATTTGGCAAAAATAATTTTGTTGTTGTTGTTGAAGCCTGGTACCAGTATAACTAATCAAATCGGTACCAAGAATGTGTACAGTTAGTTTGCAGGATGAATAATTTGTGTATTTTTTGTTCTTAGATGAAATGTCGCAATTCTAAGTTGATATTTAGCAGGAGGAATAATCGGTAAAGTGAATGCAGAGGTAAGCCGATGGAGAGAGGTGCCAGAGTGAAAGGACGAATTCGGAGACTGGAATGTTATCTCCGAAACAGCTTCATGTGTTATGTGGTTGAGTATAAGGGAGCAAAGGTATGGTATGTTGTCGTGAGTGTGGTGGTGTAAAGGTTAGCTGACTTCTAGACCTATTCTGTTAGTGTATTAATGGATTGAATGAGAAGGAAAATGTGATGTCTGGTGAGTGAGAGTCGGAGAGTAGTGTGATCAATGCGCACACTCCTGTAAAGGGGATGCTACCGATCCATAACTAAAACATTATTGTGTATTGTTTGATTGGGATGAACCTCGATGTCAGGTCAGCATCTGACATGTGGATGGCACATACGTGTCCTAGAAATGTTGTTATATATAATAAAATGTAAAATATATAAAGAGATACTAATTTCAGTCTGTCACAAGCACAAAGGTGCATTGTATGTTGTAGATTTAGAGTCACCAGTTTCTAAAATGTTTATTGTGTTAGGATGTTAAAGTAGTTTACTATTTAATAACATGTGGTAGGTAATTGTGAGCTGTGTAGATTATTTCTTATTTTTTTGTTAGAACAAAGATGGTTCAAATGGCTCTGAGCACTATGGGACTCAACTTCTGAGGTCATTAGTCCCCTAGAACTTAGAACTAGTTAAACCTAACTAACCTAAGGACATCACAAACATCCATGCCCGAGGCAGGATTCGAACCTGCGACCGTAGTGGTCTTGCGGTTCCAGACTGCAGCGCCTTTAACCGCACGGCCACTTCGGACGGCTGTTAGAACACTTTCAAGGGGTATTAATTTCAGTCTGTCACAAGCACAAAGTTTCACTGTATATCGTAGTTTTAGAATAAACAGTTTCTAATGTTTTCACTGTGATAGGATGTTAGAGTAGTCTATTATTTGATATTGTAATTATGAGCTGTATAGATTGTTTATTATTCCTTTTGTTTTTTTTTACACTTTCTCATGTTTTGTATGAGGGATGACAGGTACAATCAATAGCACAAGTGTGGGCTGTATATAGAAAAGGGATAAATGTTGGTGTGGTATGTGTAGAAAACTAGGGTGTATAATTTTATGTTTTTTGGAACAAAGATTCTTTTATTACCAATGTATCTAATAGATCATACATGTAATCAATGAGTATTTGAATACTGTAAGAATATCCTTTTGTCTGTAATGTTGCGAGATGCATGGAAGGGTCTGACTGATTGGGTTTCATAGCGCTGAGGGCTACACCGAACTCGCCCGTACCACATAAGCCAAGCAGACGTCGGCAACAGAGCCGGTGCGGTCCCCACTCTACTGCCAGTCGGGGTACACTCCATGCGCCCGCTACAGCAGGTCAACGGCCTGGGGCGACACGCACGTACCACTGGCCATTCATAAGTTCCGCCACCCTTACGACGGGGGAAAGTATCCTGCGGAGGCAACAGTGGGTGGTTTCTACGGCTCAACGGGTCGCACAGCGGCGTCACGGCAGAATGAACGCCGCGTGGCAGAACCCGGCGGGCATTTGTTACCAGCAACTATTAACTAATACTGGACTGTGGAGCCGTGAAACAAGACGACTGCTCGTATGTCTCCATAAGGTGGAAAGTGAAGGACTGGTGTTCCCACATTGTGAGTGGTGGAAAAGATTTTGTCTTTAGCAGACAGGACGATTTTTTTTTGTTTTGTCTTGACCACTGAACGGTGGGATCCATAAACTTTTGGCAGTGACTTGTTAAGTGTGCTTTGTGAATTGCATGTGGGACGCTTGGTATCCTTAAAGAGGACAGTTGTCGTTTAGTTATTGTATGAACGCAAGAAACTAAAGTGGGACATTGACATTTGCATTTGTAGTAGGAGACATTTCTTTAATTGGTGCGGGAATAAGTGCTGTTTGTTGGAACTTACGACTTTTAATTACACCATGATCTGAAAGGACAGAACCGTGGGTAATAGTAGTTGTAGGGCCATTTCTGGACGACCAGATTCGTGTGGATGGTACGCTGAGAGTGACTATGGCATTTGTGTTTAATGTGAGGTACAGTTTACTGTTCAGTGCGTGTTCAAAATTCCGATTTGAGTGACTTAAAGACTTTCGTCCAGGTAACCATGGGAGAGCTTTGACACCAAGACAGTGTTTCTAGGGAAGCTGTCAGCAACTTTTTAGACCCCAAGAACATCACAGAATGAAATGATTCCGTGTGACTCGCAAGATAGGGAATAATGTATTTGTACTTGTGTAAATTTTTTATATGTTTCATTCCTGAAGGGACAGCAAGTGTAATTGTATTTCATTAACATTTGTGTTTAGAATAGTTAGTGTTTTTTTTGTTTGTCTGTTCTGGGTTATCAAATTCACGTAGCATGTTATTAGAATATTTGGTACAATGATGCTTTAATTATTAGCCAGTGGCGTAATACTAACATAGCGGCTCTTGTTGCATTGGTCAGTAAGGTTGTCACAGGGGACAAGAGTTTGCATTGCACAACAAATATCGGAATTAACTGATGTATTTTGATGTCGTGGACAGTAATAATCTTGTTGGTGTGTTGACTGAAGCCACTTATTTGCATTATCACAGTGGTGATATTTCACATTAAAGTGCAACGAAGGCTAGTCGAAATGCAAGTTCTTGTCGTCCAAATGTGCAACAACAAAGAAATGAGCAGTAGAGTAAGATATGAGAGCTACTGGTGGATTCAAGCACTTATTGCTAACTATTTATTGCGTGTATTGATATGGAGCCTGACTTCTACGTGTAACTAGTGTACGAAATTTTTTTCTTTTGTTGATTTTGTTTTGTATTTAGACATTGCCGTTTAAAGATTATTACAACGCAATTTATGAATGTCATATTATTTGTTCTGTGTTTGGACGGTGAGCTATTTAAAATTTCATGAGTACAATTAGAATTTTTTTTTATTTGTCATAGAATTAGTGAAGTTTGGATTACTCATAAAGATAACGGAGATCCCGGTAACTAAGCCAATTTTTATCTCACCATTGTTTTTTTATTTGTTTGATGTAATGTTTTATTTGTCATGTGGATTATTGTAAATTTGTATGTGTACGTTACTCCAGATTGTGGAGAGTACAATAATGCAACAACTGTGTCAATAATTTGGTAAAGTAACAGCATTTGGTCGTCTATTTGAGGTCACCAGGGGCTAAGGTCTCCTCCTGGTTATTTTGATGACTTGCTATGTTTGTTCTAATACAGTTTTCTTAAAAAAAATGTTCGGAACTACCCTCGCATTGCAAGGATAGTACCGTGCCATTTTTTTCTGCATGGGTAGCCGGTGGTGAAAGGGTACAGTACCGCCCGACATTGAAAATAGGTACAACATACTTCATTATTTTTGTCAGAACAACACTTTTTTTTGTAAAATAACTCAATTTCAATTAATACAGCGAAGCTGGATACCAGTGTGGGAAAGAATGACAATTTATTTATTTAATTGATCACATGTGCACTCCCACAAAGTAAATCCCTACATCCAGTTTTGAAATGAATGAATGTATGGTCGTCTGCTAACCGCAGATAGTGAATGTGAATATATGATCATCTTTGAGACGATCCTTTGGCCACCTTCGGTGGGAGCAAAGAGATGAAATTTACCTGAGCTTTGAGCGCCTGAAATGTGGCTGACCAATACGGTAGCAAGGTGCTCCCCCACTTCAGCAGAGGTGCGAGAGGACGTGAACAATGGCCATGTTTCAGCACTCTGCCGCTGGATCTTGTGCTGTTAAGACCTTTTTTTAGTTGTGCTCCGTAATGACAAAAGAGTGGAGACATGGTATGCATGTGGAATATTTAAGAGTAGTTTGAAATAATAATTTCTCTATTTCAGGAACTTTTGTGGGGAGAATTGTCAGGCAGGTAATATTAATGGGATCGTAGTAATCTTCGGAAGTGACCAACGGTCACAATGAAACCACGTGTAGCAATAAGTTGAAATACTTCCGTGTGCTTAAGTTAAGCTGAATTACTAGCGTGTGTACAATAAGTTGAAATATTTAAGAAATAGCGTGTGTACCATAAGTTGAAATATTTAAGAAATGGCATGTGCAGGACTTGAAATTAGAGAAGAGTACTTCCACGTGGTGAGTACTGTGTGAGTCTCAAACTGTGTATGAGACAAAAGATAAAGAGAAGTACTCGTCCATGGTATCAGTTGAGGACTCGCGTGTGTGATGAATACGTTCTTAATATTACTTTGCGTGATATGATTCCGTGTGACGCTAGATTCAAACTCTGAGAGAGAAGCAAGGTGAGTCGGCCGTCTATCCAGCAACGCCACTTGGCTTGCATTGCACAGGAAGACGTGGAAATATCTCCAGAGTTCATAGTAGGAAAGTAGAATTACAAAGTGGGGCAGTGTCGTGTGAAACTGGGATAAATACTAATTGAAGTGGGAAAGCTGAAAGTGATAGTGTTGTGACTATTTAGTGTTTTGTATTTCTTATTGCAGTGTGATGTATATCATGTAATTTGGGTATGTGTGGTTTGCATGGGAGAGTAGCAAGGTAGTTTCAAAAGATTAGTGGGTTATGCGTGTTCCTTTTGTACCGCTCGGTCTGGAGGAAAGTTTTGTGATGATGATTGTGAGAGTCGAAGTGTGAGAAATAATAAAAGATCCACCATCCTATCCAGAAAGTGCACTGTAGCGTTAAATAATTATGAGACCATAATATAGAGATTCACCAATGTAAAGCCATGCCCACTGGGCGGAATTTCTTATGTGTTATTGTTGTAGGTTATAGAATTTGTGTGTTTAGGTTAGAGAATTTATCGGAATAAATAAGATAGTGAAAAGAAAAAGATTGGTGGACTTTTCCTTCGAATTGTATGTTGTCATAATGTCCCGAATTTATAATGTGTGCGCCATTCATATTCAGTGCGGTGACCACGTGTTGACAAAAGCCGTTAAATAAAAGACAAAAAGAAAATGTGGTATTGCCAGTGCGTAGTGTACAGTCAGAGTTCTGTAAATTACTGATAGTCAGATGCGTGTTTCTGTTGCGTATTAATCATGTAGGAGGATAACTTGTAACTTAAGTGTGAGTACTAGAGTTCATGTTACTCGATAAATAAGAATGAATCCACTCGCTTGGCAGACCACTCATCTTGCAGGCCTGACTGCTTGATGCCACAGTATGAGCAAGGCATGTGGGTGCCTCTCAAGGGGCGTGAGTACGATAATTTGTGGTTGGGGAAAATTACTCATTACGAAACACCGGCTGTCAAACAAGCAAAGGAAGTTGTGCCACAAATTCTTCGCCGGGTATAGTGGGCCTGTGCGCGTGCGGAGAACAGCGCATGCCAATGCATTGGAAGTAGAATCCATAAAAACAGGAAAATCACTGGGAGTGCATCCCATAGCACATGTAAAGGCATTTGTGGATGGATGACGTGCAGACTTTGTACATGGAATTCTAGTAAATATAGGCTTAGAATAAGGATTTTTGTTAAAGTGTCTTGTTTGTTTGTGTATGTACTGATCTTAGTGGTAGAATATCTCGTTTATATGTCCCTATATTTTGTGTTTTTATTGTTAATAATGATATCTCGCCTCTCCATATTGTGAAAGTGAAGTGCACTAGATAATTTTTGTAAACACACATGATTAAAGAATGGAAAACAAGTATTTCTGGGCATACCCCTAGAATAAGATAGATTAGGGTCTCTGTAAGTTATAGGAAGGTTCACCGTAATTGTATCTCCGTCATTGGAGAACATATTTAAGGTGGCCAGTCCCATAGGTCGTTACGAGGACGCACCGACGCATCTCGTATGCCCCTGAATACGTAAGAGGTGGACAGCTAGGCGCAGTTGCGTGAATTAGCGCGCCCAGGGCATGTTAAAATGAACCGGATGTAATCATCTACAGAGCGGACAACAGCATTATTACGCCAGAAATACTTGTTGATACCAAGATAGTTAACAACTGCGAGCGTGAGCAATGAGCTATATTTGTGTTGTGCCATTGGGACATTGCTAATCCGAAATATGTTCACAGGCCTTATGAAACCATTCGTGACAAAAGGAGAAAACGGGAAGAAAATAGAGGAGAGAAGAGGTGTCGCAATAGAACACGATAAAGGACGCTATACAAACTTCCAACAAAAAAAATAATCTTGGTAAGACAGACACATGTCTAAGTTTGTTGTGTTTTATACAAGTTCGCAGCCACAATAAGACGGACGTCTGCCACATAGGGAATTCAGAAGAAAAAACAATATTAGAGATAAAAAGTAGTAAATAGTAAATATGTAGTCGGGTTGGCTAACACCATGTTAGTCGTAGGAATTGGTAGTTAGAAATGGTGATGGGATCCTGTCCAGACAATCTTGATTCCCTATCCCTTGATTGTGTGTGTGTGAATGACTGTGAAGCAAGTTGTTTTGTACATTTTTTATGCTTATGTATAAAAAAAAGTTCTGTTACATTTCTATTGTAATTGATCCTGACGTTGATTTACAAACAAGAAAATCATTCCTTTTGTAATGAGACAATTTCATTGCTTCAGTCAAATGTTAAAAAAAGTATGGTACTGATGGTTAAACATCAGCATTTTCCATGTACTAAAATTAGTGGTCTTAGTTTGTTAATGTAGCGTAACTGAGCGAGAGGGAGTTGAAGCTACGACACCTGGCACACCACACACGAGCTGACAAGGAACGAGGACGACAGCTATGAGGGGAGCACACAGCTGACGATGATGATGGCATGCACACCACGCTCTGAATCGACAGGGCCGATGGTCAACTCAGCAGCCAAGGAGAGGTGAGATCCAGCACCTCTCTGCACAACAAAGAGGTCGGTCCTGGTCTCTGTACACAGTGCGGATTGGGGGCAGCAATGAAGAGGTCCAAGAAGGTTTCTATATTTGTTGCTCGCCACGTTAGGTGGAGCGACAGCCCAGCTGACCTTTTGTGCCTAATGACACCAACTTTGAGGACCTGAGCTAAAAATAGGCTCTTGTCTGATCACGGTCCCTCCCTTGCCCTAAAGCGTCTATAGAAGGAGCAATGACCAGTGGCTGAGCTGCGAGAGGTCACGGATCATAGGTGCACTGATGGGATCTTGTGCCTGTCAGACAAGATGTCAACGAGCTTTTAGGTGAGAGCCATCCTGCCTCAAGAAGATGCGGGTGCCTGTGGCGCCATCTCGGTAATCGACGTTGCTCTCTTCTCAGCCGTTAGCCATCCCTCAACTTGCTAGTCAGAACTAATGACACTTCCGTTCCTGCAAAAAACTTGTGCCATGTGAGTAAGTGTGTCAGTGTGGATTCAAATGAATAACATGCGCCTCAACGAACGTAAAGTACTCATTTGTTCTGTTTATGAATTATGTTATAAGAAGGTTATGATTTTATAAATGTGCCATTTGTTAAAATGTCATATACTTGTCATGCCACCTCTCTTTGTGTTAGAATAAGATATCATACTTATACCTTGTTACAAATACACAACAGTGGTTGCTCAATACGCAATGATTCTTGTCATTTTGGTTGTGTTATATATATATATATATATATATATATATATATATATATATATATATATACATGTGGCCGGCTGGGGAGCGGCAAAGGGAAGTGACAACAATAGGCAGCTTAGGGCGGCTCACGCTCTGAGAAAGCGGTAACGGGACACGGCCTCCAGCTGCCTTAAGATGAGTTGACAGTGAGTGGGTGGTTGACCCCATGCTGGTGTACTGGGAAGCAGACGGAGAACTTGTACACCTGTTGGTAAATGTCCGTCATCCCGTTTTCAGTGAAACATGCGAGAAAGCCGCTCAAAGCTACAGTGGAGCGGTCAACAGAGGCCAAAATACGCGTGTTCATGACTATAGCAAATTCACTTCTGCAGAGTCTGAAGTAAATCAGGTGAAGAGCGACAGAATGAAATACGCCGGCCTCCGATGGGAACATAGGACCAAGGAATTTGAAGTACTCTCCTGGGAGTCAGAATTCCATAAAAATTGGTGTTTTGTGCAGACGCTAACCTTGATGGGTGGCCTGGGAGGAGCTAAATAGCAGAAGTTGAGAGGAAGGGAAATTTTGTGGGAATTTGTTCACTTCCCAGAGCAGGCATTGGTCGGTGCTGGGAAGCGACACATAATTAACGCGACTTGCACTGCAACTGGCGTAAGTGTTTTTGCTGGAGGGGAAACCGAGGCAAAGAGTGGATTGGGAGAAGTCTCTGTTGAGGTCTTCCGTTCCTAGCTTGACTAGAGTGCGGATGTGGCGTTCTTTACTCAGCTTGCCTGAGGGAGAGTGAGCATCTCTGCAGTTAAGGACTTAACAAATGGGACGATTGAGCTTGGAAATAGAAAGTTTTGGTTCAGCTACATACTGAGCAAGATAGTTAGGAGTGAATAGACGAGCGCAGCCTTGCAGCACCACGAGGCCAGCCGACGTCTGCACAACGTCTCCGCCCCGCCACGCTGAATTCGGTGATATTGCACCCGCTCCTGCTTGAGTTACGCACTGATTAATTTGTTGGATCACGTCGGCAAAGTTTCCACGAGGGTTCCATGGGCCGTGTATTGTGGAATTCTTCTCCCACTTCGCATTACGCCTGGGTCAGTCGATAGGAATTAATTTTGATTTACTCCACGTAAACACAATTATTACCACTGCCTGTTGGGAGAGTCATGTAATGTGATGATTGAAGGTCGGGAGTTAAAATGAATTTGTGCTAATCGACTGCATCTGTTTTCCATCAAGTAGTTGTAATCCCAAGTCACTTTCTTAATTAATTATATGTTCAACATTTGCATCTGTTGCTCAATAGCTGAATATAATATCAATGTGCACCCCTTTTTAATTAAAAGTGATCAATTCTGAATCAATTAATGTCAACACTGCCACCGCAGTTCAGTCAGGAGTCACAGGGCCTTATTACTTTCTTTGCGTTATCCGATATTTAGGCAGTTTTGCACCCTCTGTTGATCTGTTAGTCAATTAGCTGGGGTGAACACACGCCAAAACCAGATAAGTGACGGGTGAAGTGTTACAAAACAATTTAGAAAAGAAGAGAATAGAAGCTTTTGGAGTGTGGTACTACAGAAGAATACTGAAGATTAGATGGGTGGATCACGCAACTAATGAAGATGTACTGAATACAATGAGGGAGAAAAGAAATTTGTGGCACAACCTGACTAGAAGAAGGCATTGGTTCATAGGAACATTCTGAAACATCAATGGATCACCAATTTAGTACTGGAGGGAAGGTGGGGGCTACAAATCGTAGAGGGAGACCAAGAGACAAATACGGTAAGCATTTCAGAAGGGTATAGGTTGCAGTAGTTACTTGGAGATGAAGAGGTTTGGACTGGATAGGGTAGCATGGAGATCTGCGTCAAACCAGTCTTCATACTGAAGACTTCAACAACAGCAACAACATATTCCTAGTAACTTATCCACTCCCTGATTTCTTATTAATTATGAGACATATTCCTTCATTATTCCTGTTTGATTTTGCATTTATAGCCCCGCACTCATCTGATCAGGAGGCCTGTTCATCCTGGCACCGAACTTAACTAATCGCCTTTGTATCTAACCCACTCCTTTTTGAAATTCTCTTATGTATCTACTCGGTTAGACATCTCACAGAAAGCTCGTTTTGTTTTTCCTAATGACGATATTATCCTGAGCAGTTGCTACCTGCGCCACTGCGTAGGGGTCTATTATACCTCCGGAATACTATATCGAGGAGGACACTATCTTCATTAAGCCATTCAGTAGAGCTGCATACCCTCGAGAAAAATAGCAGCTGTGCCTCTCCCTTGCTTTCAGCCATTTGCAGTACAAACGTAGAAATGCCATGTTGGCGTATTGTGCGTGGTAGCACCCATGGTTCAGCTGTTTATATGAGGCGCTGAGGCACACGGGTATCTCCATCACGTCAAGGCTCATGCTTCATGGAGGGAAAGGGGGGGAGGAGGGTAAGAAGTTGACATTGTTTTTAACGAAAAATACGTTCTAAATATTGGCCTACATTTTGTTGTGTGTGTGTTGGGGGGTGGGGGTAGGAGGGGAAGACAAAAGAGCTGTTCTTCAGACTGCCACAGTGGTTTGAAGGGAAGGGTTCCTTTGTAGTGTAACTACTGCTTTTAATTAGTATCTAGCCAATATTGGCCAAATTCTATTAGGTCCTTCATTTGAACTCATCCTTGTGGCACAGACCGCTTAAGAAATATTATTGAAATGACAGGTTTCATTTTGATACACGTCCTTTCTGTACAAAGATTCTTATCAGTGATGTATTACTCAAGTCCTATACGCCATTCAAATGGTGTATATACATAACCAAGAGTTACGATTTCTGTACCCATTGTTTCCCTCAGTATCAACATACGCGGTGTATTCAGCAAGTAACGCAATACTTTTTTCTCAGACAATTTCGGTTAAAAAAATACGGAATTTGTTGTGGGATATCGTGGAATATTCCCGCTCCAGCTCCTGTAGTTTCATGAAGTTGCGGCTAGTGACAGCGCTATACTTAGCCTTCAAAATGGCGTATGTAATGGAGATGAATTCCAAGCAGAGAGCTGTCATGCAGATTCTCTTTACGGAAAGCAGATCATCGCAGATATTCATAGGCATTTGGAGAATGTCTGCGGAGATCTGCCAATGAACAATATCACGGTGAGTCGTTGTGCGAGGCGTCTGTCATCAACGCAACAATGTCGTGCAAACCCGTCCGATCTCTCGCATGCCGGGCGGCCGCACGCAGCTGTGACTTCTGTAATGCCGGAACGTGCGGACCCTCTCATCCCGGGTCATCGGCAGATCACAACCAAACACCTCGCTACTCAACTGGGCGTCTCTATTGGCAGTGCTGACACACGTTCACCAGTTGTGGCCGCTCGGTTCCCTGCCGCCTAACAGAGCGTAAAGAGCAACGAAGGACCATCTGTGCGGAGTTGCTTGCACCTTACGAGGCTGATAGTGACAATTTTTTGTCGAACACCGTCACAAGCGGTGAAACATTGGTTCATCGCTTCGAACCGGAAAGAAAACGCTCCTCGGAAGAAAAAGTTCAAAGCCGGACCCTCAGCCAGTAAAGTTACGACGACGGTCTTCTCGGGCTCTGAAGCGGTTATTGTGCTTGATGTCCTCCCCCATGGTGCAACGATGAACTCTGACGTGTGTTGTGCTATCTTCAAGATATTGTAGAACGACTTCAGCGTGTTTGTCGAACAAAAATGCAAATGAATTCTCCTTCATCATGACAATACAAGCCATCATACAAGTCTGCGTATCCGAGAGGAGCTCACAAAAATTCATTGACTGTTCTTCCTCATAAACCCTACAGCCCGTATCTGGAACTTTCCCACTTCAATATATTTGGCCCAATGAATGATGCACTCAGCTGGAAGCAGAACACGGATGATGGGGAGGTTGTTGATGCAGCAAGACGTTCGCTCCGACGTCGACCAGAAAAATGGTACCATGCAGAGACACAGATCCTCCCAGTTGGGGGGGGGGGGGGGGGGGGGAGTTGAGGTCGTCACACTCAACGGATATTACGTTGAAAAATAGGATTTTCATTTTGTAGCCAAAAGGGTGGCGAGCAATATGATGTATTGGAATCCTGTATAAAACCAACTTGCTTTCAGAAAAAGATATGTTGCGTTACTTATTGAACACCCCTCGTAACAAGGTCATGTTGGTTAGTGTTATGAGTCCAGACCAGTGATTCATCCAGACTGTTGCTTCTGCAGCTACTGGAAAAGCTGCTGCCCCGCTTCAAAAGCCATATGTTAGTCTGGTCTCTCCACACATGCCCTCTGTTATGTCGCACTTACGGCGCGGTTATATGTGTTGTTGAGGCATGCAAGCTACTCCACCTCGCGAAGGTCCATGGTTCATACACTACTGGCCATTAAAATTGCTACACCACGAAGACGACGTGCTACGGACACGAAATTTAACCGACAGGTAGAAGATGATGCGATATGCAAATGATTAGTTTTTCAGAGCATTCACACAAGGTTGGCGCCGGTGGCGATACCTACAACGTGCTGACGCGAGGAAAGTTTCCTACCGATTTCTCATACACAAACAGCAGTTGACCGGCGTTGCCTGGTGAAACGTTGTTGTGATGCCTCGTGTAAGGAGGAGAAATGCGTACCATCACGTTTCTGACTTTGATAAAGGTCGGATTGTACCCTATCGCGATTGCGGTTTATCGTATCGCGACATTGCTGCTCACATTGATCAAGATCCAATGACTGTTGGCAGAATGCAATCGGTGGGTTCAGGAGGGTAATACGGAACGCCGTGCTGGATCCCAACGGCCTCGTATCACTAGCAGTCGAAATGACAGGCATCTTATGCGCATGGCTTATCGTGCAGCCACGTCTCGCTCCTTGAGTCAACAGATCGGGAAGTTTGCAGGACAACAACCATCTGCACCAACAGTTCGACGACGTTTGCAGCAGCATGGACTATCAGCTCGGAGACCATGGCTGCGGTTACCCTTGACGCTGCATCACAGACAGAAGCGCCTGAGATGGTGAATTCAACGACGAATCTGGGTGCACGAAAGGCAAAACGTCATTTTTTCGGATGAATCCAGGTTCTGCTAACACCATCGTGATGGTCGCATCCGTGTTTGGCGACATCGCGTTGAACGCACGTTGGAAGCGTGTATTCGTCATCGCCATACTGGATTATCACCCGGCATGATGGTATTGGGTGCCATTGGTTACACGTCTCGGTCACCTTTTGTTCTCATTGATGGCACTTTGAACAGTGGACGTTACATTTCAGATGTGTTACAACCCGTGGCTCTACCCATCATTTGATCCCTGCGAAACCCTACATTTAGCAGGATAATGCACGACCGCATGTTGCAGGTCCTATACGGGCATTTCTGGGTTGGGTTGTTTGGGGGAAGAGACCAAACTGCGAGGTCATCGGTCTCATCGGATTAGGGAATGAAGGGGAAGGAAGTCGGCCGTGCCCCTTCAAAGGAACCATCCCGGCATTTGCCTGCAGCGATTTAGGGAAATCACGGAAAAACTAAATCAGGATGGCCGGACGTGGGATTGAACCACCGTCCTACTGAATGCGAGTCCAGTGTGCTAACCACTGCGCCACCTCGCTCGGTGCCATTCTGGATACAGAAAATATTCGACTGCTGCCCTAGCCAGCATATCCTCCAGATGTCTCACCAATTGAAAACGTCTGATCAATGGTGGTTGAGCAACTGGCCCGTCACAATACGCCAGTCACTACTCTTGATGAACTGTGGTATCGTGTTGAAGCAGCATGGGCAGCTCTGCCTGTACACGCCATCCAAGCTCTGTTTGACTCAATGGCCAGGCGTATCAAGGCCGTTATTACGGCCAGAGGTGGTTGTTCTGGGTACTGATTTCTCAGTATCTGTGCACCCAAATTGCGTGAAAATGTAATCACATGTCAGTTGTAGTATAATATATTTGTCCAATGAATACCTGTTTATCATCTGCATTTCTTCTTGGTGTAGCAATTTTAATGGCCAGTAGCGTAGTAGCCTGGTGAATAATGCGTGACACAAAATACACTCCTGGAAATTGAAATAAGAACACCGTGAATTCATTGTCCCAGGAAGGGGAAACTTGATTGACACTATCCTGGGGTCAGATACATCACATGATCACACTGACAGAACCACAGGCACATAGACACAGGCAACAGAGCATGCACAATGTCGGCACTAGTACAGTGTATATCCACCTTTCGCAGCAATGCAGGCTGCTATTCTCCCATGGAGACGATCGTAGAGATGCTGGATGTAGTCCTGTGGAACGGCTTGCCATGCCATTTCCACCTGGCGCCTCAGGTGGACCAGCGTTCGTGCTGGACGTGCAGACCGCGTGAGACGACGCTTCATCCAGTCACAAACATGCTCAATGGGGGGACAGATCCTGAGATCTTGCTGGCCAGGGTAGTTGACTTACACCTTCTAGAGCACGTTGGGTGGCACGGGATACATGCGGACGTGCATTGTCCTGTTGGAACAGCAAGTTCCCTTGCCGGTCTAGGAATGGTAGAACGATGGGTTCGATGACGGTTTGGATGTACCGTGCACTATTCAGTGTCCCCTCGACGATCACCAGTGGTGTACGGCCAGTGTAGGAGATCGCTCCCCACACCATGATGCCGGGTGTTGGCCCTGTGTGCCTCGGTCGTATGCAGTCCTGATTGTGGCGCTCACCTGCACGGCGCCAAACACGCATACGACCATCATTGGCACCAAGGCAGAAGCGACTCTCATCGCTGAAGACGACACGTCTCCATTCGTCCCTCCATTCACGCCTGTCGCGACACCACTGGAGGCGGGCTGCACGATGTTGGGGCGTGAGCGGAAGACGGCCTAACGGTGTGCGGGACCGTAGCCCAGCTTCATGGAGACGGTTGCGAATGGTCCTCGCCGATACCCCAGGAGCAACAGTGTCCCTAATTTGCTGGGAAGTGGCGGTGCGGTCCCCTACGGCACTGCGTAGGATCCTACGGTCTTGGCGTGCATCCGTGCGTCGCTGCGGTCCGGTCCCAGGTCGACGGGCACGTGCACCTTCCGCCGACCACTGGCGACAACAACGATGTACTGTGGAGACCTCACGCCCCACGTGTTGAGCAATTCGGCGGTACGTCCACCCGGCCTCCCGCATGCCCACTATACGCCCTCGCTCAAAGTCAGTCAACTGCACATACGGTTCACGTCCACGCTGTCGCGGCATGCTACCAGTGTTAGAGACTGCGATGGAGCTCCGTATGCCACGGCAAACTGGCTGACACTGACGGCGGCGGTGCACAAATGCTGCGCAGCTAGCGCCATTCGACGGCCAACACCGCGGGTCCTGGTGTGTCCGCTGTGCCGTGCGTGTGATCATTGCTTGTACAGCCCTCTCGCAGTGTCCGGAGCAAGTATGGTGGGTCTGACACACCGGTGTCATTGTGTTCTTTTTTCCATTTCCAGGAGTGTATGTTCCTATACGAAACAGCGCTGTAAAATTATATAAAACACATTTCCAGTGTTTTCACAGAAAGCAGCAGATGTGAATGCTAATGCAAGCTTCTTGGAATGTCAGAGGAAAAATGAACTTTCGAGTGGACCTCAGTGGTGGCACTCTGCCGCCGAGTTTTTTTTTTTTTTTTTCCTTTTTGCTCTTGGGCAGCATACTCTCTGCGGCCGACGGCTGCAGTTCCGCCTCCCTCTCTGCCCACAACCACCCAACCCCCGTCGCCGCCAATTTCACGCAGCCTGGCGGAAATATTGTAACGAATCGGCTCATACATTGGGGGCAGCGGCGGCGGCCGTTCCGAGCCGATGACTTGATTTGCTGGCGCGCGGCCCGCCTGCAGGCCTGTGTAAATCCACGCCACGCACCTGTGACATCCGCGCCGCCCGCACACTGCCGAACTGGCGCCCACCTGGCGCCAGTGGAAATGTCAGGCGAAGCGGCAGTGGCGTACTCTCGCAATGCACCCGTAAATCTCTGCCGCGTCTCTGCCCGGCCTGCCTACACGGCTCGGCTTTACTCGTCGCGGAGAGCGCGAATCCTGACTACGTTAAACGTTATAGCGTTAGTTACTGACTTCGAAGTATGGCTCATATCGAATGTTTTGCCACCTCATGAATTTTCGGTATGAAGCTCTATGCCATTCTACATCCACATTTATACTCCGCAAGCCAACTCACGCTGTATGGTGGAGCGTACCGGTATCACTTTTATTTCCCGCCTTCCCTGTTCCATTCGTGGATAGTGGGGTTGGGGGGGTAGGAGGGTGGGGGAGGAACGACTGTCGATAAACCTTCGTATTGAAAGTTGTCTCTCATAGCTGCACATTTGCCATTTCCAAGCATTCAGTTCTTCCATGTCGACTGCCCGCGAGCAACTTTTACTCTTGAATAAGATTTTCACTGTGCAGCGGAGTGTGTGCTGATATGAAACTTCCTGGCAGATTAAAACTGTGTGCCGGACCGAGACTCGAACTAGGGACCTTTGCCTATCGCGGGCAAGTGCTCCACCAACTGAGCTACCCAAGCACGACTCACGCCACGTCCTCACAGCTTTACTTCCGCCAGTACCTCGCCTCCTACCTTCCAAACAGGAGAGCTTCTGTAAAGTTTGGGAGGTAGGAGGTGAGGTACTGGCGGAAGTAAAGCTGTGAGGACGGGGCGTGAGTCATGCTTGGTTAGCTCAGTTGGTGGAGCACTTGCCCGCTAAAGGCAAAGGTCCCGAGTTCGAGTCTCGGTCCGGCACACAGTTTTAACCTGCCAGGAAGTTTCAACTTTCACTCTTATCTTTGAACCCATTGATCGACTTTCGTTACGGGCTCTGCTACGTTTGTATCTGCTGAGGTTCTTTGGCTCGTGAGCAGCGAATCCAATGAGATGCCTAGCTGTGCAGTTGTTGGCCATGAGTTGCAGGTTTCGGAGAATGGTAACTGAGTCTTCTTCCAATTCCGTTTGTGAATTTGCCTCTGTATGGTGTGCTATTGAAAGTCGTTGCATTCATACATGCTGAGGAAGAGAGAGTTGAATGTTGAAGCAGAGTGAGAACGACTTTCTAGGGCAATTTCTGTTCTGTTTGTGAACTGCAGTTATCTCGCGATTGGGTTTAGCAACTCGACATTTTATTCACCAAGTAGTGTCTTATATGATTTTCCAATGTACCTCGAAGAACTGATATACATTGCTAAAGACAGCTGTGTTTCATGTAAGCTTAATCGATATGCACTCTAAAAATATTTAAAAATAATCGAAAATTAGTGCAAATCTTATTTCATAACCGTACCTTTCCCACATGCTCTTAAATGAAGCGCAATTTTTGTGAGATAATAGGTGTGAGTAACTATAAGGCCTTGCACGAATGCTTTTTGTGGAAGTAACGTAACTAAATATATTAATGACTAATTTAGTTAATGCTTCACTCAGCTTCAAAAATGGCTCTGAGCACTATGGGACTTAACATCTGTGGTCATTAGTCCCCTAGAACTTAGAACTACTTAAACCTAACTAACCTAAGGACATCACACACATCCATGCCCGAGGCAGGATTCGAACCTGCGACCGGAGCGGTCACGCGGTTCCAGACTGAAGCGCCTAGACCGCACGGCCACACCGGCCGGCGTCACTCAGCTTCATTATTTATCATAACTGAGGTTCAGAAATAAGTCATTATTTGAATTATTAATCTACTTTCATTTCATGCAAGTTAAGTTTGCCTCCAGATCTTGGAGAAGGCAACTGTATCATATTATGGTTACATGTTTTGTGAAACAATGATATTGCAAGCTCGCCATGACGAAGCATAATCGCCTTATATTTGAATACACAAGCGTTGCTCTGTACTTGTTAATGAGAGCAAAACTAAAGCTTGTTAGGAAGATTAAGTTTAGTTTCAGTTAACCAGTGGGCAGTATTTAATATTACTGGTATTAAGTACAATGCGGTAAAAGGCCGCTGTGGTGTCCTGTATTAGAACTAAGTGGTTAAAAAGCCGTTGTGCAGCACTGTGTCACTGACAGGTAACCACAATGTGGCGACGTGTAGGTTATAGCAATAGGTATGCAAAAGGGCTGGAAAATGGAGCGGGCAGTACAGTGTCACCAAACCAGGCCGAGAACCATGTTATGAGTTAACTGATCGGGTTCAGAGCACTAGTGCAACAAATGCTCTCAGAGCAATGAAAATAACTGTGAATTTTGAGACAGGTTCAGGCGGAGCCGAGCAGTACTACCATGACGCCAGGGCTACGCTACATGAGGAGATGACTAGGCGCTGCCGGCGGCTCTCATGGGTTCAAGACCGGGCCGGGGCAGCCGCCTTTCGCAGAGTGCATCCTGTGGGGTTCGGGGCCCAGCGCAGCAGATCTGTCTTCTGCGCCTAATGCCGCCATACTCCTGCTCGGAGGCAGTGGGTCATGTCTCACGCACGGTAATCTTCCCTAGTCACTGCGGATGACACATGGCATGCCTGGGTCGCCTGGATGTGGGCGTTCAAAGCAAAATTACTTTTCTGAGGCCGGAAGAACAGCTGGATGTCTCCCAACTTAGAGGAAACTGTAAGTATCAGAGGTTAGAACGTGAGCACAATGTAATGTACATGGGCATTATTCTTATTGTGACTGTATTGTTTGTCTGATTTACATGTCTCGCCATATGGTCAAATAATGGCGGAATCCGAGACAATACACGGAGTCCAGGTGGCTCATGATTAGACAGAAGCAATAAGTGTGGTAGTGTTGTCGACTAAGGTTTGTTCTGTTCTTGTTATTTTAGATTTGTAAAATAAGAATAAGGAGAGTGGAATAGCGGTATCAGAGAAATTAGGTGACACCGGTCTGGAAGCTGTTCAGTCATTAATGAGCTGGCATGGTTAAGAGCAGAAAATGCATTTGCAAATAATGACCTGGCAGCGAGGAATGAGGAGCATGGGCTATTAAACAGCAGGGTCTAATAATAGATCCAGCTATTGTGAAATGTTTTACTCTTTTTTTCGGTAGGTCATAAAAGAATGTTTTATCGTTTCTCGAAGATATCTTGTCATCTGTTGAGATAGGCGATGGCTGGACAAATTATTGTTGCTATGTTGCAAATCTACATATACATTTACATACATACTCCGCAATCCACCATACGGTGCGTGGCGGAGGGTACCTCGTACCACAACTAGCATCTTCTCTCCCTGTTCCACTCCCAAACAGAACGAGGGTAAAATGACTGCCTATATGCCTCTGTACGAGCCCTAATCTCTCTTATCTTATCTTTGTGGTCTTTCCGCGAATTGTAAGTTGGCCGCAGTAAAATTGTACTGCAGTCAGCCTCAAATGCTGGTTCTCTAAATTTCCTCAGTAGCGATACACGAAAAGAACGCCTCCTTTTCTCTAGAGACCCCCACCCGAGTTCCTGAAGCATTTCCGTAACACTCGCGTGATCATCAAACCTATCAGTAACGAATCTAGCAGGCCGCCTCTGAATTGCTTCTATGTCCTCCCTCAATCCGAACTTATAGGGATCCCAAACGCTCGAGCAGTACTCAAGAATAGGTCGTATTAGTGTTTTATAAGCGGTCTCCTTTACAGATGAACAACATCTTCCCAAAATTCTACCAGTGAACCGAAGACGACTATCCGCCTTCCCCACAACTGTCATTACATGCTTGTCCCACTTCATACCGCTCTGCAATGTTACGCACAAATATTTAAGCGACGTGACTGGCGCTACACTATTCAAACATTACGGGATTCTTATTCCTATTCATCTGCATTAATTTACATTTATCTATATTTAGAGTTAGCTGCCATTCTTTACACCAATCACAAATCCTATCCAAGTCATCTTGTATCCTCCTACAGTCACTCAACTACGACACCTTCCCGTACACCACAGCACCATCAGCAAACAGCCGCACATTGCTATCCACCCTACCCAAGAGATCATTTATGTAGATAGATAACAACAGCGGACCTACCACACTTCTCTGGGGCACTCCAGATGATACCCTCACCTCCGATGAACACTCACGATCGAGGACAACGTACTGGTTTCTATTACTTAAGAAGTCTTCGAGCGACTCACATATTTGGGAACCAATCCCATATGCTTGTACCTTAGTTAGGAGTCTGCAGTGGGGCACCGAGTCAAACGCTTTCCGGAAGTCAAGGAATATGGCATCCGTCTGATATCCTTCATCCATGGTTCGCAAGATATCATGTGAAAAAAGGGCGAGTTGCGTTTCGCAGGAGCGATGCTTTCTAAAGCCGTGCTGATGCATGGGCAGCAACTTCTCTGTCTCAAGGAAATTCATTATATTCGAATTGAGAATATGTTCGAGAACCCGGCAACAAACCGATGTTAAGGATATTGGTCTGTAATTTTGAGGATCCGTCCTTCTACCCTTCTTATATACAGGCGTCACCTGCGCTTTTTTCCAGTCGCTCGGGACTTTACGTTGGGAAAGAGATTCGCAGTACTGCCATAGCGAGATTGTGCCTTTTAGGAGAAACGAAATCCTTTCTACGATGCACGTAGGCACTAAACAAGGGAAGCTCGAGGACTACTGAGGCGCAAGAGATGGCAACACCTGTAACGCACTCACCTCTCACAGTCGCTTGAATACCTCTGTAGATGTAGATATCTGTTCAAGGAAACTGCGGTGAATTAGTCAAGAGTCTGGTGCTAATTCAGTGGTAAATTCTGTGTAGAACCTGCTTGGGAGAAAGTCATGCGAAGTGTCGGACTGTGGAGAGCGTTCGCATTGTACGACAAGGTGCTGACTCGCAATCTCCCTCGCGCGAATGGTCCACGACTGAGGGGCGAGGCCCTTGTGTAAGAAGTTGGTTCTTTCGAAAAGTCCACTTGAAGCTCCCCTTCCCCCCCACCCCCCCAGTTCCCTCCCAACCCCCACTCTACCCGGGACCACCCCCACCAGCACGCCCCGCCGCCCTTCCACACGCTTCCGCTCTAAAACTAAACTCATTATCAGGAGACGTGACAAAATTTGGAACTGATTTATCGGTAAGTTAGGAGTCCCAAGTTTTTCTGCGTCGCTTGCGTTGTGTGTCACGGATGGGTACCGGGGGAACACAATGGCGTAACTTTCTTCTAGGGACCGGCGACGGACGCTTCAAACCGTCGCAGACTTCGCGTCCTCCGCCTCCACAGTTTGATGTGAACTTCTAGTGCACTGTCGATACTAAAGGCAGCGTTTTCACAAAGGAAATTAAGATTTGTTTTTGCATGAGAACATGATTAAATGTACTTTAAAAGGACCAAAACACCGTGATTAGGTTTTACAAGCTTTTAGGTGATAGAGAATTCACGTTAAGCATAATTATCAATAATCTCACGTGGTTGTGGTTTTTAGTGTTTGCTTGGCAGGAAGACGTTCAACTCCATGGTGTCGTATTTCTGGAGACTGGAGTACGAAAGCTAGGAAATGAAAGAAATATTGTTTATTAAGATTGTGTGAGACACTGCTGACTGCTGTTTCTGTACTGAAGTTCACCCAAAGTTGTTGGAAGGAGAGTCACATAAACCGAATCTTACGCAACCCTTTATCGTACCAGACAAACACACACACACACACACACACACACACACACACAAACAGAAAGTCACCTACCATGATATCAGGCGATCTGGGAAGCCAGTAGCACGAACCCCCAACTTCCCCAACTTCCACCCCCTCCCCCACCCCACCCCCCCGCCCCCTTCTCGTATACGTCCGATCCACCTTTGCTCGTACGTGCAGTTGCCAGTGCAGTGGTGCTCCATCCTATTAAGAAATGGAATTTTACTCACATTCTCGAGAAGCACTATGTGCTAAATTTGCAGTCATGGAGCACGTGAAGAAACTGGTGGCACAAATATTTGAAGTCGCACGCGTTATTCCACAGTCAGTTGCAACAGTTTTCGATGAAATTGAACGAATAGTACAGAGAATTTATATATTACTGAAAACAGTTCTTCAATTTGAAACCCACTATTGTTGAGTTTATGAAGAAAAAAGGAGTTCAAGAACAAAAATTACGACATCCAGAATGGATCTCACACCTCGCATTTTAAGTAGGCTTCATTGCACGCTGCCCACAGTAAGAAACAGCAAGTTCAAAAACAACTTGTTTCTAATTTGACGCGGATGCACCTAAAGAGAAAATCGCACTGTAGAAAGACAAAATCTGACGACAACAGTCCAGTTGGCATTAAAGGAAACGCGATGTCTGAAGGTTTCATTCTGGCCTTGAAAAAATTAAAAGGATAGTTTTCTAAACGTTTTGAGAACGCAGCCAGTCTTACATCTGTTTACGAGCTACTTTCGAGACCGTTTGCCGTTTCAGTTGAAGTGCCCCTATGCATGTGCAGATGTAACTGACTGATCTACAGTATGATTCTCATTTAAAACACAAATCCTTATAGGTTGAAACTGTCCAAGATATCTACATTGCTTTCCTCAGGTAGAGTTACCACGTCTCCATAATGAGGTTGCAAAAGTGCTAAAATATTTCGATCAACATATATTTATGAACGAGCTTTCATCGTTTATGAAACTGAAGAAGTGACGATTACATGGCAACCTGAACGTGAAAATCTACGAAATTTTCTGTATCTTTATGTACGCTGACAGTTTCCCCCTCCTCCTGCTCAGACAGTGCGGCGTGGCGGTGAGTACAGCGTACAACCAGGTTGAGCCCTATGACATGCAAGCCAGGCTATGGCTCACAAGGCGATTTCTTGCCTGCTCCTGACGTAGAAAGTATTGTCTTGTGAGATGGGATGTATCGTTTTGAAAGACTATGAATTACAGTCTTCGAATTCAAAATTCAAACTCCATCATCACCACTGTCTCCCTTAGCTGGTCGACTTGTACTTCTGTTTTGTAATGTCAATTATCTACCTTCTATTAGGTGAAATAGATGAATAGGAACAGCTTTCAACTTTAAAATAACCAAATTTATACAAATGTAAAAGATATATTGAAAACAAAATTGTATGTGATTATAGGTCTTCTGTCTAACTTTAAACTTTTATTTACTTTTGGGACTTTCATTGTGATTTTATAACATAAAAAATAAAAACTTTTTGTTTCCATTCATTTAACAGAAAGGGATGACTAGAAACAGTAGTGTTCGGAGTTAATCTTATTTTTTTATTTATTTGTCTTTGGAGTGAATAGCGACATGTCAAAAAAAATTTTATATTTAGGAGCATAACAAAATTAACTGCTTCAAAAATGTTTTATTCAATACAAAAACTAAAAATATTGTATGAATTGTGGTTGGTTGTTCTGTTGTCCAGATAAAGCTTATTATATCTCTAATTTATTACTTTATTGCAACATCAAATTGAGATCTTGGTTTCTTTGTTAAGACGTTAGGTCACGTACATTATACTTGAAAATAGTGTCTTTGAATCTACAAGTCGCACTCCCAGAAATAACAAAGTGATATTGAACAAAGTTTTCTTGAGTTAAAAGCGACTCCTCATCTGCAAAACAAACATGTTTAATGGCCTGGTTTAAAAAAAAAAGCACCAGCGTAATCTTTGCATTCTAAATAACATTTTAAATGCTTGCAGTGTAAACGAGTGCTTCCTTTTTCCACACAATCACAGCATAATCTCCTCGGCTCAGAAAAATGCCAGGTGTTCTTCATTTCCGTCTAATTCTTGCACTTTTCTGAAGAAAGAATGACTGTTACTGTTTCTGCACACCCCACAAATTCAAGAAGCTCAGCCCTACATTTTCAATTAACTGAAGCACAATTCAGTTTAAAGTACACTTTAAAATTGAACTTTTGTTAAATGAAATGGGATTGGAAATTTGCTTACCCTGTACTTAAAGCAACACAGTTTTCATCGCAATTTACAAATAAAGTGTAAAGGAAGTAAATTCAGCACCACTTACGATGTTGAGCAAAGAGTGGCAGTTGTCACCAGCTCATAAATTCACAATTTCCCTTTTAGAATGGTTCACTATGAAGCTAAACAGATACATCTTTGAGTGATATTCGCATTCGTATTCTGAAACAATAGCATAGAACGTTTTCAAAAGATTCATATCTGGTCATCCCACAGTTTCGATTCGCCCTATTTTACGGCACTTTTGGAATCAGCAAAGAAATTTCTTTGGCTGTCTACGATCCATTTGCCTGATTGTTTGCCCATTCCTCCACTTCAGTTCCATTACATCATGTCGTGCATTCCAGGCTTGTCTCTACTACAACTGTCTGTTTCCTTGCCTCTCGTAGTAATTTCCAACCAGCATCTATTCATTGTTCTCTGAAAACCCCTAGTTCTGAATGGTTTTCTGAATTAGAAGTCCGTGTCCCATTATTATTATTCAAAATGTACCGTCTCCTGACATAACACATATTATATGTGGTAAAAAAAATAAAAAAAATTGAACTGGATGATTATAATTTTATTTCTGCATGGACAATGATTGTGTGAACTTTATGTAATAAAGACAAACCATTATGTGTCATGTTTTGTACTTGCATAGAATTATGTATCGATTTTTTAAAGATAATATCTGTGTCGGCGAGTACTGGAACCGCCACAGACGATACCTATTAAATATCAAAGAAAGATGTAACTGTATTAAACCGAGTATAAATAGTAGTGACCGAGCATTAATTTATCTGTCGTCTTTTTGGGGTTACGTGCATAGGAAGGAACTATGACACTGTATTGTATGCTTGTGTAGCATTATCTTGTCAAGATTGAGAGAAGGACGCCATTAGGCATTGGTTTGTAAAGGTGTGTGAGAATTTAATCTGTCTAAATGTTTTGAATACAGTTACTTAGTGAAAACGTGCATTATGATTTGTAATAAGCTTGCCTGGTATTTTATCTCATCCTTTTAAGACATTTTCAGCTATTTAAATATTATTCGCGGAGCAGAGCTGCGCTACGAACAAACGAGCCGCTGCCGCTGCTCATTCAAATTGCATTAAATGAAACCAATCATACCGCAAAGAAGTGGACATCTAATAGTGAACTAAAATTATTTCTTTCAGCTTTCGGGATTGCAGGGTAGAGCAGCAGATTTTATGATGTGTTTTACAGGTGGACGCGGGCTGCGGATGATGTTATATTATTAACAGTGCAAAAAGGTAATTTACCTTCATGACATAAAAGAAATCTTGCTGTGCGTAGTTCTGGTCTGGCAAACATTATAATAAAAACATTTTTTTCTCTGATAATAGTCTCATGTTCTCGTGTTAGTAGTGGTACTTATTGGATTTTTAATGTTAACAAAAATCCACTGCAAAATTTTGATGTTGAACAAACATTGCGTACTGTCACATCAGTATTGATAACGAAATAATTTTCAGTTTACCTTTTCAATAACTGTAAAGTAAGAAAGATATGTTGAACTTAATAGCGAGTTTCAGTAACGAAAAAATGTTCCTCTTATAGAAAGACAGATCCAGAAAATAAGATCATAATATATTTTGTTTTGTGGAAAATTAATGATCCAAAGAAAGTCATAGCACAGCATCCCTAAAAAGTATTTCAGGGCTCTTTCCGTAGCAACATATTTTATCTCATCCATTTATCAATATATTAGTTGTTACGCGAGGAATAACAAAGAGGGCGAAACTGTCGCCCAAAAGCGTGGCTGAGACACTGCAGTGGCCACGAAAAAAATAACTGTTGTATGTGTTTTCTTTCATTGTCTATTGTTATATATATGTGTGTGTTTGGTGATAAATGTATGTATGTGTCTCATGATTAATACCATGTATTAATGAATGCAAAAAAATCCTTTCAGGAAAAAACGCACCACTACAAGCGAGTCAGATGAAAAGATACTGATATTGCTGAGAAACTGTAACAGCTACATAATCCGGGGGCAGCCGAACCCCGAAATCAGATAAACTAAAGGTAAGACTATAGTATAGTTGTCCTGTTCGTAGAAGTTTAACTCCAGTGAAGCGATATCATATCGCTAGTGGTGTTCGTAGTTTGATTTTGGTATTTATGGCAGGGCAAAATTGAGTGTAGATAGTAATTTTTAGTGTGCAGTGTATTGTAGATAGATTACCATATTTTGTGTGCATGTGGCAAAACTGATAGATCCTGCGTTAAGAGTAGGTAATTTATTAATATATAAAATTGCGTAGCCAACGTCCGAGCAATATGGATACTGAGGGACAGCCATTAGTTAGTGCAGAAAATGTAGAAACGGGCGCATTAAGCAGTACAAGTACTCTCTTTGAGGATATACCATGTGAAAATGCGGGGGGTGGGGGCACAGGAAGTGGTGCCAGCGCCCACCAGCGCTCAGGGAGATGTAGATAAATAAATTGTACCACCCCCAGAAAAGTAGGAACCAGAGAGTGGTAATCTGCCTGGTGAGTAACCACTTCAGGCAAGATTAGAGCGCGTGCAGGATTACCAGTCAAAATTTGAACAACAACAAGCTGAAAAGGACGAAAGAATTGAGAGCTTTTTCGCACAGAAAGCTGAGCGAGATCGCCAGAAAGCTGAGCGAGATCGCCAGCTAGCGGAAAGTTACCTTGCCCTGCAAGCTGAGCGAGATCACCAACTACCGGAAAATATCCTTGCACAACAAGCTGAGCGGGATCGCCAGCAAGCTGAGCGTGACCAGCAACTTGAGCAGTTGTCAGAAATTATGAAAAGAGACATTGCCTGTATGAAACAGAATTATGAATCGATACCTAAGGCCGTGCAGGAGTTGACTGTACAGGACAACAACCTACAAGTAGCAAACACTAACTAGACGAGATGGGTGTGTTGGCCAACCGATTACAAAAGCTAGAAATAGATTCCACACAGCTTGTAGAGCAGAAGTTGAACGAACAAGCAACTAAAATTGAAACAGAATTCAACTCATGGCTAGAAGCGAAGGAGAGCGAGATCGACAAAAATTTTGACTCTAAGGTACAAGCAGCCATGGCAGATAGAGATTCCGAATCATTCAGTACCGCAATAAATAGTCAAGTACAGAACGACGTGCAAACCATCAAACAAATACTCATGGAGGATATTCCGCAGTGGCAAGTGTGAATATCATCAAACGGATATCCGACTTGGAAAAGGGTTTAGCGCAGAGCAGCAAACATCTTGAACATGAAACTATGTCGCCAACAGCCAATGTTTTTGGCAATGCACAAACTTATGCGCGACGCAACAATGGTGAATCTTTAGGTGATAATGCGAAGAGCTGTAGCTTCGGTTCGGAGCACACAGCCTATGTCCCAGGAGCAAACCAGTGTAGTCCAGAGATATTGGTTGAAGAAAGTTCGATAAAAAATAGGCAGTTTCAAACGTTTATTACTGCACGGAAGTCAGTACATCCAGTAGTATTCATAAAAAGCTTTAAAAATATCTTGCTTAGTGTGTGGAACGCAGCACAGAAAATTCAATACATAATGTCATACATTCAGGGCGATGCACCATTGTGGGCTACGGAAGTAGCAGACAGCAGCATGACGTATGAACAGTTCGAAAAGGCGTTTTTGTCGAAGTACTGGTCGCCTTGTATACAAGAGCGGCTAAGAAAAGAAGTATACAATGCCGAACCGTGCTCAGCCCGTCTTGGGAATCTGAGACGGTATTTCGAGAAATATATATACAAGAAGCGCTACTGGGGTGAGCCTATCTCACCAAGAGACGTAGTAAGACTCTTAAAATCACATTTACCCATTAGTATCAAAGAGAAACTAATACACGTACCAGAGAACGTCATGGAACATTTCCTGTCTGTTCTAGATTTAATAGACTTGGTCCAGGAAGACGGAAAAGCAGCGTGTGATCACTCACGGAATAATAGTGCACCAAACCACAACCATGGAAATGGTGGGGGCGGTAACAAACGGCAAGAGCACTCGCAAAATGGTAATAATGGTAAAGTCAGAATGGCTGTGGGCAACCGTCCCATGATAAAAAGCGTCGATTTGATGACCAGTACGATTCCGGACTGCCAGGGACCAACTGATGGAAAAATTCGCGAGGTCAGTGGCATAGCAATCACAGTGACAGCAATCGCAATTGGAATCAGAATCACCGACCAAGCCCAGAACGGCAAGGGAATGACCGGTACGATAACAACAGACCACAGCTGCAAAACGCGCCTATTGCGCAGTCGTGGCGGCCTACAAATCAAAACGTACATCTAGTAGAGGTCACGGACAATAGCCGTCCAAGTACCTCGCAAGCAAGCCATCCAACAAACTAGAATCGGCCACGATATGCCCTCCGTCGCTGGCCGAGGGGAGGAGTTAGAGTAACACGAATGATAATAACGTGCCTGGAATACATGTGCTGCGATACAACGACGGTATCAATATGGAGCAAGATCTACTGACCGAACGCCATGAATGTAATAAGGATAGCAACGAAAATGTGCAAGCCATAATAGAAGCGAAAATCAATGATGTTGCAGTGAATATGATCATCGACACAGGTGCCTCAGTGAGTGTAATGAGTACAGAATTGTTTAGAGCGCTGGGGAATAGACGTAACATACCGAGTTTTCCGGTTAATAATTGCAAGGTGTCTGGAGCTATAAGTGCACAGAGCCAATTAATTAAGCACCAAGTGCAGGTGGAGATTTGTAAGGACGGCGAAGCCATTGTGAGCTCGTTCCTTATTGTTAAAGGGTTAAAGGTGACCTGCATTCTAGGAGTAGATTTTCTCCGTGAGAGGGACGCAATGATCGACCTCTCCTCGAGTAAACTAAGCATAGTTAAATAAGGGTAGGAGGATTGAGTTGTCTATGATGAAATCGAAGGATGTACTTGTGTCATGTGGCAACCGAATTAATATCAAATGTAGGAACCCCTGGGTACTACACTTAGATGATTATTCAATTGTGACAGATCTTTATTATCCTAGTATGGAAGATAGAAATTTTGAAACAAATGTTGATGCATTTCAAACCAAAGTACAGGAATCTGAAAGTTTAAGCAATGTACAAAAGCAACAGTTAACGCAGCTGCTATCGTAATATACCATGGTATTTACCGACCGACCAGGAATTATCAAGGGGTACCACTATCACATAGAGGTGATGCCCTACAAAACGTACTGTCGCGAATCTTTCTCCATCCATTGGTCGAGGAGGGAAGTAGTGGCTAAAGTGATTCGGAAGATGTTAGAGTGGGTTATCATTGAGCCCTCTCTCCCCATACAGTAGTCCTTTTGTAGCAGTGGCGAAAGCCACCGGAAAATTCCGGCTAGTATTAGATGCACGGGACATCAATAAAATTATTATACCTGTCAGAACTCGTCCACAAAATTTAGATGTGCAGATACAAAAATTCCACGGAGTACAGTACTTGACCTCAGTCGATCTTAAAAGTTCTTACTGGCAAATCACACTTACGCCAGAGTCAAGGAAGTACACAGATTTCATATTCAGAAGGCGAAGTTACCAATTCAAGGTACTTCCCTTCGGGTTGAATGTAAGTGCTGGAGTATTTATTACTGCTCTCGACACGGTACTGGGTGCAGACGCGTTAGAAAAATCACAGTATGTGTTGATGACCTGATAATCGATACTGCTACTTGGACGAAATATGGAATTGCTGCATAGAGTATTAGAGAAATTTAAACAGGCAGGCGTGACAGCAAATTCAGAAAAGTCGAAATTTGGATGCAATCAAATTAAATTTCTAGGACACCATATCACGCCGCTTGGCATCAGCTTAGACAACAAAAAACTAGAGGCAATTCGAGAATTTCCGAGCCCACGAACTAAGAGACAATTAAAAGCGTTCATTGGACTTACGTCTTTTTTCAAGAGGTTTGTACCTAATCAGTTGTTAAATGACGAGACATTGTTAAACCTACTGCGAAAAAATGTGTAGTGGGTTGGGACAGACAAGTGTCAGCAAGCTTTTGAAGCAATTAAAACCGCCCTGGTGGCCGTGTTCCCGGAAGCGAGCCTGTTCTAGTGGGAGGAAGGCAACGACCCGGCAACAATAAAGATTATCTGCTTTGCCAGCAGGACTCTAACTAGCTGCGAGAGAGCCTACTCGTCAACCGAACTGGAAGCGCTCGCCGTAGTCTGGGCTGTGAAAAAGTTTAATTACTATTTGTGTGGGAAAGAGATTAAAGTGTATAGTGACCACCAGGCGTTAAGTTTTTGATGTCATGCAAGCTATTCCATACCCGACTAAGGAGATGGATGCTTACCTTATAAGAATACTGAATAAAGGTTATGTATATAAAAGGCCAAGATAACATACTAGTGGATGCTTTGTCACGACTGCCGGTGGGATTACGGGATCAGCAGAAATGCTAGAACAATCCGCCGAGTAAAAAGCGCTTTTAGTACAAGACAATGCGTACAGGAGGGATTTTCTGTATATGTGTAAAAATATGTCTGAAGTATAGAGATCAGATCCAATGTGGGAAAAAATCATTAGTAATATTGAAAATGGTGCTAACAATAAAGATCAGAAAGGTTTTAAAATTGTGGACAACCTTTTGTACCATAAACTTAGCACATAAGAAGACTGCTGGGCAGTATGCATACCTAACCAGTCAAAGTCGTAATATGGCACGCGCACTTGGCATGGGGCCATGCAGAGATTGGGAAGTGCGCAGAACTCATTGCGAGATACTGCTACTTCCCTCGAAAGAAACACCAAATTTAAGTAAGAGTTAGGACTTGCGCTATATGCCAGAAAGCAAAACACTATAATAGGTCCACAAAATTTGAACTTCATCCCATAGTTCCACTCTGGCCGCTTCAATTAGTACCTTTGGACGTAGCAGGTCCCTATCCCATGGCAAGGGGGCGAATGAAATGTATACTGGCAGTGTACGATAGTTTTTCCAAATACTTGACAATTTATTGTAAAAAATCAGCTGCTGCCAAAAGCATAGTGAGACGGATCAATCAAGAATACTTGCCTCAAGCGGGGAAACCTGAAGCCGTAACAACTGACAATGCCACTTATTTCACGGCTCACACTTCGAAACATTATCTACAGGAACAAGGTATACAGCATATTCTGGTATCCCGGTTTCATCTATAAGCAAGTTCAGTCGAAAGAACATTCAGAGAATTGAATAAGTTCCTTAGAATTTACACTGAAAACCGACACACAGAATGGCCAGAGTTGGTACCTAAATTTGTCAAAATACACTATTTAACACCCCACTCAAGTACAGGATACCCAGTGGTAGAGATATTGATAGGGGTTGATAAGACACAGAAAGAATGGCTCACGTCTCTCCCGAGACTACCAGCCAGGGCAGAAACAAGAGAGGAAAAGATAAAAAAATTATGGGACAACTTAACCAGTTATGCCGCCAAGAGAAAAAAGAAGTACTACCGAGGTGTAACCAACAAACAGAAATACAATGTAGGAGACATGGTGCTTATTGGTAACAACCGCAAATCCTCAGCCACCCTAAAGCAAAAGAAAAATAGTAAGTGGCAATTGATATATTCAGGACCCTTTGAAGGTGCCGCACGAATGTAGCTGTTTGTTAGCACACCCCCAGACGGGGAGAATAAAAGGGTTGTATCCATGTAAAGATCTAAAATTATTTATTCAATGACCTACCAGATGTAAATATTAGCAGTAAGAAGATTTCATTTGTGTGTTAGCTATAAGAAAGAATTTGTGTGTATTTAAAATTTTGAGAAAGCAAGACATTTAATAAGTAAGCATAGCATGAAAGTAGGATCAATAAACTGGGAAATAACATGCAAATTGAAGATTTTGTTTACAGACAATTAGTGTCAGTAAAATACTATATACTCATCAAGAAATGAACAATTTTTTCTTGACAAAGTAATGAATAATTTCTTGAATAGTTTTTCATTTGTAGTATGTACAATTAATGATGAGTTTTCATATAGTAATGTAATAGATGTAATTGTGTTAGAATTAAGGAACCCTGAGAGAGTCTCTACTGGACAAAAATGACTTTGTAGTACAAAACAATTATGTGGACTAATGTTACTGCCGGTAGTGATCTGAGAACGACACTACAGCAGAATTCAATTAAAGACGAACCCGTTTCTTGTAACCTAAACTTTGTATGTAACGGTGCTTCAGTTGAAGTCAGTCTACTTGGTACACGTCCTTGAATATTAATTACGCGGTGCGTGAATTAAGTCAGTCTACGCGGAAACTACACTGTATTCCCATAGGACAGATCATTAAAAAAATTCTAATACTAAATGAAGCATTTATTGAGCAATTTGCCCTAGTTCAGCTGTCATGCACATGGTAAAATCTGTTTGCTAGGTGGGTGATAACCCGGCAAGCTACACCGAAAAAGGAAAAGAAAACTATGTACCAAAAATCACACACCTTTAAATAATTACAAAAAAGCCATGTATGTCTAGTAACAATACTAAAAGTGTGTAATGAACATGGTAAACACAATGGACTCAATATAGATGAGAGTGATTACGCAAAGAACAGTTGATACGCATTAAAAATAAACTGTGTGCATAAACAATCTAGGAAAGGACGGACTGTTATGTGTAGCAGGGACAGAAAATGACTGTTGGGTCTGCACCAATATATACGTCGGGATAAGTCAAGTGTTGAGTGACTATCTATCATAGTGCAGTGCTCAGCGAACAATAAATTTACTGTGTATAAAAATGATAGAAAGTGATCCGTTCGGAGACGAGTAAAACAAACATCGCTCGACGGAAACATTTAGTGTATGTGATCCGAAACATTTTGGCATGTTGAGAGACGCTCTGGCAGCGCATGGACCGTGAGAACAAATGAAAGTTTGTAGTATATCGTGCGTGTGACGAACTCTAAATAGCAGAGTCACAGTGCGATTCAGTTGTGAAGCCATGTGCAGTCCAGCGAAATGATGGCTTGCTGAGCAATTAACGCTTTTAACCAAGCTGCATTTTCTTCCACAGCTAATAACATTTACCCTTAAAGACTGTACACCGTTGTGGAATATTTTTTTCATGCATTTTGACGGGGAGCCATGCGGAGAAGCAGAGACGGGTGCCGTGCCGTCAGCCAGCCGGTCGCGGGAAACAACTGCAACACGCCGACACTGGTGAATGGTTCGGCGTAGTTCGCGACTGCGCGGGCGCCACCCCAACACGCCGTCGCTGTTACGGCGGACAGGACGTCGACCCCTGCGGTCGTGGACATGCCGCGTTCCAGACGGCGCTAGGCAACAATTGCTTCGCGCCGCCCGCTCCATACATTGTCGACATTCAGCCGAACATTACTAATTACGCTATTAATGAACTAACATGAAAATGATTTATTGGACACGAAATTACGTGACAAACATTTTTTCTTTAGTTTACTGTGTATAAACTCAAAATATTAATTTGTTAGATGATATATGTTTTCGTCACATTGGTGAAGCAAACTGACATGAATGCCATAGCATGGTAGAACATTTGTAGTGAATAATTGTAATTGTAGAGACAAGTCATTATACGACGGTAAAACTATATAATTATTGACTTTCTATGTTACACGGAACATAAACTCATACATTACCACGGATCTGGAAGAGTGTAGAAGGTACATTTTCAACAAGGGGACCAAAAGTTTAACATTTTGTCATACATATATTTCGTGTGTGACACTTTATCTATGAACATTTGATAAATGCCAGCCTTATTTGATGAAAAATCAGACTGCGTTTTACTGCAAACCAGGTGAGATGACCATGGCTCCGGCGCAGTTTTCCCAGGTTTCCTGACCGCACATAGCCCGAATGGGGTAGCCGGAAAAATGTAATGACCCTGGGACTAGGTTTACGGTCACCTCGCAAAGTGTGAGAAAACCATAAACAGTGTAAATAAAACTATAGTGCAAAAGAGCAAACAAATAGTGAATATCCCAAATAAGGTGAGAAACAATGACGAAACGGACATTAGTGGCAGCATATTGCCGAACATTCTTAAAGATAGTCAATTGCTGCCAGGGGGCATTGTAATGTCTCCTGGCAAAACACATATTATATGTGGTGAAAAAAAGAAAAAAATAATTGAACTGGATGAATATAATTTTATTTCTGCATGGACAATGATTGTGTGAACTTTATGTAATAAAGACAAACCATTATGTGTCATGTTTTATGCTTGTATAGAATTATGTATCGATTTTTTAAAGATAATATCTGTGTCGGCGAGTACTGGAACCGCCACAGACGATACTTATTAAATATCAAACAAAGATGTAAATGTATTAAACTGAGGGTAAACAGTAGTGACCGGGCATTAATTTCTCTGTTGTCTTTTTGGAGTTACGTGAGTAGGAAATGTCTGTGACGCTATATTGTATGCTTGTGTAGTATTCTTTTGTCAAGGCTGAGAGAAGGACACCATTAGGCATTGATTTGTAAAGGTGTGTAAGAATTTAATTTGTCTAAATGTTTTAAATAGAGTTACTTAGTGAAAAATTGCATTATGATTTGTAAAATGTTTGCTTGGTATTTTATCCCATCGTTTTAAGACATGTTCAGCTATTTAAATATTATTCGTGGTGCAGAGCTGCGCTACGAACGAACGAGCCGCTGCCGCGGCGCATTCAAAGTGCATTAAATGAAACCAATCATACTGCAAAGAAGCGGACAGGTAATAGTGAACTAAAACTATTTCTTTCAGCTTTCGGGATTGCAGGGCAGAGCAGCAGATTTTATGATGTGTTTTACAGGTGGACTCGGGCTGCGGATGATGTTATTTTATTAACAGTGCAAAAAGATAATTTACCTTCATGATATAAAAGAAATCTTGCTGTGCGTAGTTCTGGTCTGGCATACATTATAGTAAAAACATTTTTTTTCTCTGATAATAGTCTCATGTTCTCTTGTTAGTCGTGGTACTTATTGGTCTTTTAATGTTAACAAAAATCCACTGCAACATTTTGATGTTGAACAAACATTGCGTACTGTAACATCAATATTGATAACGAAATAATTTTCATTTTACCTTTTCAATAACTGCAAAGTAAGAAAGATATGTTGAACTTAATGGCGAGTTACAGTAACGAAACAATGTTCGTTTCATAGAAAGCCAGATCCAGAATAATAAGAACATAATATATTTTGTTTTGTTGAAAGTTAATGCTCCAAGGAAAGTCACAGCACAGCATCCCTAAAAAGTATTTCAGGGCTCTTTTCGTAGCAACATATTTTATCTCATCCATTTATAAATATATTAGTTGTTACGCGAGCAATAACAAGGAGAGGGAAAAAACTACCAGTACACACTAATTGTGGTCTTCCAGTCTCTGGGACTCTAGATGCTTAGTTTTGACAACTATTTCGGTTACCAATATCACTGTAGTTCATTTTTACTTCTCCCTCAATTACATATTTTTCTGTCCATTGAGTCTTTGTTCTTCACTGCCCTAAATATAAAGCCATCAATACATTATTTTACTTTGTTAATTTCTACTAGTCTTTTCTACGTGCTGTATAATACACTACTTTAGTCTCAGTTGATTTTCAGGCTTACTTTCAAACTCGGTTTGTTTAACATCTCCAATCATTGTTGACGTTTGTGTACAATAGAGGAAAACTGTACATGTCACTAGCAGAAGGCACATGGCTCAGTTACATTGCATTAACACTTATCCCATCTGAAAACTTCCTTTACGTGATATAGATCTCTTTGTCTGTCTGTTCTTTCAACAGCATCTCACTATCCTGATGAAATATAAAAATAGTCAAAGGAAAATATGAAACTCTGGATGACCATAAATATCTTTCCATTATAGAGCATGTTAGTTTTACAATTATAGTACACTTTCTGAGTGAAAAACCTGGAAACATGGTGTCTCGTTTTCTTTCCCTTCCTGTCACTGTCTCTTTGTCTCTCTCTATCTCGCTGACACAGATGTACACAAACACATATAAGCGCTCATTATGTTATTGCTCACTCAGTGATCTTTTTATGGAGTGCAAGGACTGTCAAGCAGATATGAATTTCCTTTATTTTTTAATTTGAATTTCTATTAAATTCTTTGCATAACTTGGTGAGTGGTCCAAAATTTTTACCACTGAGGACTTCATTCCTTTCTCTACTCCACTAAGGCCGAATGAAGGATGGTTTAAGCCATTTCTCCTACTGGCATGTGACTTATCAAGTAATAAAGGTTTCTGTTTATAACCAAGACTGTTGGAATAACCGTTAACCGCTAAATTGTTTGGCTTTTTATTGTCTAGGGGAGTGACCAAACACTGTCGCAGTCTGCTCCATTCAAGTTCAAAATCTCTCGTTCTAGAATCTGTGATTAATGAAAGACATGAGGTGAGGAATCAATAACTCTAGCTGATACCTAAAATTTTGTTTGATGTTATGTTTAATTAACAAAATGCGGCAATTAATATTAACAGTCTGTTGCATAGCCTGGGCACATGAATATCTAGTCAAGCATAAGATTGTGCAAGAGTGAAGTTCCTTTCAGGTCTAGACTGCAATATTTTGCCAAATAATTCTAAAATTTTCGGCAATGTAAACTAAGTTGAAGAATACCACCATTTAATCAGCGCAATTCACTCCAAAATCATCAAATTTCGGTGTCACTTCCTGAAATTCTGCCAAGTCTGACGTGTTAGGTCACACGAATAATTCGGAATTCTGTGCTACTTTTTACTGATTTTTGTTAAGTCTGAAAATTGCGCTTCTGCACCGAACTGTACAAAATTGAACGCTGCGCCATTGCAGCTGTCCAGAATTTGTCTACGTAACTTCTGCTAAACTGTCCGATTCACATAATGCGAGGATTCTTCTCAAGTAGCTCCTTGGTCACAAATTATCTTTAATTCTCTGCGTGTAGACCCTGGCTACCCGCACCCCCATTTTTTCTCTACATCCCATATTTTTACTGTATAAGTACAGAAAAATGAAGATAGAAACTACATCTTAAAGCCTACACTAAAAGTTAAAAGCCACCTCAAAGACAAAAGTGTTTGCATTAACATTCAGTTTCAGCAATCAATTATTAAATTTGTGTTATCGTAAGTTCCTATACTTTGATTAATTTAAAAGCAATCATTGAAACGAGAACAAGCCCATCCATTTCCAAAGGTTTTCTTCCTGCTCTTTCCACTCATAATGACCATTTGTCCCTATCGCCAATATTTCTTTACCGAATATTCAAATTAGTTATACCTAAGACTTAAAATCTAAACATCTAATGTGATTCACAGTCGAATGGTAAGTAAAAATAGTTTAATATTCCTGTTGTCTATGGTATCCTATAATTTCGTACCTTGATTTGATGTTAATTTACTCTAAAATCAGTTAATTAACTATTATGACAATTATTTCAAATAAACGCTTGAATTGATGAAACTTTTCATATACCAATCTCTGCCGCGAGAAGGCGTCGTCGAATGACATTCTGATTATAGTTGTGATATTTTTCAATGTATGTTATTAATTTCCAAAGCAAATATTAAAAAGGTGCCCTTTACTTTCGCCGTGGTTTGGTCGTTTACTGGCCAATGAAAAGCACTTCTGTTTTAAACAGTATGTATATCTTTTCTCAGTCTAACGGTGTTTTTGGCTGTTGGTTACAACTTACAATAGCGAAGCTACAGTCACTGTATAAATAATTTGCTTATCTTTTCTCAGTCTAACGGTGTTTTTGGTTATTAGATACAACCTATAGTGGCGAAGTTACCGGGACTGTATATTGACAGCATGTCGAAATGGCAGCATTCTCTGGGAGCACCCAGTGGCAGTCATTGCCCTGGGCGGCCAACTTCTGGGTATCCAACCGGACGCGCTGACGAGGCTCGCACTCCCATGCTCCATGATCAGCGACACAGACATCTGCTGCCACCTCAATGGGCATGTCAACAACGCTCGACTACGCTCACGATCGCCTAACGTTAATGCGGGACAAAAAATGATCAAATGGCGGCGAGCACTATGGGACTTAAATTCTGAGGTCATCAGTCCCCTAGAACTTAGAACTACTTAAACCTAACTAACCTAAGGACATCACACACAGCCATGCCCGAGGCAGGATTCGAACCTGCGACTGCTACGGTCGCAGGTTCGAATCCTGCCTCGTGCATGGATGTGTATGATGTTCTTAGGTTAGTTAGGTTTAAGTAGTTCTAAGTTCTAGGGGACTGGTTACCTCCGCTGTTAAGTCCCATAGTCCTTAGAGCCTAGAACCGCTCGGCCATTCCGGGCGGCAATGCGGGACACGCAGCATTATGTTGTGGCTCAAGTATTATATTTATGAATGTTACTGTTGTTTTCGAAATGTGACATAATTGATAACACCATCATAAGGCAGTAAAAATATTGTGAAGTTGTCTGTATTTTCAGTGTTTAGAGAGCCAGTAACTAGGTTCCAGAGGGGACACAACATATTACACGGTACTGAGTGACAAACACTTTCTTCCTTCATATCGGCTGAATATGATGATATAAGATATTACGAATGAAAATTTAAAAAGTTAGCCAGTGTTTTGATATTGTCACGTCCAACATCTGCTATTACACATTAAGCAAAAACTGCGGAGCTTAACGTTTAAGAACAACCGTTACATGCTCTTATTACACTGTCCAGTCACCTGTGAACAGCCTTTGCAACGTGGACCACTATTGACACATGCAGGAAGAGAGCCACTGAGGTTCGAAAGTTACTGACATGTATGTGGAGCCGTGACAACTCCAGTGCTGTGGTCAATTGTGCTAGGTTTATCGGTTAGTGATACATGGCACCAACAACCCGATCGAGGTAGTGTCACAAATTCTGATTTGGGTTTAAATCTGGGGAGTTTGGTGGTCAGGGGAGTACGATAAACTCATCCTGGTGCTCTTTGAACCGCACCTACATTCAATGCTGCTGATAGATGCCATCGTGCTAAGGAAAAACAAACTGCTTGTAGGGTTGGACGTTCAGTTGCATACTTGCCTTGATCCATTGCACCTTCCAGAATGACGAGATTACCCAGGGCATTTCAAGAAAACATTCCCCAGACCATGACGCACCCTCCTGGTTACAGGGGTTTCACGTCGTGCTCTCAAACGGCCATCTACATCTACATCTACATCCATACTCCGCAAGCCAGCTGGCGGTGTGTGGCGGAGGGTACCCTGAGTACCTCTATCGGTTCTCCCTGCTATTCCAGTCTCGTATCGTTCGTGGAAAGAAGGATTGTCGGTATGCTTTTGTGTGGGCTCTAATCTCTCTGATTTTATCCTCATGGTCTCTTCGCGAGATATACGTAGGAGGGAGCAATATACTGCTTGACTCTTCGGTGAAGGTATGTTCTCGAAACTTTAACAAAAGCCCGTACCGAGCTACTGAGCGTCTCTCCCGCAGAGTCTTCCACTGGAGTTTATCTATCATCTCCGTAACGCTTTCGCGATTACTAAATGATCCTGTAACGAAGCGCGCTGCTCTCCGTTGCATCTTCTCTATCTCTTGTATCAACCCTATCTGGTACGGATCCCACACTGCTGAGCAGTATTCAAGCAGTGGGCGAACAAGCGTACTGTAACCTACATCCTTTTTCGGATTGCATTTCCTTAGGATTCTTCCAATGAATGTCAGTCTGGCATCTGCTTTACCGACGATCAACTTTATATGATCATTCCATTTTAAATCACTCCTAATGCGTACTCCCAGATAATTTATGGAATTAACTGCTTCCAGTTGCTGACCTGCTATTTTGTAGCTAAATGATAAGGGATCTATCTTTCTATGTATTCGCAGCACATTACACTTGTCTACATTGAGATTCAATTGCCATTCCCTGCACCATGCGTCAATTCGCTGCAGATCCTCCTGCATTTCAGTACAATTTTCCATTGTTACAACCTCTCGATACACCACAGCATCATCTGCAAAAAGCCTCAGTGAACTTCCGATGTCATCCACAAGGTCATTTATGTATATTGTGAATAGCAATGGTCCTATGACACTACCCTGCGGCACACCTGAAATCACTCTTACTTCGGAAGACTTCTCTCCATTGAGAATGACATGCTGCGTTCTGTTATCTAGGAACTCTTCAATCCAATCACACAATTGGTCTGATAGTCCATATGCTCTTACTTTGTTCATTAAACGACTGTGGGGGACCTTATCGAACGCCTTGCGGAAGTCAAGAAACACAGCATCTACCTGTGAACCCGTGTCAATGGCCCTATGAGTCTCGTGGACGAATAGCGCGAGCTGGGTTTCGCACGACCGTCTTTTTCAAAACCCATGCTGATTCCTACAGAGTAGATTTCTAGTCTCCAGAAAAGTCATTATACTCGAACATAATACGTGTTCCAAAATTCTACAACTGATCGACGTTAGAGATAAAGGTCTATAGTTCTGCACATTTGTTCGACGTCCCTTCTTGAAAACGGGGATGACCTGTGCCCTTTTCCAATCCTTTGGAACGCTACGCTCTTCTAGAGACCTACGGTACACCGTTGCAAGAAGGGGGCCAAGTTCCTTCGCGTACTCTGTGTAAAATCGAACTGGTATCCCATCGGGTCCAGCGGCCTTTCCTCTTTTGAGCGATTTTAATTGTTTCTCTATCCCTCTGTCGTCTATTTCGATATCTACCATTCTGTCATCTGTGCGACAATCTAGAGAAGGAACTACAGTGCAGTCTTCCTCTGTGAAACAGCTTTGGAAAAAGACATTTAGTATTTCGGCCTTTAGTCTGTCATCCTCTGTTTCAGTACCATTTTGGTCACAGAGTGTCTGGACATTTTGTTTTGATCCACCTACCGCTTTGACATAAGACCAAAATTTCTTAGGATTTTCTGCCAAGTCAGTACATTGAACTTTACTTTCGAAGTCATTGAACGCCTCTCGCATAGCCCTCCTCACACTATATTTCGCTTCGCGTAATTTTTGTTTGTCTGCAAGGCTTAGGCTTTGTTTATGTTTGCTGTGAAGTTCCCTTTGCTTCCGCAGCAGTTTTCTAACTCGGTTGTTGTACCACGGTGGCTCTTTTCCATCTCTTACGATCTTGCTTGGCACATACTCATCTAACGCATATTGTACGATGGTTCTGAACTTTGTCCACTGATCCTCAACACTATCTATACTTGAGACAAAACTTTTGTGTTGAGCCGTCAGGTACTCTGTAATCTGCTTTTTGTCACTTTTGCTAAACAGAAAAATCTTCCTACCTTTTTTAATATTTCTATTTACTGCTGAAATCATCGATGCCGTAACCGCTTTATGATCGCTGATTCCCTGTTCTGCGTTAACAGTTTCAAATAGTTCGGGTGTGTTTGTCACCAGAAGGTCTAATATGTCATCGCCACGAGTCGGTCCTCTGTTTAACTGCTCAAGGTGGTTTTCAGATAAAGCACTTAAAAAAATCTCACTGGATTCTTTGTCCCTGCCACCCGTTATGAACGTTTGAGCCTCCCAGTCTATATCCGGCAAATTAAGATCTCCACCCAGAACTATAACATGGTGGGGAAATCTACTCGAAATATTTTCCAAATTATCCTTCAGGTGCTCAGCCACAACAGCTGCTGAGCCAGGGGGCCTATAGAGACATCCAATTACCATGTCTAAGCCTGCTTTAACCGTGACCTTCACCCAAATCATTTCACATTTTGGATCTCCGTCAATTTCCTTCGATACTATTGCACTTCTTATCGCTATAAACACGCCTCCACCTTCACTGTCCAGCCTGTCTCTGCGGTATACATTCCAATCTGAGTTTAGGATTTCATTACTGTTTACATCTGGTTTCAGCCAACTTTCTGTCCCTATATGGACGTTGTGACCGTTTATTAATGAGAGCAGTTCTGGGACCTTTCTATAGACGCTCCTGCAGTTTACTATTAATATTGTTATTCCCTGTTGCATTTTGCCTACTCCTACCTTGCCGCGTCCCATGGAACATAAAAGGTCACCTGTCGCCACTCAGTGGATGTGCGGTTGCGGTACTGGCATGTAGATTCCAGCCTCCGTCGCCGATGAACAGCTGTCAGCATGGTGCATGAACCACGCGCCCGTTGCAGAGGTTTATACGTAGCCACCTTCGTTGAACGGTCGTTGAGGAGACACTGTTGGTAGCCCTTTGGTTCATTTGGGCAATCAGATGCTCAACAGTAGCATTTCTATTCACTCTGTTGAGTGATACTTAAGATAGGTAAATAAATTATAAAATAAATGAAAAACTTAGTTTAGTTTAGAAGAATTACACACTGGCAAACAGCGGGCAAAGCAGAAGTGGCAACGGCCGGCGTTTGCAAGTCAGCACAGTACGTTCAGAAGCCATCGCCCTCCCCACATAAGCGGACGCTGTCGATTCAGCCGTCAGGGCATCGCCCGACCGGCTCACGTGTTTCTCAGTTGTCACATGTGATCAAAGGCCCTCGCCTACATTCCAAGAGCCAATGACCGACGTTAAGAAGATTCTTCGAGAAGCTTTTCAACGTGACAGAAGAGGCAATGACCGTGAAGTCGTTCACCTCCAGTGAACTGAAGTGAATAAATACGCAAGACGCAGTGGGCCCGACGAGAGTAGTAGTTTTCAGTTCAGTTTTGGAGCTGAAGACCGTCATGCAGGAAGAGACTACATCGTACACAGAAGCACCAAGTCCGCCGCTGTGATGGAATAGCAAACCGCAGCCTCGCCGCCAGAAGACAGAAGTTGAAAGGTATTTGAAGACTGATTTTTACGTACCCGGGTGACTCGTGAGGACGGGAAGGAGACGGCCTCACATCAGCAGTCACCTGTGAACTGGGATGATCTGACAGCCGAAGAATGGCAAGCGGGAGTCAGTTGTTCGAGTTCGGGACACTGGCCTTCCCCCGCCGCGCCGCTCCCCTGGCCGTCGCACAACACTGACACACGCGACCGCTTAGAGAAGAGAAACACTGGGACGCCAAATTCAAGGTATCACCATCCGATTCACGATTTCGTTCTCAAGAATTAAACGGGCCACAGCACGATGCGCGTCTCCAGTCAACTGGCCGAGACGGCGACACGAGTGAATTGCCAATGAATATGTGACCACGAGAGAAACGTGGAATAACCAACGAGGGGAAAACATTCTCCTAGTCGGAGCATGGAAAGCAAGAAAATCTGAGAAGGGAAGTGTGAAGGCTCAAACTACATATAGTAGACGACATCGAAGTGAAATGGACAAAAGACAAGGATCTGGTGAGGCGAATATGGGATGATATTTACAGAAGTGGAAAATTGTTAACGGGAGTAGGATTCGCTATGAATAGGAAAATAAGGCGAAGAATGAGCTGCTGTGAACAGTTCTGTGATAGGGTTGTTTTCATCAGATTCAACAGCAAACCAACGCTGACAACGTTAATTCACGTATATATGTCAACGTGGCAAACAGACTATGAAGAGGCAGAGAAAGTAAATGAGAATACTGAAAGGCGAAGTCGGTATGTAAACGGAGATGATAATCTAATAATGGGTAAGTGAGCGCGATTGTAGGGAAGGAGTGGAAATGAGGAAATTTTTTTCGAGTCTTCATTTTTATGGCTGGTTTGCTGCGGCCCGCTGTGAATTCCACTCCTGTGCTAACCTTTTCATTTCAGGGCAGCACCTGCAACCTTAGATCTCATTTATTTGTCGGACACGTTCCAATCTCTGTCTTCTTCTATAGTTTTTACCCTCTACAGCTCCCTCTAGATCATGGAAGTCTTCTCTGGAATCTTAACAGACATCGTATTGTCCTGTCTCTTCTTCTTGTCAACTTCCATATATCACTTTCCTCGCTGATGGGCGGAAAATCTCCTCATTTATCAGTTCACCTAAGTTTCAACATTCTTCTGTAGCACCACATGTCAGATGCTTCGATTCCCTCTCTTCCGATTTTCCCACGGTCCATGCTTCACTACCACACAATGCTGCGCTCCTAACGTACATTCTCAGAAATTTCTTTCTCAGATTAAGGCCTATGTTTGATATAAGTATACATCTCTTGACAAGGAATGCCCATTTTGCCAGTGCTGTCTGCTTTCTATGTCCTGCTTGCTCCGTCCATCATGGGCCATTTTTTTGCCTAGGAAACAGAATTCCTTAAGTTCGTCTCCTTCGTGATTTACATTTCTCACTTTTCTCATTTCCGCTGCTTCTTATTACTTGCGTTTTGCTTCAATATACTCTCAATCCATATTCTGTACTCATTACTGTTCATTCCATTCGTCACACACTGTAATTCTTCTCTACATTCATTGAGGGCTGCAATGTCATCAGCGTTTCCTGTCACTGATCTCCTTTTACATAGAATTTTAATCCCATTTTTGAACCGTTGTTTTATTTCCGTCATTGCTTCTTTGAAGTGTAATCTGAACAGTAGGGGCGAAAGAATACATTACTGTTTTAAATCCTTTTAATCCAAGTACTTCGTTCTTGATATTCCAGTGTTATGTTCCCTCTTCGTTCTGATCTACATTGTAGAACATTTCGCACCATTTGATTATGTTGCACATTTCTTCCAGATCGACGTGTCTCGATTTTCCTTCACTCTTGCTTCCATTATCAAACGCAACTTCAGAACTGCCTCTCTGGTGCCTTTACCTTTTCTAAAACCAAGCTGATCGCCGTATAATACAGATTCTCAATATTCATTTCTTACTTAGTTTATTCTTGTCAGAACCTTGGATGCACGAGTTGCTAAGCTGACTGTGCGATAATTTTCATGCTTATCTGCCCTTGCTATCTTCGGAATTGTGTGGATGATATTTTTCCTAAAATCAGACGCTACGTCGCCGCTCTGATAGATGCTGCACGCCAACTTCAATAGTCGATCGGCTGCCGCTTCCCCAATAATTTTAGAAATTCAAGGAGAGTGTTATCTATCACTTTTACCTTATTAGATCTCAACTCTTCCGAAGCTCCTTTAAATCTAATATTGGATCCACTACTTCATTTCTATCGACTCCAGTTTCTTCTTCTAACACGTCATCAGACAAGTCGTACTCATTATAGAGTCCGTCAGTGCACCCTTTCCAAGTATTCGCTTTCTCCTCTGCATTTAGCAGTGGAACCAACGGCCTTGCCGCAGTGGTAACACCGGTTCCCGTCAGATCACCGAAGTTTGGGTCACCGTCCGGTCTGCCGAGCGCTGTTGGCAAGCGGGGCGCACTCAGCCCTCGTGAGGCAAACTGAGGAGCTACTTTATTGAGAAGTAGCGGCTCCGGTCTCGTAAACTTACTTAACGGCCGGGAGAGCGCTGTGCTGACCACATGCCCCTCCATATCCGCATTCAGTGACGCCTATGAGCTGAGGATGACACGGCGGCCGTTCAGTGCTTTGGACCCTCATGGCCTGTTCGGGAGGAGTTAAGTTTAGTTTTATTTAGCAGTGGAATTCCCATTGCACTCTTCACATTACAACCCTTGCTTTTAATTTCACGGAAAGTTATTTTGAATTTTCTATATGCTGAGTCAGTCCTTCCGACAGTCATTTAACTTTCGATTTCTTTAAAATTTTTTGAGTAGCCGTTTCGCCTGTGCTTCCCTGCTCTTCCTATTTATTTCATTCCAAAATGATTTGTATTTCTGTATTCCAGAATTTCCCATAAATTTTTATGCTTTCTTCTTTTGTCGATCAACTAGACTATTTTTCCCATTTCCCGTGGTTTCTCCACATTTACCTTTATTTTCTCTTCAACTTCTGCGATTTTCCAAGTTAGAGATCTCCCCATTACTCTTCAACTAAACTGCCTATTGAACTATTTATTATCGCAGCATGTGTATCCTCAGAGAACATGAAGCGTATCACTTCATTCCTCAGTTCTTCCGTATCTTCTTTGGGCATTTGTTCTTCCTGAGTAGTCTCTTAAACTTAAGCCTACTCTTCATCGTTACTAAACTGTAGTTCTAATCTACGTATATCTGCTGCTGGTACGCCTTACAATCCAATATCTGATTTCGGAATCTGTCTGACCATGATGTAATCTAACTGGAATCTTCCCGCATCTCCCGGCATTTTCCAAGTATACGTCCTCCTTTTGGGATTCTCGTCAGAGTATTCGCATTTACTAGCTGAAATTTTATTGCTGAGCTCAATTACTCTCTCCTTCCTCATTCCTAGCATCAAGCCCATATTCTGCCGTAAGCCTTTCTTCCAGTCCTTCCACTACAACCGTATTCCAGTCTTCATCTCTCTTTACCTACTAAATTACTTGTTCAATATGCTCATGTACTTCCTCTTCTGTCTGGGATTTCGGCATTTGTACCTGAAGTATTGTAGACGGTATTTGTTTGCTGTCGAGTCTAATGAGAAGAACCACGTCACTGAATCCATTCACAGTAACTCACTCACTGCCCTACTTTCCTGTTCATAACGAGTCCTATTTCAGTGTGTAACATTTTCTGCTGCTGTTGATATTAACCTATACTCGTCTGACCAGATGACCTTGTCTTCTTTCCATTTCACTTCACTGTGCCCACTATATCCAGATTGAACGTTAGCATTTCCCTTCTCAAATTTTCTAGCATCCATATCACGTTCAGACTTTTAACATTCCACCCTCCCCCCCCCCCCCCCCACCCGCCCAAGCCCCCCCTACTCATAGAACAACCCTTCAGCTAATTAATCTTTTCCTCATGGTCACCCATTCCACGGCAGTTCCCTCCCGGAGATCCGAATGGGGGACTATTCCAGAATCTTTTGCCAGTGAGGAGATCATCATGACACTTTTTCAACTACGGGCCACATGTCCTGTGGATACCCATCACGTGTCTTTAATGCAGTGGTTTCCATTGCCTGCTGCATCCTCAAGCCGTTGATCACTGCTAATTCTTCCACCTTCTAGGGGCAGTTTCCTACCCTAAGCGCAAAGTGACGTTCTGAATCTGTGTCCGCTCCTCTGCCACCTTTGAATAGACCGCAGGCAGAACGAGGATGACTTCTTATGCCGGAATTCTTCGGCCGCCATTGATGTCGTTTTTATTCAAAATTCAAGCGGTGGCGATGTTGGAACACGCGACCAAGAACGTTTTTGAATAGCAGTCAATGACGCTACTCCTAGACCCAGGGCTACAGGAGAATGTGGGCTTGGCTGTTGGAATGAGAGAGCAGAAAGACTGAGATCTGCAGTAAATTTCAGACTGAAAGAGTGCATACTCCGTTCAAGAATCACAAGAGAAAGAAATATACTTCTATAAGACCCAGAGACACTGTAAGATTCCAGCTGGATTACATCGTGGACATATAGAGATTTCAAAAACAGATATTGGATTGTAAGGCGTACCAGGGAGCAGATATAGATTCAGAATACAAATTAGTAATGATGATGGTATGACTGAAGCTTAAGTCAGTTGTCTAGAAGAATCAGGGAGGAGGAAGGAAGTAGAATACTGAAATACTGAGGAATGATAAGACGGAATTGAGCTTCGCTAAGGTTGTGGATTCTGCTATAAGGAATAAAAGAGTAGACAGTGGAGATCTCTAAAAAGAGGAGTCACTGAAGTTGGAGAGAAAAACAAAAGTACAAGGAAGGCAACTGCGAAGAAACCATGGGTAACAGAAGAAATATTTCAGTTGATAGATGAAAGAAGAGAGTACAAAAACGTTTTGAGAAATTCTGGAATACAGAAATACAAGTTACTTTGGAATGAAACAAACAAGAAGGGCAGGGGAACAAAGACGAAATCGTGACATAAAATATTTGAAGTAATCGAAACTGATATGACTGTCGGAAGAACAGACACAGCATATGGAAAATTCAAAATAACTTTCAGTGAAATTAAACGCAAGGGCTGCAACGTGAAGAGTGCAATGGGAATTCTACTGCTAAATGCAAAGGAGAAAGCGAATAGCTGGAAATGATACAGTGACGGCCTCTATGATGTGTACGACTTGTCTGGTGACGTGTTAGAAGAAACTGGAGTCGATAGAAATGACGTAGTGGATTCAGTATTAGAATTATATTTTAAAAGAAATGATAATTAAATGGACACTGTGGTGTCACCGCTAGACACCACACTTGCTAGGTGGTAACTTAAATCGGCCGCGGTCCTGTAGTACATGTCGGACCCGCGTGTCGCCACTGTGGGATCGCAAACCTAGCGCCACCACAAGGCAGGTCTCGAGAGACTGAGGAGACCTCGTCCCCAGTTGTACGGACAACATAGCTAGCGATTGGACGTGCTAAGCCTTGCTCTCATTTGCCGAGAGATAGACAGTAGAATAGCCCTCTGCTAAGTTAAATGGCGACCACCTAGCAAGGCGCCATTTGTATCAGTGCCAATAGCTTACGAGTATGCAGGAGAGATGTATTCCAACAAGAGAATAAAGTTAAGTATTAAAAAAGCTACGTATTTTTCTTTAGTGCATTTATAATAAGTCTCATGTTCCAGACTTCACGCCCGTCTGCGTTAGCCTTGCGTGCCCTATCGGCTACAGCATTGTGTCTGGGCTGTATGGTCTAGACACAACATTATTGGCGACGAGAAAAAGAGTTTGTATTAATTCGTTTGTGTCATGGCTTCGCCACAATCTCCGGATGTACTGTCCGAATTTTTTCGCTTGCAGAATCAGCAGTCGCAGGCGTTATTGGATGCCCTGGGACAGCTCGTCCAGGGTCAACGTGCGCTGCAAAACGATGCGGCAGCCGCCGCTTCATCGCTACCGCATCCACACCATGCTGTTGCACCGCAATTTAGACCATTCGATGCCACCAAAGAGACCTGGCACGAATGGTCTCGCCAGTTCCACTTTCATCTAGCAGCCTACAGAATTCAAGGTAACGAGCGGCAGCCGTTTTTGCTTTCTTGTGTCGGTGTGTCTACCTACCGTGTGATTGTGAAATTGTTTCCCCGACGCGACGTAGCAACTCTGTCCTACGAAGAAATTTTGTCGGCGTTAGATGCCTATTTCAAAGAAACAGTAAATGTTGTTGCAAAACGGTATACGTTCTTTCGTACAAAACGTACGGCCGGTCAGACTAATAGGGAGTGGGTTGCGACATTGCAAGGACTTACTAGGGAGTGTGCGTTTGAATGTGAATGTGGCCTCCCTTATTCAGATACTATGGTGCGTGATGCAATTGCACAGAACGTTTCTGATGTTCGCATACGGGAACAGATTTTGAAACTAGTAAATCCCTCCCTTCCACAAGTGATAGACATATTGGATAGGCAAGACACACTTGACTCTGCTCAGGTCTCATTTGAAACTTCGCCAGCAGTGTGTCACATTAACCGGCCCGCCGGGCCCGCTGCACGGGACGCTACGCGGTCCTCGCGCCCGTCACAGCAGCGGCAGCCTACCTTGCAAACACGTGCGCCGCGTAAGCAAGCAACTGTAGTGAAATCATGCCCGCGGTGTGCAGCTAGACATTCGCGTGAAAATTGCCCGTCACGCCAAGCTATTTGCTTTTACTGTCAAAAGAAAGGACATGTTCAAAGTGTTTGCCAGAAAAAGCTTAGATCAGACTATCTCAATAATTCCAGGCCCTTTGCTTCGCGCCGGAATCGAACCCAGGACAATCAGGCTCGGGGACCTTCGCCCATGGACATTCATGTAGTTCATTCCCACCCGTCCAGTGACACTTTAGCTAACGATGACTGTGTTCGTCCCACAAACAGTGTGCGTCGACGTCGCCGAAAATCCCGTGAAGTCGCAAGTGCTTCTGTACCTGTATCAGTTCAAATTGCACGTGACAGTCGCTCTTGTCGTCAGCAGGACAATAAACTTTTTGTGGACTTAGACTTTGAAGGCAAAGTGATACCCTTCCAGCTCGATACCGGAGCTGCAGTTTCATTGCTCAATCACGACACGTACAAACAACTGGGCAAACCGCCATTGCGTGCCGCAAATGTTAAGTTACATAGTTACTCTGGACAGCATATACCTGTGTTAGGACAGTGCAGCCTTCTTGCCACATACATGGGACAGACAAAACTTGTATCATTTTACGTTCTTCGTTCTACTTCTGCAGTGAACTTGTTTGGTTTAGATTTATTTCAATTGTTTAATATGTCTATAGTAAATCAGGTCCTATCAGTGAATCAGACTGTGCCTTCCGCCAGTGTTTCTAGTCTTTGTGAAGAATTTGCAGACATTTTTGCACCGGGCCTTGGTTGCGCTAAGAACTATGAAGCGCATTTGGAACTGCAAGAACACGCGCAACCGAAATTTTTCAGAGCGCGCAATGTTCCCCACGCATTGCGTGATGAGGTCGCCAGAACATTAGCCGATTTAGAATCTCAAGGTGTAATTGAACGTGTGCAGGCTTCTCTCTGGGCCTCACCCTTAGTAATTTTGCCAAAACCTTCCGGTAAACTGAGACTTTGTGTGGACTTCAAGGCAACAGTGAATCCACAACTTGTGACTCCCACTTTTCCTTTGCCCCGCCCGGAAGATCTTTTTGACAAACTGTGCCCGGGAAAATATTTTTCCAAATTGGACCTAGCAGATGCGTACTTGCAAATACCTGTGGACGAAGAATCCCAGCGCGTCTTAGTGGTTAACACGCATCTTGGCTTGTATCGCTTCAAAAGACTACCGTTCGGGTGTGCATCCGCCCCTGCTTTGTTTCAGCAATATTTACAAACTGTGTGTGCGTCGGTCCCTACTGCTGCGAACTATCTGGACGATATTGTGATCTCAGGAAAGACAGAAGCCGAACATTTGCAAAATCTCCGAACATTATTTCAGGTCTTGCGTCAGAATGGTCTTCGCTTGAGGAAGGACAAATGTGTGTTTTTTGCTCGTGACTTACCCTACCTGGGGCATGTCATAAATGCCCAAGGTATACATCCGAGTCCAGAGCACCTCCGTGCCATACAGGATTTACCTGCACCGCGGAACTTGAAACAGCTACAGAGTGTGTTGGGTAAAATTAATTATTATGCAAAGTTTGTACCGCGCGCTTCTTCCATTTCAGCTCCGCTTCATCGCTTACGCCGTAAAGGTGTTCCGTTCGTCTGGACGACGGAATGCGACCGCGCCTTTCGCCAGTTGAAATCGGCGTTACTTTCAAATACGTGCCTTACGCCATTCGATCCCCGAAAACCTCTTTTGTTGATGGTAGATGCCTCGGATTTCGGGATCGGTGCTGTGCTTGCGCACAAGGATGGCTCGCATGATCGCCCTATTGCCTTTGCGTCCAAATTGCTCTCATCTGCGCAAAGAAATTATTCCCAGATAGAGAAAGAAGCTTTAGCTCTCGTGTTTGGTGTTACAAAGTTTCATGATTTCTTGTATGGTCGTCACTTTACAATCATCACGGACCACAAACCTTTGACATCGCTTTTTCATCCGAACAAGCCTGTACCTCCACGTACAGCGCAGAAATTCATTCGCTGGTCTCTTTTTCTCTCGCAGTACCGCTACGATATCTTGTATCGGTCCACTGCTAAGCACGGAAACGCTGATGCGTTGTCCCGTTTGCCTGTTGCTGAGGATAAAGCATTCGATTCTTCCGAACTTGCTTGCATGTTCATTGATTCGGAAACCGATGACGTGGTTGAATCGTTTCCGATTGATTTTCGTCATGTAGCTACAGCCACAGCTGCTGACCCTGTCCTTGCTACTGTTTTGCGTTTTGTTGCTACGCAATGGCCCTTGTCAAAGTCACGGATCGAGGATCCTTTGGTTCGCCGTTTTTTTGCTCACAAGGAGAGACTTTTTGTACGACGTGGTGTTTTGTTGTTGCGTTCCGATAATGATCAATCCAGAGTCGTGGTCCCACGTTCGTTACAGTCCTCTGTCTTAAAGCTTCTTCACCAAGGACATTGGGGTATAGTGCGTACAAAACAACTTGCTCGTCAGCACTGTACTTGGTTCGGAATCGATGCTGCGATTACGAATATGTGCTCCTCTTGCGTGGCGTGTGCCGAACAGCAATCCGCACCGCCGCGGCAATTTTTTGCATGGCCGAAAGCCACTTCCCCTTGGCAACGCTTGCACATCGATTTTGCTGGTCCATTCTGGAATGCTCGATGGTTGGTTGTGGTCGATGCTTTCAGTAATTTTCCTTTTGTTGTCCGGATGTCTTCCACGACGTCTTCTGCCACAATCCAAGCCTTGTCTGCTATCTTTTGCATTGAAGGTCTTCCGCAGACTATTGTTTCCGACAATGGCCCACAATTCATGTCCGCAGAATTTCAGTCCTTCTGCGAGGCCAATGGTATTCAACATCTGAAATCCGCGCCGTTTTCGCCTCAGTCAAACGGTGCCGCTGAACGATTGGTCCGGACTTTCAAGTCACAGATGTTGAAATTGAAAGAGTCGCATTCTCGGGAGGACGCTTTGTTGCTCTTTTTGTCTTCGTATCGCTCTCAGCCCCGCGATGGTCGCTCGCCGGCTGAATTGCTCCATGGTCGTTCTCATCGCACCTTGATGTCTTTGTTGCATCCGCCACATCAGGTTCCTGTGCAGCGGCAGACTCCTGCCTTTGCTCCTGGCGACGTTGTCTATTATCGCACCTATCGCGGTTCACGGCGTTGGCTCGCAGGGCGCATTCTTCGCTGCCTCGGCCGCGCGATGTATTTGGTTTTGGGGGCCTCTGGTGAGGTGCGTCGGCATCTCAATCAGCTGCGCCTCTGTCGTCGCCTGGGTTCTGCCGCTCCCCGTCTGCTTTCAGCGACGGAGCCGTCCGGTCAGCGCCTTGGGGACCAATCTACTGGCTCGTCTCATCCCCAGGTGTTACCAACGCTGCCTTCCCTTTTGCCTCATGGCGTCGCGCCGCCGCCGCAGCCGCCGCCGGCGCCGCCCGCAGTGGACGCTTCGCTGCAACCGCCCGGCGCCTCCCAGGGTCACGCGCCGCCGCTCGCTTCCCGTGACCAGCCGTCCTCCGCCATGGACCTCTTGCCCGCTCCGGACCAGATGTCGTCATCGCGCTTCGGATTCCCCGACGCAATGGAGGTCGACCCTTCGGCCCCTCCTGTCTCATTACGTGCGCATACACCGCATGTTGACGTGCACCCTGGACTAGGTTTTCAGGCGTTTCCTAGCTCCCCTCGGACCGAATGGCCGGGTGCGGGTGGCACAGCCTCGCCTGTTGTTAGGCTCCCCACCTCATCGCATACGTCAACATGCGGTCCTCCCCACGGCGGGCGGAAGCCTTATCTCACGACCGTTCGCCGATTTGCGGGGGAGGAATGTGGTGTCACCGCTAGACACCACACTTGCTAGGTGGTAACTTAAATCGGCCGCGGTCCTGTAGTACATGTCGGACCCGCGTGTCGCCACTGTGGAATCGCAAACCTAGCGCCACCACAAGGCAGGTCTCGAGAGACTGAGGAGACCTCGTCCCCAGTTGTACGGACAACATAGCTATCGATTGGACGTGCTAAGCCTTGCTCTCATTTGCCGAGAGATAGACAGTAGAATAGCCCTCTGCTAAGTTAAATGGCGACCACCTAGCAAGGCGCCATTTGTATCAGTGCCAATAGCTTACGAGTATGCAGGAGAGATGTATTCCAACAAGAGAATAAAGTTAAGTATTAAAAAAGCTACGTATTTTTCTTTAGTGCATTTATAAGTCTCATGTTCCAGACTTCACGCCCGTCTGCGTTAGCCTTGCGTGCCCTATCGGCTACAGCATTGTGTCTGGGCTGTATGGTCTAGACACAACAGACACCCTAGCTCCAAACAGGCGTTGATGTACTTCATTGGGGACATGTTGAAAATGTGTGCCCCGACCGGGACTCGAACCCGGGATTTCTTGCTTACATGGCAGACGCTCTATCCATCTGAGCCACCGAGGGCACACAGGATAGTGCGTCTGCAGGGACTTATCCCTTGCACGCTCCCCGTGAGATCCACATTCCCAACATGTCCACACCACTACATTCGTAGTGTGCCTAATAGATGTTTGCCCATCATACTCATTACTCGTGGCAGATTAATCTACCAAGTCCCGTACGAGTTCGGGCATAGCGTGTGCGTTCGCACAAGAAGGTCAATGGCCGGGAAGCCATATTTTAACTATATATGACGGTAGTATCTGTTCCCGGAAGAACAGTTACCGTGGACGACCATGCAGCTTTGCTAGAAATGAAATGATAATTAAATGGACACCCTAGCTGCAAACGGGCGTTTAATGAGTATGATGGGCAAACATCTATTAGGCACACTACGAATGTAATGGTGTGGACATGTTGGGAATGTGGATCTCACGGGGAGCGTGCAAGGGATAAGTCCCTGCAGACGCACTATCCTGTGTGCCCTCGGTGGCTCAGATGGATAGAGCGTCTGCCATGTAAACAGGAGATCCCGGGTTCGACTCCCGGTCGGGGCACACAGTTTCAACATGTCCCCAATGAAGTACATCAACGCCTGTTTGCAGCTAGGGTGTCCATTTAATTATCATTTCATTTCTAGCAAAGCTGCATGGTCGTTCACGGTAACTGTTCTTTCGGGAACAGATGCTACCGTCACATATATTTTAAAAGAGCTCCAGAAGAGTAGATATCTAACAAGGCAGAAGTGATAGATAACACTCCCTCGGAATTTCTAAAATTATTTGGGGATGCGGTAACCGATCGACTATTGAAGTTGGTCTGAATTTCCACAGCGAAATTCTGTCTCGGAATCAGGCAGAAAACCCAAAGAGATTCTGGTCATACATAAGGTACACCAGTGGCAAGACGCAATCAATACCTTCACTGCGCGATAACAACGGTGAAGTCACTGACGACAGTGTCACTAAAGCAGAGTTATTAAACACGGTTTTCCGGAACTCCTTCGCCAAAGAAGACGAAGTAAATATTCCTGAATTCCAATCGAGAACAACAGCCAAGATGACAAACAAAGAATTAGATATCCTCGGAGTAACGAAGCAGCTTAAATAACTTAATAAAAGCAAGGCCTCCGGTCCAGACTTTATACAAGTCAGGTTCCTCTCAGTGTAAGCTGATAAAATAGCTCCATATTTAGCAATTATATACAACCACTCGCTCACAGAAAGATCCGTCCTAAAGACTGGAAAATTGCTCAAGTCACACCAGTACCCAAAAAGAGAAGTAGGAGTAATCCGCTGAATTACAGGCCTATATCACTAACGTCGATTTGCAGTAGGGGTTTGGAACATATACTGTATTCGAACATTATGAAGTACCTCGAAGAAAACGATTTATTGACACATAGTCAGCACGGTTTCAGAAAATATCGTTCATGTGAAACACAACTAGCTCTTTATACTCATGAAGTAATAAGTGCTATCGACAGGGGATGTCAAACTGATTCCATATTTTTAGATTTCCAGAAGGCTTTCGACACTGTTCCTCACAAGCGTCTTCTAACCAAACTGCGTGCCTACGGAGTATCGTCTCAGTTGTGTTACTGGATTCGTGATTTCCTGTCAGAAAGGTCACAGTTCGCGGTAATAGACGGAAAGTCATCGAGTAAAACAATCCGGCGTTCCCCAAGGAAGTGTTATAGGCCCTCTATTGTTCCTGATCTATATTAACGACAATCCGAGTAGTCGTCTTAGATTGTTTGCAGATGATGCTGTCATTTACCGTCTTGTAAAGTCATCAGATGATCAAAACGACTTGCAAAATGATTTAGATAAGATATTTGTATGGTGCGAAAAGTGGCAGTTGACCCTGAACAAGGAAAAGTGTGAAGTTATTCACATGAGTACTAAAAGAAATCAGCTAAATTTCGATTACCCAGTAAGTCACACAAATCTGAAGGCTGTAAATTCAACTAAATACTTAGGGATTAAAATTACAAACAACCTACATTGGAACAATCACGGAACCGCGCGACTGCTACGGTGGCAGGTTCGAATCCTGCCGTTTTGTATTATCGCGAAATATGGGAGATAGTGTCACAGGCATGATACGTGAATTGGAGTAGCAATCATTAAAACAAAGGCGTTTTTCGTTGCGACGGGATATTATCATGAAATTTCAGTCAGCAGTTTTCTCCACCGATTGCGAAAACATTGTGTTGGCACCCAGCTACATAGGGAGAAATCAGGCCTCGCACAGAAAAGTTTAAGTGCTCGTTTCTCTCGCGGGCCGTTCGAGAGTGGAAAGGTAGAGAGACAGCTTGAAGGTGGTTCATTGAACTCTCTGCCAGGCACTTTATTGAGAATGGCAGAGTAATCACATAGATGTAGACGTAGATGTAGAAGAATCTATCAGGATTGTGACGTAGCGTCTGAATTTCGGGAAAATATCATAGACACAATTCCGAAAATAGCAAGGGCAGATAAGTGTGAAAATTATCGCACAATTAGCTTAGCTGCTCATGCATCCAAGGTTCTGACAAGAATAATATACAGATGTTTGGAAAAGAATATTGAGGATCTACATTATACACGATCAGTTTGGCTTTAGAAAAGGTAAAGGCACCAGAGAGGGAGCTCTGAAGTTGCGTTTGAAATGGAAGATAAAAAAAATCGAGACATGCTCAGAGGATTTGTCGACTTAGACAAGGCTTTCGACAAGGTAATATGGTGCAAGATGGTTGACGTTTAAGGAAATATGTGTAACACACAGTATGTACAAGAACCAAGGGGGAATATAAAACTAGAAGATGAAGAACCAAGTGCTCGGATGAAAAAGGATGTAAGACAGGGATTCAATCTTCTATCCTTCTGTGTAAACTATACATCGAGGAAGCAATGACGGAAATAAAAGAAATGTTGAAGAGGGGGATTAAATTCAAGGCGAAAGGATATCAACGGTGAGATTCGATGATAACATTGCTAACATCAGTGAGGATCAAGAAGAATTACAAGATCTGTGGAACAGAATGAACAATCTAACGAATATAGAATATGGATTGAGAGTAAACCAGAAAAAAGAAAAGTAATGAGAAGGAGAAGAAATGAGGATAGAGAGAAACCTATAATCAAAATTGGAGATCACGAAGTAAACTAAGTTAAGTTCTGCTGCCTTGGAAGCAAAATTACCCACGACGAAAGAAGCAAAGAGGACACGAAAAGCGGACTAGCACAGGCAAAGATGGCATTCCTGGAAAAGATAATCTGCTGGTAACAAACATAGGCCTTAATCTGAGTACGAAATTTCTGTCAGTGTGTGTTTGGAGCACAACGTTGGATGCTAGTGAATCGCTTACAGTGGGAAAAACCGAACATAAGAGAATCGAAGCGTTTGAGTTGTGGTGCTACAGAAGAATGTTAAAAATCAGGTGGACTGGTATGATAAGCAATGAAGATTTTATCCACAAAATCGGCGAGGAAAAGAATATGTGGAAAACACTGACAAGAAGAAAAAAAATGGTTCAAATGGCTCTGAGCACTATGGGACTTAACATCTGAGGTCATCAGTCCCCTAGAACTTAGAACTACTTAAACCTAACTAACCTAAAGACATCACATACACATCCATGCCCGAGGCAGGATTCGAACCTGCGACCGGAGCGGTCGTGCGGTTCCAGACTGAAGCGCCTAGAACCGCTCGGCCACATCGGCCGGCGACAAGAAGAAGAAACAGGATGATAGCACATTCCTTAAGACATCAGTGAATAATCTCCAGTATACTAGTGGGGACTGTTGAGAGTAAAAACTACAGGGAAAGAAAGAGCTTGGAATACATCCAGCAAGTAACTGAGGTCGTAGAGTCCAAGTGCTCGGCCTTCGGTGGGACGCATTTTTCTCAACTATCTATGACTTGGCGGAGACCTTGTTGATAGAAGTCTGCATTTTGGCTGTTCAGGAAACGTTATACTTCGGAACCCACCTTGTCTTCATTCAGGAAATGGCTACCCACGAAAAGAAGCGGGAAAGAGAAAAAGACAATGCAGCCATGCAAGGACAATACGCGGAGGGGGTGGGGGTGGAGGGAAGGGAATGAGATAAAATTTGATAGCTGAATGTAGCAGTATGTGTGACTGTGTCCTGCGTAGAATTATTTGACAACTTGACAGCCCACGGAAACCTCGTCAGGTAATATGCTGTTGTAACAGTTTGTCCCTTACGATCATATTCTGTTAGCATCACGCCACGGCAGTTTCAAGAAAACAGCGTCACGTTATCAGATGATGGTGGTAACTCCACATGTCTGCACTGCCTGCTTTGCGCCTTTCTCTCTGGTTCATAGGAGGAAACACTCAGTATTCAGCACACATCCATGGCTAAAGAAGTCATCTCATAACTCACAACTACCACGTCTCCAATACTGTGTTGATTCGGCGAGTTTTTTGAATAGATATGAGCTGTCGTGGAACCCACCGAGCGACAAATTTGCCATGTTCAAAATGTCGTGCAAGATGCTGAAAACTGATACGTGACCGATTTTTACTTTTCCTACTATCGCCTCTATTATGATATCCGGTCCTCGAGCACCACGGCTTCCACTTCTCTAGCGAGTCCTTCTTCTTAACCAAGAGAATTGTGTCATTTTGTTCTTCGTCGTTCAGACTTGCTTGACGATACTAGAAGCGTCTGTTTCGTATGATGGGGCATTGTTGCCGTACGCTTCCGGCAGGTCAGGTTGGACTGTTGGAGCGTTAGTTCCGTTCAAATACAGAAAAACGATTACTGCTCGATACTACACCTAATCAATCGCTATACCCATTTCCCCTCTAGTGGAACGGAACTATACTGTAGTGGGGGGCTTTCAATGTGTACCGTAATTACTGACTGGTACCTGCAAATAAACAAAATAATTTTTAGGTTTACTTATTTTTATTCTGATAACAAAAACTTGTCTTACTACAACTCGTACACAAAATAATGTATAAAAGCATGAGGTATACCAACAGCTAGAGTGGGATACCGAATCACTGACGTTTCTTTTGTTTTATATGAATCTGTTACTTTCAGACACTGCTTAATTTTATTATTGTCACCCTTTTCAGAAGACCGCAAACTTGGATGCAGTACTTTTATAATATTTAAGATCTCGATATTTTTGTTTAGTTTAATTCAATTTGACAAAATTATTATCTATTTTATTTTTGTAATTAGGAAAGATTCTACTAGATGAACCTTTGCAGCTGTGAGACAAACTCGGAGCTTTGGCAGACAGAGTTTTACTTGTGAGATCTGAGTTTCTCCAGGCATACAAAATGTTCAAATAGCTTACGGGAATGCAGCCGGGTGACGTCGTCGACAACCTCCGATATACGACAGTATGCCATCTTAGGCACTGTATAACATTAAAACACTTGATAATGACACTTTAAAGCCGAAATTATGATCGTTTAAATGTAACACTGCAAATAAAAAAAACAGTCTAATGGCGGTACTGACTTTAAATAAGCCGATAGTTACTTTCTGCTGTATGTCTATAGCGTGCACTTCAGAGTAAAATGTAACGTATAGGTTTGATTTTCGTTTTATTGTATATATGCTGAGGTTGGTTAGAGACTGTACCGTACGTGACGAATGACATCAAGTTAACACAAGTATTACGTTAATAAGCAATAGTTTTCTCACTACATAAACTTTTCGCTTTCCGATGGAGAGCCAGAAGCAGTATGAGTCATCATATGGAGCACTCCCTGCCACTGAAAGCTGTCACAAGAAAAAGCAACTGGGGCATTGGTCGTGTGAAACAAGCAGAGACCAACCAAGCTCGCCACGCCGCAAAGTATCCTCTGTCCCTCTCTGCGCAGAGTACATCATGTATCCGCCTTCTTTCTTGCTTGTCAAACTAACACCCTGATGCAGATGAGTTTAGACTGTCCTGTGGAATAATCGCGTCTAATACACGACATGTGTAACGAAATGCACTAATTCAGTCTGTTCAAATAAGTTATGGAAATTCAGCCGGGTGACGTCGTCGAGAACAGCCGATATTTCGACAGGTGCACACCCTTCAAGACAAAACTTCAGCAAGTAAGCGCCGTGCAAAAGAATTTAAAACCTCGATTTGCAGAGCAATTCCGGAAAGATAACACTGCCTGCCTTTTGGCGAAGTTTGAACGTTTCCGTGGATCGCAGTCTAACACTATATCTCCGCGTCCTGTTATAAATCACACGGAGAAAGCTTTTGACGACGTAGCTTTATCAGTGCTATGGAAGGTAAGTTTTGCACCGACGCCCAAACGTTTGCCAGTAATTGATTTTATTAGCTCCGTTGAACAGGTGTTTTTAAAACACGTCTTGACGTTTCAGAGGACGCTAGGAGGGAGGCACGTCGTGTGTTGACTGGGTTACGTCCATTCAAGAGTAACACAGCTGTTTTTCGTGCACTTAGTGATATGTATACAGTTATTTTACTTGAGTACAAGGGCAGGTACTGTTGTTCCGGACAAGCAGGATTACGTTGAAAAGATGCAGATTTTGCTCTGCGATTCAGTGTATCGCAGTATCGCTGCTGACCCGACCAGAAGCGATGAGACAAAGACTAACAGCTTCCTAGAGAAAAGTTCCTTATCGCAGGAGGCTATCATGAGTCTTCAGTCTTACTGTGCTATTACCGTTAGGTTTTATGGTCTTCCGAAGATTCACGAAGAATGGATTCCTCTTAGTATTGGCGCTCCGACATGTCGTTGTTGTTGTGGTTTTCAGTCCTGAGACTGGTTTGATGCAGCTCTCCATGCTACTCTATCCTGTGCAAGCTTCTTCATCTCCCAGTACATACTGCAGCCTACATCCTTCGGAATCTGCTTAGTGTATTCATCTCTTGGTCTCCCTCTACGATTTTTACCCTCCACGCTGCCCTCCAATACTAAATTTGTGATCCCTATTCAGTACCTCCTCATTAGTTATGTGATCTACCCATCTAATCTTCAGCATTCTTTTGTAGCACCACATTTCGAAAACTTCTATTCTCTTCTTGTCCAAACTAGTTATCGTCCATGTTTCACTTCCATACATGGCTACACTCCATACATATACTTTCAGAAACGACTTCCTGAAATTTAAATCTATGCTCGATGTTAACAAATTTCTCTTCTTCAGAAACGCTTTCCTTGCCATTGCCAATCTACATTTTACATCCTCTCTACTTCGACCATCATCAGTTATTTTGCTCCCAAGATAGCAAAAGTCCTTTACTACTTTAAGTGTCTCATTTCCTAATCTAATTCCCTCAGCATCACCCGACTTAATTCGACAACATTCCATTATCATCTATTTGCTTTTGTTGATGTTCATCTTATATCCTCCTTTGAAGACACTATCCATTCTGTTCAACTGCTCTTCCAAGTCCTTTGCTGTCACTGACAGAATTACAATGTCATCGGCGAACCTCAACGTTTTTATTTCTTCTCCATGGACTTTAATACCTACTCCTGTAGGGAAGCAGCCTACTCACGCCTTATAAAATTCTCATAAGTCTTTCCATTGTGTGCCAGCCTAGTCCGCTATAACTAGCTCTGACGTCATAAATGTTGCGCAATACTTAAAAAATCAAGTAAATAACCTGAAACGGTTCTAGCATGTCAGGAGTAATACTAAATCAATATGTGTTGAATATCTGTTCAATAACTTTAACCATTTTCGAAATTTGGACATTTTTTTGTAAACATCATTGGCGCAACAGAAAAGAGGTAGAAACTTAAAAATTTATATTTAGATTCTTTTTGCATAATAATTTAGTAGAAACAGTATTCTGGATCTCACAAATTAAAATTTTAGTTAAAATTCATGATTTTCTGGTTTTTGTCTTAAAAATTAAGGAAGCAAGATAGATTTAGTAGGCGAATAAATAAGGCTAGGATGTTTAAATTTAAGTAGAAGGGAGATCCGCTATAATCATAAAGATGTGAGAAGTTTCAATTGAATAACTATAAAACTATAGCGATAGCGTATCTCCAAAAGGCAAGTTCAGAACTCGTATACTGTGTGTAGTGTAATTATATTAATTCTCTCGAGCAAAATATTTGACTTAGCCACATCAGACTTTTATTATGATTACTTACTTGTGTGCTGATTGCACATTTAAATTGAGAGCTTCATCGGCCATCAGAAAAGGAAGCAATGATTTATTCGATAACTTAAAGTGGTGTATTACTAGCCCAGCGGCTAGTCGGGAGAGCCGATTTGATCAGGCGTTCCCTTAGCCGTCCGCGCGGCGGCTTTATATATAAGAACGCTGTGCGAGGAAGTAAGGCCCCAGTTCTCTCCAGACGCTGATTAGCGCACCATCTGTGCCGGGAGTCGCGTCGCATCGGTATCATTGCTGTAAACAGCCTCGGATGCCGTAATACGTTACTCGGGATACGCGTAACCATGAAATCGTTTTCGAGTGAAGTGTTAATTCTGGGATGACTTTAATGATCTATCTTCAGTTTGCGTATGTCGTATTTTCATGTGCCGCCGTGGGATAGACATTCTACCATTATTTAGCGTGGCGTTTGATGAACATTATCATCAAATTATGGCGAGCATTCACTTAAACATTTAATTTGAACAGTTATAGTTGCATCAGCGCATTAGACTCTGAACTGCTCTGGAAGTTGGATTGTGAGGATTCTTTTTTGGTCTGTGACTTTCAGAATATAGTGAACATTTTTAGAGAATCGTTTTTGATTATGAATCCCAGACAATCTCCTAATTCCTCAGAGCTATAAGCTGTAGCTATAAGTGTATTTCTCAGATGAAGTGGGCACTAGGAATTCTAATTACAGGCTTCACGTTTTGCTAATCACTTTCTGGTTGCCAATATTGTAGTTAGAGAGCCAGTGTTGAGAACGGCAACTAACAGCATTAAAGACAGCATAAATAATAGGAACATTTTATATAACAAGTAATTCCACCCGCCGCCCCACATATGGTTAATCGGCCGGGAAATGCATTTTTTCTACATTACATTCAACATTTAAACAATTAGCAAATTATTCCACCAACCGCCCCACACTCAGAATTTTCCTTTTGTTTCCTTTACTGCTTGCTCAATATACAGACTGAAACAACATCGGGGAGAGGCTACAACCCTGTCTCACTCCCTTCCCAACCACTGCTTCCCTTTCATGTCCCTCGACTCTTATAACTGCCATCTGGTTTCTGTACAAATTGTAAATATCCTTTCGCTCCCTGTATTTTACTCCTGCCACCTTCAGAATTTGAAAGAGAGTATTCCAGTCAGCATTGTCAAAAGCTTTCTCTAAGTCTACAAATGCTAGAAACGTAGGTTTACCTTTTCTTAATCTAGCTTCTAAAATAAGTCGTAGGGTCAGTATTGCCTCACGTGTTCCCATTTTTCTACAGAATCCAAACTGATCTTCCCCAAGGTCGTCTTCTACCAGTTTTTCCATTTGTCTGTAAAGAATTCGCGTTAATACTTTGCAGCCATGATTTATTGAACTGATAGTTCGGTAATTTTCACATCTGTCAACGTCTGCTTTCTTTGGGATTGGAATTATTATATTCTTCTTGAAGTCTGAGGGTATTTCGCCTGTCTCATACATTTTGCTCACCAGATGGTATAGTTTTGTCATGACTGGCTCTCCCGAGGCTGTCCATAGTTCTAATGGAATGTTGTCTACTCCCGGGGCCTTGTTTCGACACAGGTCTTTCAGTATCGTATCTCCCATTTCATCTTCATCTACATCCTCTTCCATTTCCATAATATTGTCCTCAAGAACATCGCCCTTGTATAAACCCTCTATATACTCCTTCCACCTTTCTGCTTTCCCTTCTTTGCTTAGAACTGGGTTTCCATCTGAGCTCTTGATATTCATACAAGTCGTTCTCTTTTCTCCAAAGGTCTCTTTAATTTTCCTGTAGGCAGTATCTATCTTACCTCTAGTGAGACAAGCCTCTACATCCTTACATTTGTCCTCTAGCCATCCCTGCTTAGCCATTTTGCACTTCCTGGTGATCTCATTTTTGAGACGTTTGTATTCCTTTTTGCCTGCTTCATTTACGGCATTTTTATATTTTCTCCTTACATCAATTAAATTCAATATTTCTTCTGTCACCCAAGGATTTCTATTAGCCCTCGTCTTTTTACCTACTTGATCCTCTGCTGCCTTCACTACTTCATCCCTCAAAGCTACCCATTCTTCTTCTACTGTATTTCTTTCCCCCATTCTTGTCAATTGTTCCCTTATGCTCACCCTGAAACTCTGCGTAACCTCTGGTTTAGTCAGTTTATCCAGGTCCCATCTCCTTAAATTCCCACCTTTTTGCAGTTTCTTCAGTTTTAATCTACAGTTCATAACCAATAGATTGTGGTCAGAGTCCACATCTGCCCCTGGAAATGTCTTACAATTTAAAACCTGGTTCCTAAATCTCTGTCTTACCATTATATAATCTATCTGATACCTTTTAGTATCTCCAGGATTCTTCCATGTATACAACCTTCTTTTATGATTCTTGAACCAAGTGTTAGCTATGATTAAGTTATGCTCTGTGCAAAATTCCACCAGGCGGCTTCCTCTTTCATTTCTTACCCCCAATCCATATTCATCTACAACGTTTCCTTCTCTCCCTTTTCCTACTACCGAATTCCAGTCACCCATGACTATTAAATTTTCGTCTCCCTTCACTATCTGAATAATTTCTTTTATTTCATCATACATTTCTTCAATTTCTTCGTCATCTGCAGAGCTAGTTGGCATATAGACTTGTAGTACTGTCGTAGACTTGGGCTTCGTGTCTATCTTGGCCACAACAATGCGTTCGCTGTGCTGTTTGTAGTAGCTTATCCGCATTCCTATTGTTTTATTCATTATTAAACCTACTCCTGCATTACCCGTATTTGATTTTGTATTTATAACCCTGTATTCACCTGACCAAAAGTCTTGTTCCTCCTGCCACTGCACTTCACTAATTCCCACTATATCCAACTTTAACCTATCCATTTCCCTTTTTAAATTTTCTAACCTACCTGCGCGATTAAGGGATCTGACATTCCACGCTCCGATCCGTAGAACGCCAGTTTTCTTTCTCCTGATAACGACGTCCTCCTGAGTAGTCCCCACCCGGAGATCTGAATGGGGGACTATTTTACCTCCGGAATATTTTACCCAAGAGGACTCCATCATCATTTATCCATACAGTAAATCTGCATGCCCTCGGGAAAAATTACGGCCGTAGTTTCCCCTTGCTTTCAGCCTTTCGCGGTACCAGCACAGCAAGGCCGTTTTGTTTGTGTTACAAGGCCAGATCAGTCAATCATCCAGACTGATTCCCCTGCAACTACTGAAAAGGCTGCTGCCCCTCTTCAGGAACCATACGTTTGTCTGACCTCTCAACAGATACACCTCCGTTGTGGTTGCACCTACGGTACGGCTATCTGTATTGCTGAGGCACGCAAGCCTCCCCACCAATGGCAAGGTCTATGGTTCATGGGGGGCGCTCCGACATAATGTGTAGCAAAATGCCTTGCTCCTACGTCGGGCCCACTACTGGGTCGGTGTCAGCATAACATTAATAACTCGAGACGTCCATTAGTGGGAATGCGTTTGAATGACTCTAGTAGTCTAGAAATTTTTGATGTGGTCTCTCTCTTCACTCGCGTTCCTGTCTTTTTAGTTTCGGTTGATTGAGGTTAGGTTTGCTGTTGAATTAATGAACCTATTTCAACATGTGTTTACTTCCACTTACTTTTCATTCAATTACCAGTACTATGCACAGAGAGATGGAGTTGTGCTGGGAAGCCCACTGTTACCTCTTATTGCCAATTTGTTTATGGACTGTTTTGAGGAAAGTTGCTTGGAGAAGGTGGATTTGAAACCTGCGTATTTTTTCAGATATGTAAACGATACTTTTGTTGTCTGGCTTCGTAGCATTAAAATCTGAACGACTTTTTACAACAACTGAATTCAATCCATCAGAATATACGTTTCATGATGGAGGTTGGAAAGGGTGGCTGCCTTCCGTTCCATAATGTATTGGTCAGGAGTCGGTTTGATAGTACACTGGGACATGCCAATTATAGGAAGCCTGGTCACATTGACATATCTACACGCTGACAGTTGTCACCATCCGGCTAACGTGAAGGGGTATTTCGTATCTTGTTTCATAGAGCCTACGTCATACGAGACCATGACAGTTTTGGAGCTGAGTTAGCCCATCATGAGGTTACATTTCGTCAGAATGGCTATAGTAAAAGACAGGTCAAGCATGCCTTGCGCTGTCGGTCAACACTATTAGATACTATTAGACACTATTAGACACATTGTCTAAGGGTCAATACGACAGTATGACATCTTAGGCACTGTATAACATTAAAACACTTGATAATGGCACTTTAAAGCCGAAATCATGATCGTGTAAATGTAACACTGCAAATAAAAAACAGTCTAATGGCGGTACTGACTTTAAAGAAATATACAGGGTGTTACAAAAAGATACGGCCAAACTTTCAGGAAACATTCCTCACACACAAAGAAAGAAAATATGTCATGTGGACATGTGTCCGGAAACGCTTAATCTCCATGTTAGAGCTCATTTTAGTTTCGTCAGTATGTACTGTACTTCCTCGATTCACCGCCAGTTGGCCCAATTGAAGGAAGGTAATGTTGACTTCGGTGCTTGTGTTGACATGCTACTCATTGCTCTACAGTACTAGCATCAAGCACATCAGTACGTAGCATCAACAGGTTAGTGTTCATCACGAACGTGGTTTTGCAGTCAGTGCAATGTTTACAAATGCGGAGTTGGCAGATGCTCATTTGATGTATGGATTAGCACGGGGCAATAGCCGTGGCGCGGTACGTTTGTATCGAGACAGATTTCCAGAACGAAGGTGTCCCGACAGGAAGACGTTCGAAGCAATTGATCGGCGTCTTAGGGAGCACGGAACATTCCAGCCTATGACTCGCGACTGGGGAAGACCTAGAACGACGAGGACACCTGCAATGGACGAGGCAATTCTTCGTGCAGTTGACGATAACCCTAATGTCAGCGTCAGAGAAGTTGCTGCTGTACAAGGTAACGTTGACCACGTCACCGTATGGAGAGTGCTACGGGAGAACCAGTTGTTTCCGTACCATGTACAGCGTGTGCAGGCAGTATCAGCAGCTGATTGGCCTCCACGGGTACACTTCTGCGAATGGTTCATCCAACAATGTGTCAATCCTCATTTCAGTGCAAATGTTCTCTTTACGGATGAGGCTTCACTCCAACGTGATCAAATTGTAAATTTTCACAATCAACATGTGTGGGCTGGCGAGAATCCGCACGCAATTGTGCAATCACGTCATCAACACAGATTTTCTGTGAACGTTTGGGCAGGCATTGTTGGTGATGTCTTGATTGGGCCCCATGCTCTTCCACCTACGCTCAATGGAGCACGTTATCATGATTTCATACGGGATACTCTACCTGTGCTGCTAGAACATGTGCCTTTATAAGTACGACACAACATGTGGTTTATGCACGATGGAGCTCCTTCACATTTCAGTCGAAGTGTTCATACGCTTCTCAACAACAGATTCGGTGACCGATGGATTGGTAGAGGCGGACCAATTCCATGGCCTCCACGCTCTCCTGACCTCAACCCACTTGACTTTCATTTATGGGGGCATTTGAAAGCTCTTGTCAATGCAACTCCGGTACCAAATGTAGAGACTCTTCGTGCTCGTATTGTGGACGGCTGTGATAGAATACGCCATTCTCCAGGGCTGCATCAGCGTATCAAGGATTCCATGCGACAGAGGGTGGTGGATGCATGTATCCTCGCTAACGGAGGACATTTTGAACATTTCCTGTAACAAAGTGTTTGAAGTCACGCTGGTACGTTCTGTTGCTGTGTGTTTCCATTCCATGATTAATGTGATTTGAAGAGAAGTAATAAAATGAGCTCTAACATGGAAAGTAAGCGTTTCCGGACACATGTCCACGTAACATATTTTCTTTCTTTGTGTGTGAGGAATGTTTCCTGAAAGTTTGGTCGTACCTTTTTGTAACACCCTGTATTACGACTGTGGCCCCACATTATGAAAAAATTATTAACTATCGGCTATTGCGTCTCAAGGTAGACTATCCATCACTAAGGCACATCGCCCGACTATCAACATTTCAATTGGCACGTCGCTTCTAGGTCTTGGCGCGCGCACTGACAAAATAGCATTTCGCACCAAGTCTACTACCAGTCTCAGTCATCTCATCGGAGACAATGACCAAAATCTTGAGCTAAGTATTTAACCGGGAGTCCAGTGGAGGAGCGTCGTTCTCTTCTCCTGGGTTATAAAACTTCCACATACACACGTATTACATAAATGGATGGACATATACAGGGTGATTATAGTTAAAGTTAAACTTTCAGACCTCTGTATAAATAACACCACTCGTCAGAATGACGTAAAATTGCAACGAAATATTGTCGGAGAAACGTGAAAAAACATGGCAGAAGAATAATAAATAGTTACAATATGTAGCAGTAGATGGCACTGTAAGCATCATAATTTAATAGTGCTCGACTACAAATGACAAATGAATAATACAACAATGCCTAAGGTGTACGTTTAACGTTAAACGAACTGTACTACTCAGTATGCGTGGGTGTAACCTACAGGCGTGATATTGTTAGTTACGTAAGCCCATCCATTATGGCAAGGTCATGTCACATCAGATAGAAAAATCTGTTTTTAATTGTCTTGAGGCCAAACAACGCATAAAAAATATCACTGACAGCGCTTTTTAATTGTCTTGAGGCCAAAGACCGCATAAAAAGCATCAATCACATCGGTTTTTAATTGTCCTGAGGCCAAAAACCGCATAAAAAAGCATCAATCAAAATCAAATCGTATTTTAGTTTCCGTGTGAGTGGCGCAAAACATGTTCAATATGCTGTCCACCGTTCTGAAATCGAGAAACAGTATGCTCCACAACTGAACGAAGTGCTTCCAGGGTCACGTTCAGAATGTGTTGCGCAATGCATGCCTTCAGTGTAGTTAAGTTTGCAATCTTAACACTAAACACAACATCTGTCAGATAGCCCCACAGCCAGAGGTCACATGGATTAAGATCAAGTGGTTGGGACGGTCAGGCTGTACAGAAGTGGCAGCTGATAAATCTACCGTTTCCGAAATGGCGCTTCAGCAGCTGCTTAACTGGATCTGTAATGTGCGGAGGTGCGCCATCTTGCATAAAAATGACCTTACCCACCCATCCACGCTGTTGAAGAGCTGGAATGACGTGGATGCCGAAAAGACACTCACAGCGCTTACCAGTGACGGTACAGGTAACAGGACTAGAAGCACCTATCTCTTCGAAAAAATATGGCCCTATGATAAATGATGCCGTAAACCAGCACCACACAGTGACCTTTTCAGGATGAAGTGGTACTGGTCGATTTGCATGTGGATTTTCCGTTGCCCATATTCGACAATCCTGTGTGTTGACATATGCTGTCAGATGGAAGTGGCCTTCGAGTGTTCACAAAATTTTCCTCTGCCAATCATTGTCCACCTCCGTGCTAGCGAGAAATTCTAAATCAAAGGTCTCTCTTGCTGGCAGGTCAACAGGAAACAACTCGTGCACGTGGGTAATTTTGAATGGATAGCAAAGAAGGATGTTTCGTAGAATTTTACGCACCGTGCTCATGGGTGTGTCCAATGTTCGGACAATTGTCCGTGCAGTACATGTTTGCAGACCACCACTCGTCTTCTCCTGCACTGCTGTGGCCACTGCTTCCACTGACGTCGAATCAATTCGCTTCCTCCCTCTACAAGGTTGCACACCAAAGAACCCGTATTTTGTAATTTCCGAATCACTTTCTCCAGACCCACAGCAGTCATCGGACCAACGCCTTTTCTCAAACCCTTCAGTGTCCGGAACTCTTGTAGAGCGACGTGTGCGCAGTCATCATTCTTGTAATACAGCTGTACAAGCAGAGCGAGATCATGCATTGAGACGGTCATGGCGAACGTCGCAGACACGAATGGAGGTAAAGCCGTTTCTTTTTCTTTTTCTTTACTGAATTTCGATTCCCCCCGAAGGGGGCGGGCTGGCAGCAGCTTAGTATGCCGCTCTTCAGCCTACAGACTTTGTTTTAAGAAATGAGAAGATAATATATAATAAAAAACAGGAGACAAAGGGTAACATGGCGAAAAAAATCGTGGAACTTAAAATAGAGAACAAAGGGATGATCATGCTAATAAAATACATATGAAGCAGACACGTAAAATAATAGACAGACAATTAAAAAACACGGCGACAGTCTGGTTTCTGTTCGCAAAAGACATAAAATTCACACCCAGCGACAGCACGGTTTCTGTTCGCAACACGGGAAAAGACGAAACAACACTGAACAGTCACTGGAACACTGCACTAAAATATGACATACGACAGACGGGAGCCGGTGGGGGGGAGGGGGGGGGGGTGAACTGGTCAGATGATGGGAAAATAAAAAAGGGGGGAAAATAAAAAAGGGGGGAAAATAAAAAAAGGGGGTAAATCCGTGTACATGGCGTGTTTATACCAACTTCAGTGGGTCGTGCGCATGACAGGTGTTTTCATTCACGTATTCTGACACATGCAGCGCCATCTATTGATCAGATTTCACACTATTAGTTTCCTTCTGCCATACGTTTTCCCCCTTCTCCGATAATATTCCGTTGCATTTTGACGTCATTCTGCGTTCTGAAAGTTTAACACCCTGTATATATGTATGTATGTACATCCATTTTTGTAATACTTATGGATATGGATACTTATAAACCAGTGGAAAGATTTCAACTAATATTTGTACACATATCTTTTACTGTCTGAAAGATATCGCTGTGGGGTAAGAACCGCCTAATATCAAAGGGGTAGGCGTGAAAAAGCTTCCTGACGATCCCCAGTTCGATTACTCCCTCTTCCCAGATGTCCCCAATCGAACTGACACTTCTGTCCCTCCCCTCGCACCTGGTTTCCAGTACTTGGACGACGTTGCACACACGGGACTCAATGCCCCAATCACTACACAGGATCTCATGGCTACACTCCGCACGAAACGCAACACCGCTCCTGGTCATGATCGTGTCACCTATCGTCACCTTCGTGAAGCTCCTGTCTCTTTCCTCTCCACCCTGGCCAGGCTCTACAATGTAGTTCTGTCCACCGGCTACTACCCCGACCTGTGGAAAACCTCCCATATCCTGATGTTCCTTAAACCCGGTAAAACGCCATCCGCTGTCTCCTCCTACCGTCCCATCAGCCTTACCTCGGTGTTCAGCAAGGTCCTGGAATCTATCCTCACCCGACGCATCCACCAGCATCTCCGCCAACACCGCCTCCTTCCCGTTACCCAGTGTGGCTTTCAGCCATCCTTCTCTACCGATGACCTTCTCCTTCACCTTACTCATCTCCTCTCCGAGCAGCTTAATTCCCGTCGTTCCGCTATCTTCCTCTCCCTTGACCTTGAACGAGCCTATGACCACGTGTGGCATTCCGATCTCCTCTTCAAGCTCCAAACCTTCGCCCTTCCTATTAACTACGTCCGTCTGATCGGCTCCTTTCTTTCCCACCGTCCTTCCTATGTCACCGTCCACAACATGGATTCCTACACCTTTTTCCCCTCCGCCAGTGTGCCCCAGGGTTCCGTCCTCTCCCCTCTTCTGTACCTCTTGTATATGGTGGACATGCCGCCACCTTCACCCCCCCATTCACCTTCTCCAGTATGCCTACGACACTGCCTTCCTTGCCATTGCCCCCACCCTGCAGCGCTCCCAACACCTTCTCCAATCCCATGTTGACCAGTTCACTGCTTGGTGCAACCAATGGTTGCTTATGGTCAATCTTGCCAAATCCCAGGCGATCATAGTAGGCAAAACCACTTCTTCCTTCCGCCTCCTCGATTTCTACATCACCATCTATGGCCGTCCTATCGCCCTCACCTCCACCTTTAAGTACCTTGGTGTCACCCTTGACCATCGCCTCTCCTGGACACCCCACCTCCGGACGATCCAAGCCAAGGCATGTTCCCGCCTCTGTCTCCTCAAACTCCCCTCCGGCCTAACTTGGGGTCTGGACCCCTCTACCATCATCCATACCTATAAATCCCTCATTCACCCTATCCTTTGCTACGCCCATACTACCTGGATCTCTGCTCCCCCTGCCTTTTACAAATACCTTCAGATCCTGGAACGCCATGCTCTTCGCCTCACCTCGCATCTGTCTCCCCTCCCCCATGTGGATCCTGTATGACCTAATTCCCTTCCCCCACCTCCTCCTTTTCCTCGAACGGATATGGATCCTCTACACCACCCACAAACTCGATCCTCCTCACCCGCTGGTCTCTCCCATCCACTCCCGCCCCGTCCGCTGCCGCGCCTTGTCTTCCATGTCCCACCTGCTCTCCATCTCTCCACTCTCCACACCCTCTCCCAAGGTGGCTTCCGCCAGCTCCCCCTCCCTGATGATGCCCTCCTCCCCTCCATCTACCCCTCCTACCAACTTTGATCCTCTCTCCCTCTTCCTGTGTTTGTTTCGTTTGGGCACCCTCTCTCCCTTCTCTCCCCGTTCCCTCCCTTCTCCCTTTTTCCCCACTCCTCCTGCGGGCTTCCCCTACCCCCGTCCCTCTATTCCTCCTCCCCTCTCCTCTGCCATTGGCATGTTGGCTCTCCCCTCTCCCTCCCCTTCACCCTTGTTCCCCTCTTGGCAGGTTCCCGGACTGGCACACGTTACGTGGACAGTCACGCGCCGGAGATCATCGCCATCAGTGTATTGTGTGTGTGCCGTCGTGTTTTGTGTTCAGTGCTCACCGTCACGCTCCATCGTTCCCATGTGTCATCGCAATCATCGATTTTTGTGCGTCGTGTCAACAGCTTGTGGTGTGATTTCTCGTCGAGTGTGAACGGCTCCAAGTTTTTTATTTTATGTCTACTGTTTTTTACCCACCATTCTGTCATTTCTGAGTATTCTTTCTGTCTTTTATCATTGTCTCCTCTAAGGCTGAAGAGTGGCTTAGAATGCTGCTGCCAGCCTACCTGTTGTATGTGCAGGTATAAAATAACAATAAAGGAAAAAAAGCGTGAAAAAGCGGCATCTACACACTCCCCTATCCCTCCTCCCCTCCTTTTTCCCTTTTGGCAAGTCCCCGGACTCGCACACGTATAGTGAACTTTCGCGCGCCAGAGATCATCGCCTAGTGTTTGTGTGTGTCGTCGTGTTCGTGTTCAAGTGTTCCAGTGTTACTCATTTGTGCTCCAACATTCGCATGTGCCATCTGTAATCTCTGTGCGTGTCCACATGTCCGAACATTTTTATTTTGGACTCTGCGCCCGTGAACGGCTCCGTGTGTTTTAATTTTGTATATCTACGTTTGTATATCCACCCTGTCTGTTCTGCGATTGTCTTCTTTTGTCTCATTAGTTTTATCTGTGGCCGAAGAGCGGCTAATGTGCCGCTGCTGGCCTACCTGTATCAGGTGTGAAATTAACAATACAGGAAAAAAAGGCGTGAAAAACAGTTTAGCCCACAACGCGCGAAGACCCATACATTAGTCGTCCAGTATTACGCAGAGACTTCACACATAATTTCAGACCTTCTCGAAACTTTTTTTCGCTGACGACCGCCACAAAATCATGTAATGAAGAGAAGTTTATTGCTTACTACATTTTCGCTGTCCATGTAGTAAAACTGAAGCATTGATCATAATGTTTTAATTTATTGCTTCTTTACTGTCAGCTGCATGCGTGACACACTTTTAACATGTATAACACTGAATGTACCAGAAAAGTTATATATTTGTACAACACAGTGTTCAGGAGATACGACGTCATAAACACAGAGATCCATGAAAAACTGCCGCATCGTGCATGATTTTTTAATTTATTGCTCCTTTGCTACTAACTCCTCTTTACGACACAGTTTTCAGACAGTAGCAACATATATCACTGGATGTACCTGCAAAATTATAATAATAAATGAAAGCACCAGTTTGCTTTTGTTCTACAATATTATTTTTATTGCTAACCGGTTTTCGGCTTACAAGGCCATCTTCAGACATTTACTGAGTATTATCACCAATGACGTTAAATGCTAGCAGACAACATTGGAAGAGAAGTAACACATCTAGAGTGAAGTAGAAACATACAGTGAGTAACATCTTTGCAATGAAATAGTAGAAACTGAACAGTACATAAATAACAATGGAGTTGACAGGAAAACCCTTAGCACAAAATAGGAATAGCATGCCTAGATAACAGTTTCTATTAATAAACAAAACTAATGAAATAAGATATAATTAGTACTAGACAAGGCTGCATCAAGAGGTATGAAACATGGAGAGTGATACACAACCAATTAAAAAAGAAGAGACAGTTGTCAATGTAAATATATAATACATGAGGAACTTAAACAATATCAATAAGATAAACAGAAATTAGTAAATGCAGGAAAGATAAACAGAAATTAGTAAATGCAGTGTTTGTCAGTATTTTGCGGGAGCTGTTAGAATCCTCATGGAGTTACATTGTAGGACGAGCTGCATTAGTGTAACGGATGCCGGCACGGTAGCTCAGCGTGTTCGGTCAGAGAGGTGGTTGGCCTCAGCAATAAAAAACTGAGTGAAAGGATCAACAATGACTTGAACAGATGTTACATGACGTCCGCAACGACCAAACACAACGATCAACAACGAAGAAAAAAAAAAAAACAAAAAAAAAACGGTTAAGGTGTCGGGATAGTAAGTGAAAGGTGAAAGTTCAAACCTTGTGTAGTGCTTAATATTTTCTTTATTTAAAAACAATATCGAAGTGTCTTACTTCACGAATTTTATTCGTTTGAATGCAATTTTTTGAAATTTCTAGTGCTTTGTCTCTTCATTAACCCATTCGCTGCTGAAGACACGTGCTCCCCGCATTCCGCTCTGTGCGCGATTTTGTCATCACTGCACTGCTCGGCTGTGCAGACACATGGTATTCCCACTGCTTTTGTAGGGAAGCAGCCTACTCACGCCGTATAAAATTCACATCAGTCTTTCCATTGCGTGCCAGCCAGTTCGCTGTAACTAGCTCTGCCGTCATAAATGTTGCGCAGTACTTTAAAAATCAAGTAAATAACCTGAAACGGTTCTAGCATGTCAGGAGTAATACTAAATCAATATGTGTTGAATGTCAGTTCAATAACTGTAACCTTTTTCGAAATTTGGATGTTTTTCTGTAAAAATCATTGGCGCAACAGAAAAGAGCTAGAAAATTAAAAATTTTCTGGTTTTTGTCTTAGAAATTAAGGAAGCAACATAGATTAAGTAGGCAAATAAATAAGGCTAAGATGTTCAAATTTACGTAGAAGGGAGATCCACTATAATCATAAAGATGTGAGAAGTTTCAATTGAATAACTGTAAAACTATAGCGATAGCGTATCTCCAAAGGGCAAGTTCAGAGCTCGTATACTGCGTGTAGTGTAATTAAATTAATTCTCTCGCCCAAAATATTTGACTTAGCCACGTCAGACTTTTATTATGATTACTTACCTGTGTGCTGATTGCACATTTAAATTGAGAGCTTCATCGGCCATCAGCAAAGGAAGCAATGATTTATTCGATTACTTAAAGAGATGCATTACTAGCCCAGCAGCTAGTCGGGAGAGCAGTTTTGTTCAGGCGTTCCCTTAGCCGTCCGCACCGCGGCTTTATATATAAGAACGCTGCGTGAGAGAGGAAGGCCCCAGTTCTCTCCAGACGCTGATTAGCGCACCATCTGTGTCGGGAGTCGCGTCGCATCGGTATCATTGCTATAAACAGCCTTGGATGCCGTAATAAGTTACTCGGCATACGCGTAACCATGATATCGTTTCTGAGTGAAGTGTTAATTCTGGGATGACTTTAATGATCTACCTTCAGTTTGCGTATGTCGTATTTTCACGTGCCGCCGCGGGACAAACATTCTACCATTATTTAGCGTGGCGTTTGATGAACATTATCATCAAATTATGACGAGCATGCACTTAAACATTTAATTTGGACAGTTATAGTTGCATCAGAGCATTAGACTCTGAACTGCTCTGTTAGTCAGATTGTGTGGATTCTTTTTTTTTGGATCTGTGACTTTCAGAATATAGCGAACGTTTTTACAGGATCGTTTTTGATTATGAATCGCAGACAATCTCCTAATTCCTCAGAGCTATAAGCTGTAGCTATAAGTGTATTTCTCAGATGAAGTGGGCACTAGGAATTCTAATTACAGGCTTCACGTTTTGCTAATCACTTTCTGGTTGCCAATATTGTAGTTAGAGAGCCAGTGTTGAGAACGGCAAAAGACAGCATAAATAATAGGAACATTTATATAATAATTAATTCCACCCGCCGCCCCACATATGGTTAATCGGCCGGGAAATGCATCTTTTCCACACAACATTTTATATAAACAAGTAATGCCACCCGCCGCCCCACATATGGTGCATCGGCCGGGAATGAAACTGAGTAAAAGTGAAAGTAATTTTTAAATATTTGGATTCGGGAGTGAAATGCGACACGCAACTGAGTAATAGAACAGGGATAGTGTTACGTGTGCATGTGGACGACGCAATTGGATTAACAACGCATCTGGATTGACAGAGCTGGCAGTGACTCTAGCGGCGCTGCCGGCATCGCGAGAAACCAGTTTCGCCTCCCCGCAGTCGTCCGCCGGAGCAACCGGAGCCGTGCCTGCAGTTGCGGGCCACACAGCAGCCGTCGAAGTGCCATCTGCAGTTCAACGCGCCGTGTCGCATCAGTAATCCTGGTACGCCGCGCCGTCAACGCCATACGTCGTGCAGAAGGAACTAAGATAAGTGAAAAGCTGTTAAAAATTTTACTAACCTGCGCTAAAAGACTGTCGGAGATGGAACTGCCAGAAGAAGCTGAGGTTAAACGTAAATCAGAACCTATGTCTGTTGAGGGAACTGTAAATCCAGACAACGATTCAAGTATAAATATGCATGAAAATAGTAATGTTAAAGTGAAATATGAAGTATTGTCTCCTGACAGTAGTGTGAAAAGGGGCAATGATTCAATAATAGAGACCCCTGTAGTAAAGCAGAAATCAGAAATTGTTAATTTATTGGATGATAGTTCACCTGATGAGTTCAAAACGAAACAGTCAACAGAGGTGGTAGAGTTTAAAAAGGATAAGTTAGATATGACTAATCAATCAGAAGTCTCATTTAGTTTTGATGATTCTGGTATTGGAGCTAGTTTTTCGTCACCTGAGTGTGATAAAAAGCCAGCTAGTGAGCAACCCAAAGATACTGAGGCTATGGATTTAAATGTGATATTACAAGCAATAGCTGCCAGTAATGCTAGAATGACAGCTGAATTAAAGTCTGAAATAAATGAACAGGTCAAAAGCAGTAATGCTGAATTAAAATCTGATATAATTGAGGTAAATAACAGGATTGTGGCCAGCCAAACCAATTTTAATAAACGGTTTGAGGCAATGGACAATAAATTAGAATCCAATAAAGCTGAATTAGAAACTTCCTTCAAGGCTAGTTGCAATGAGTTGAAAGAGGATCTGGACAGTTTAAATTATAAAACTGATTACAACCATGAGGATATTAAGAAAAAGGTTGCTCAACAATTTTCTGAAATGTATAAAACAGTAAAATCAGAAGTTGCTGAGGTTCGCAAAGACTTCCAAATGGAAGATGCGAAGCTGGAGCACAAGTTAACAGAAAAGATCGAGGCGGAATCTGAACTGTGCTCAGATAGGTTTAAAGATGTTAATATAAAGGTAAACATACGTCAAACAGAAGTAGATAATGTTGAAAAAAAATATTAGTACTAACATTGCTAACATTGAGAGTAAAGTAGCTTCAGTAACTTCTGGTAATGGTAGTATGCAACAAATTGTAGCTGCAAACGCCGCTTTTATCGGGTGTCGGCAGTTCTTGCGGTGCGATCCAGATAAAAATATCCACCCGCTAGATTTCTGGAACGATTTTGAAGATGTGATTCCACCAACTTGGTCTGAACGAGAGAAAATCTCATTTATTAGAAGCCATTTAGCAGGTGACGCCATGCGTTGGTCAGCTGATGTTATGTTGAAGTGTAAAACATTTGCGGAATTTAAAACAGCTTTCATTAATGAGTGTTGGTCTAGTAATAAGCAAAATGAAGTGTTGAGAGAATTTTGGAGTGGAAAACGCTTCAATGCAGGCAAGGAATCTATTAAAGAGTTTACCAGGTCATGGATTTCACGTTTGTCACATTTGGCCGAAAAGCTAAAACCTGAAATGATAATACTAGGTCTTGAAGCCAAACTGCCATGGTATCGGCAAACTAGAATTATATCTGCCCCTAGAGACAATCTGGATCGTTTCATTGAATATTTGGAACGTGTAGAGCGTGTGGCTGCCAATGAGGAGCATGCACGTAATAACAGAAATGCTAATAACACTAGTAGTAATTTTAAGAACGAGCAGAATGGCAATGTAAACATCAGAACAGTAGGTGTTCGCCATCCTAAGAGAGGTAGGAATTGGAGAAATGATTATCAGAACCAACAATGGCATCCAAATGATAGTAACTTTGTTCCAAACAAAATTATGCAGCTAAACAACAGTACAGAAAGCAATGCTGTGCCAGTTAACTATAATGGAAATAAAGGAAACAGTAGTAGGCCGAGGCAGGAAAACTAGTTCCCGTCTATGAGGACACTGGCGCTCACCAGGCGGTTACTTTTCCTAAGCCAGTAGTTACGGTAATTGGTAAGACAGATCAGAATACTCAGACTGAACATGTGGATGAGGGGTCGGTAGCGTCTAAGATTACAGCAGAAATATTAGATCACTCACAGTATTTGATAGATACCGTGTTAGAGACGCTTTGTAAGTGTGAAGAGGAAGAGAAGGCGCAGCAGTGTAACGGTAGGGAAGAGCTACAAAATACTGAATTGTCAGGTGAAGAAGCAGAAGAAATTCATGCTTATATTTACGATGAGGATGATGTGCTCTTATCTAAAGTGCCTGTGAAGGATGTTGATACTGTACTAATAGATTTAGGACAGGAGGTAAGTGAGAATATAGAGGGTAGCCTGTTGGGGGTCGATGAACCCAGTAGCTGTGACCAGTTGTCACTTGAGAAGGAACCCGACGATAATAGTGAAAGTGGTTTAGTTGTAACTAGTGTTATGCCCGGTCTGGAGACGCAGAATCGCTCAGACTACAGTAATTTGGGTCATGTTCAGCAAACTAATGTAATGAAGTCGTGCGGTGTTTCGATTTGAAATTAATAGACTGACTGGAAAAGGCAGCTGAAAATGTAATTCAGGAAACCCCTACACACTTTGACCTAAACGTAATGAAGACAGATGTCGATCACTTTAGTTGGAGACAAATGAAAAAGGAACTATTGGATGAGTTTGAGGTACCACCTGTACAACCTAGAATAAGCCACCCTATAATAATAGTGAATACGTTGGGTATCAATGTACGTTGTCTCTTAGACAGTGGAAGTGAGGTGAGTGCGATATCTCAGTCCTTCTTTGATGCATTACCTGGTAAAGACAAGCTTACAGTAATGAGGGTATCAGGACTAAGAATAATTGGTGCTACTGGCAAGGTGTCAAAATCGGTAAAGCAAGAAGCTTTGCTGCCCTTTAACATAAATGGTAATTTAATTGATCATCCATGCTTAATTGTAAATAATCCCAGTATTGAGGTTTTAACTGGCATAGATTTCTTGTCAAAATATCAGAGTGTTGTTGACTTTGAAAGAAGCCAGTTAAAAATGGTCTTGCCGATAACTGGAGTAATTACGGTACCTTTTATTGATAAACATGTAGTAACTAATGATGAAACTTGGGAGCTGCCTATACGAGTTCTGAAAAATAGGAGATATTGGGACGAAGGTGTTAATCTTAGTAAATACCAAGGACCTGCCGAAATTTTTACAAAGGTACAGACGGTGTTTAGAAAGGATAGATTGCATGCAACTGGTGGTAGGGTGTTCGTCGCTGTTAGTAGTAGTTTATCCTGTAGTGAAGTAGAAGTGGATAGTTCCTGTGAATTACTATGGGTGGAGGTTACACTCAACAACCGAGCTAGGTTAATAATTGGCTCCTTTTACCGACCTCCCGACTCAGCAGCATTAGTGGCAGAACAACTGAGAGAAAACTTGGAATACATTTCACATAAATTTTCTCAGCAAGTTATAGTCTTAGGTGGAGATTTCAACTTACCAGATATAGACTGGGACACTCAGATGTTTAGGACGGGTGGTAGGGACAGAGCATCGAGTGACATTATACTGAGTGCACTATCCGAAAATTACCTCGAGCAATTAAACAGAGAACCGACTCGTGGAGATAACATCTTGGACCTACTGATAACAAACAGACCCGAACTTTTCGACTCTGTATGTGCAGAACAGGGAATCAGTGATCATAAGGCCGTTTCAGCATCCCTGAATATGGAAGTTAATAGGAATATAAAAAAAGGGAGGAAGGTTTATCTGTTTAGCAAGAGTAATAGAAGGCAGATTTCAGACTACCTAACAGATCAAAACGAAAATTTCTGTTCCGACACTGACAATGTTGAGTGTTTATGGAAAAAGTTCAAGGCAATCGTAAAATGCGTTTTAGACAGGTACGTGCCGAGTAAAACTGTGAGGGACGGGAAAAACCCACCGTGGTACAACAACAAAGTTAGGAAACTACTGCGAAAGCAAAGAGAGCTTCACTCCAAGTTTAAACGCAGCCAAAACCTCTCAGACAAACAGAAGCTAAACGATGTCAAAGTTAGCGTAAGGAGGGCTATGCGTGAAGCGTTCAGTGAATTCGAAAGTAAAATTCTATGTACCGACTTGACAGAAAATCCTAGGAAGTTCTGGTCTTACGTTAAATCAGTAAGTGGCTCGAAACAGCATATCCAGACACTCCGGGATGATGATGGCATTGAAACAGAGGATGACACGCGTAAAGCTGAAATACTAAACACCTTTTTCCAAAGCCGTTTCACAGAGGAAGACCGCACTGCAGTTCCTTCTCTAAATCCTCGCACAAACGAAAAAATGGCTGACATCGAAATAAGTGTCCAAGGAATAGAAAAACAACTGGAATCACTCAACAGAGGAAAGTCCACTGGACCTGACGGGGTACCAATTCGACTCTACACAGAGTACGGGAAAGAACTTGCCCCCTTCTAACAGCCGTGTACCGCAAGTCTCTAGAGGAACGGAGGGTTCCAAATGATTGGAAAAGAGCACAGGTAGTCCCAATCTTCAAGAAGGGTCGTCGAGCAGATGCGCAAAACTATAGACCTATATCTCTGACGTCGAGCTGTTGTAGAATTTTAGAACATGTTTTTTGCTCGAGTATCATGTCGTTTTTGGAAACCCAGAATCTACTCTGTAGGAATCAACATGGATTCCGTAAACAGCGATTGTGTGAGACCCAACTCGCTTTATTTGTTCACGAGACCCAGAAAATATTAGATACCGGCTCCCAGGTAGATGCTATTTTTCTTGACTTCCGGAAGGCATTCGATACAGTTCCGCACTGTCGCCTGATAAACAAAGTAAGAGCCTACGGAATATCAGACCAGCTGTGTGGCTGGATTGAAGAGTTTTTAGCAAACAGAACACAGCATGTTGTTATCAATGGAGAGACGTCTACAGACGTTAAAGTAACCTCTGGCGTGCCACGGGGGAGTGTTATGGGACCATTGCTTTTCACAATATATATAAATGACCTAGTAGATAGTGTCGGAAGTTCCATGCGGCTTTTTGCGGATGATGCTGTAGTATACAGAGAAGTTGCAGCATTAGAAAATTGTAGCGAAATGCAGGAAGATCTGCAGCGGATAGGCACTTGGTGCAGGGAGTGGCAACTGTCCCTTAACATAGACAAATGTAATGTATTGCGAATAGAAAGAAGGATCCTTTATTGTATGATTATATAATAGCGGAACAAACACTGGTAGCAGTTACTTCTGTAAAATATCTGGGAGTATGCGTGCGGAACGATTTGAAGTGGAATGATCATATAAAATTAATTGTTGGTAAGGCGGGTACCAGGTTGAGATTCATTGGGAGAGTGCTTAGAAAATGTAGTCCATCAACAAAGGAGGTGGCTTACAAAACACTCGTTCTACCTATACTTGAGTATTGCTCATCAGTGTGGGATCCGTACCAGATCGGGTTGACGGAGGAGATAGAGAAGATCCAAAGAAGAGCTGCGCGTTTCGTCACAGGGTTATTTGGTAACCGTGATAGCGTTACGGAGATGTTTAATACACTCAAGTGGCAGACTCTGCAAGAGAGGCGCTCTGCATCGCGGTGTAGCTTGCTCGCCAGGTTTCGAGAGGGTGCGTTTCTGGATGAGGTATCGAATATATTGCTTCCCCCTACTTATACCTCCCGAGGAGATCACGAATGTAAAATTAGAGAGATTAGAGCGCGCACGGAGGCTTTCAGACAGTCGTTCTTCCCGCGAACCTTACGCGACTGGAACAGGAAAGGGAGGTAATGACAGTGGCACGTAGGGTGTCCTCTGCCACACACCGTTGGGTGGCTTGCGGAGTATAAATGTAGATGTAGGTGTAGATCATAGGAAAACCACATGCCAATGCATATAGGCTAGATTACTCCAAGAGTAAAAGGCTATTAGGTCTCAGGAACGTGATCGACCTAAAGAAGTTTATAGGTAGTGAATGAATTCTGTAGGGAGGAGGTTGTTCTGTAACCTCTACACAGAGTGGCAGCTGTGCAGTCCCAGCTGTGTGAGATCTTCTTTCCATTTCAGGTCTCACTCATTCTTCATCTTTACTATCCACCAAAATTTCGGCTCTTACTCTCAAATACATTAAATTTTCCATTATGGTTATCAAGCCATTAATAAACTAATGAATTCTGTAGGGAGGAGGTTGTTCTGTAACCTCTACACAGTGTGGCAGCCTTGCAGTCCCAGCTGTGTGAGATCTTCTTTCCTTTTCAGGTCTCACTCATTCTTCATCTTTCCTATCTACAAAAATTTCGACCCCTTCTTTCCAATATGACAATTTTAATAAACTAATGAATTCTATAGGGAGGAGGTTGTTCTGTAACCTCTACACAGTGTGGCAGCTGTGCAGACCCAGCTGTGTGAGATCTTCTTTCCTTTTCAGGTCTCACTCATTCTTCATATTTCCTATATACAAAAATTTTCCGTCATGGCTATCAAGCCATAAGTTATGTAACCATTCTATCCACTAAGTAGTAAAAAAAAAAATAAAAAAAATACCTAATGTGACAAACCTAACAGTGACATAAACAATAGAGAAGTATGATGTAATTAAGATACAAAGGTATTTGAGTAACAACTATGTATAGAGCCCTGGTAATATTGTAAGTACGAAGTGTTGTTTTATTGGAATTGGTCCCACAATAATATTTTAAAAAGATATACAAATTCGTGTACAAGCAGGATCTGAAGTGGCAGTGAAACCTATTGTATGTTGTAGAGCTAGCTAACTAATTAATAGTAAAAGAGATTGCTTAGTGTTATGAAAAATATGCAGTAGTAAGAATGAACTCACCTTGTGTAGCAAGGAATGGCAGTGTAATAGAATTGAACAGTGTTTGTGGTTGAGACGTGAAGGACACGTCCTTGAAATATAAATAAGGTTGGAGCTGGCCGTTATTTGGTGTATTGTGTGACAGGACACACCTACACGTATTGAGGTTATGCGTTGGAGGCGTGAATGCGACCATAGGTACCCTTATGTTAGATGAGACAGAGCAGCTCATGGTGTCCTATAGGTTTAAGGAATTTAGCATTAGGCTCGTCCATAATTACTTAATCCACTTTAGTGGTAGGTCGAGAGAAACTACCTGTGGTTTCAGTGTCCGATCGAGTGGAAATGGATTGCCACGTGAGCAAACTGATCAGCTGCAATACACTACAGATATGAAATAAATGTGCTATCGTATGTGTTAATTGCTAACAGAGTGAGTGTTAAATAAGTACATACTCTAGCAACATAATTGAGTAACATAATGGCAGACGTGAAACATTATTTATAGCTCAGCATAAATAGACTTCGATGAAGTAAGGACATAATTGCAGATGTGGAACTGACACAGCAGCAGAGGACCAATAAGCGGATTTAGTAGTCAACTAAACGTAGTGTGTTTTGAACACTCAGAACTGTACTATTGCCGGCCGTGGTGGTCTCGCGGTTCTAGGCGCTCAGTCCGGAACCGCGTGACTGCTACGGTCGCAGGTTCGAATCCTGCCTCGGGCATGGTTGTGTGATGTCCTCAGGTTAGTTAGGTTTAAGTAGTTCCAAGTTCTAGGGGACTGATGACCTCAGCAGTTAAGTCCCATAGTGCTCAGAGCCATTTGAACCATTATTTGAACTGTACTATTACCACAAGTTACTCACATGTACAAAGAAGCCAAGAAGACAACTACTAATCAAATATACTCATACTATCTCTAAGAATAAGGTAATTGAAGATGAGTCAGTTAAGTAAATAAAATACAAATGTATCAAGAATGTACCGAGCATTGGTTCAGTGTTCCGGCCCAGAAATGATAAATTGAGATTATATAGAATTTATGATTGCATGCCTTGAGCATAAATTTTCTTTAGTACGTGACTAACGGCGTTTTGAGCCATTTGTTTATCGATTTTATGACAGTTATGTAACCGCGAGAGTAAAATTTAAAAAGTTCTGTTAACTTTGTTCCAGTAACATATTAAAAGAAAAAATATATATATCCCTATTTCATAGTGACCCACCCTTAGATATTATTTGAACAGAGTCTGAGGCACTCTTTTTGTTTGTTCTACAGGACAAACCAGATAATGGCAGCCTGGTAGCTGCGTGAAAGCATGGAGTGACTTGGACACAACTCACAGTGACCCCTCCCCTTTCCCCATGTAATTTAGAGTGAACGTGAAGGACGCACACCATAGCAACTTCCCCTCCTCTACCCTTGTGAATGGAAGTGTAGAACGCGAGCCAAAGCGGCTACAACCACGTGTGCAAAAATGAAATTGTCATGATTTGTGAAATTTTCTTTCATGTTTAGAAAAGACTGCTAAGATATAATCATCTGTTTATGTATCATGAATAACTGTGTTATTTTCTTTGAATTTATGTATGTAAAAATGTATTTAATGGATTTAAGCTTTTCATAATTTTACATATTTTTGTGTTTGTTTTTCTAAGGCAATATGTATGCCAAAGTGTTTCATTGATTTTGCTTAAATTTTGAGGGATAATGTTGCTTAAGAGGCAGTGAACATGCCAGCAATTTAAATAATTGAAGTAGGTAATCAGTTTTATTTTAATATTTCTATATGTTTACATTTCAATTTTAATTTTTCATAGGGAGTTAAGCTGTACTCTTGCTTCCCTTTTTGTAATTAAATTTTTTTTCGTTCATTAACATAAAAAAAATTTAAGTAGAGGGTGATGTAGGGAAGCAGCCTACTCACGACGTATAAAATTCACATCAGTCTTTCCATTGTTTGCCAGCCAGTCCGCTGTAACTAGCTCTGATGTCATAAATGTTGCGCAATACTCTAAAAATCAAGTAAATAACTTGAAACGGTTCTAGCATGTCAGGAGTAATACTAAATCAATATGTGTTGAATGTCAGTTCAATAACTGTAACCTTTTTCGAAATTTGGATGTTTTTCTGTAAAAATCATTGACGCAACAGAAAAGAGCTAGAAACTTAAAAATTTATAATTAGATTCCTTTTTCATAATAATTTAGTAGAAACACTATTCTGGATCTCACAAATT